>NW_027140832.1:0-340785 GCF_036365525.1 Heterodontus francisci | reverse complement strand
CCTCTGTCTCCTTCCATCTCTGCACCTCTCTCTGTCTCTCCATCTGTCTTTCCCTCCCTGTCACTCCCTCTCTCTCCTTCCATCTCTGCCTCTCTCTCTCTCTCTGTCTCCAACTGCCTTTCCCTCTCTGTCTCTCCCAATCTCTCCTTCTGTCTCTGTCTCTGCCTCTCTCTCTGTCTCTCTCTCTGTCCCTCCATCTGTCTTTCCCTCTCTGTCTCTCTCTCTCTATCTCTCCATCTCTCTTTCCCTCCCAGTCACTCCCTCTCTCTCCTTCAATCTCTGTCTCTCCCTCTCTCTCCTTCTATCACTATCTCTCCATCTGTCTTTCCCTCCCCATCACTCCCTCTCTGTACTTCCATCTCTGCCTCTCTCGCTGTCTCTCCATCTGTCTTTCCCTCTCTGTCTCTCCCTCTCTCTCCTTCTTTCACTGTCTCTCTCCCTCTGTCTTTCCATCTGTCTTTCCCTCCCTGTCACTCCCTCATTCTCCTTCCATCTCTGCCTCTCTCTCTCTCTCTCTCTCTCTGTCCCTCCATCTGCCTTTCCCTCTCTGCCTCTCCCAATCTTTCCTTCTCTCTCTGTCTCTGCCTCTCTCTCTGTCCCTCCATCTGTCTTTCCCTCTCTGTCTCTCCCTCTCTCTCCTTCCATCTCTTTCTCTCTCTGTCAATCCCTCCATCTGTCCATCCATCCTTCCCTGCCTGACACTCCCTCTCTCTCCTTCTCTCTCTGTCTCTCTCTCTGTCCATCCATCTGTCTTTCCCTCCCTGTCTCTCCCTCTGTCTCCTTCCATCTCTGCACCTCTCTCTGTCTTTCCATCTGTCATTCCCTCCCTGTCACTCCCTCTCTGTCCTTCCATCTCTGCCCCTCGCTCTCTCTCTGTCTCCAACTGCCTTTCCCTCTCTGTCTCTCCCAACCTCTCCTTTTCTCTCTGTCTCTGTCTCTCTCTCTGTCCCTCCATCTGTCTTTCCCTCTCTGTCTCTCTCTCTCTATCTCTCCATCTCTCTTTCCCTCCCAGTCACTCCCTCTCTCTCCTTCAATCTCTGTCACTCCCTCTCTCTCCTTCCACCACTGTCTCTCCATCTGTCTCTCCATCTGTCTTTCCCTCCCCATCACTCCCTCTCGCTACTTCCATCTCTGCCTCTCTCGCTGTCTCTCCATCTGTCTTTCCCTATCTGTCTCACCCTCTCTCTACTTCTTTCACTGTCTCTCTCCCTCTGTCTTTCCATCTGTCTTTCCCTCCCTGTCACTCCCTCACTCTCCCTCCATCTCTCTGTCTCTCTCTCTCTGTCCCTCCATCTGCCTTTCCCTCTCTGTCTCTCCCAATCTCTCCTTCTCTCTCGTTCTCTGCCTATCAGTCTCTCTCTCTGTCCCTCCATCTGACTTTCCCTCTCTGTCTCTCCCAATCTCTCCTTCTCTCTCGTTCTCTGCCTATCAGTCTCTCTCTGTCCCTCCATCTGCCTTTCCCTCTCTGTCTCTCCCTCTCTCTCCTTCTATCTCTGTCTCTCTCTCTCAATCCCTCCAGCTGTCCATCCGTCCTTCCCTCCCTGACAGTCCCTCTCTCTCCTTCTCTCTCTGTCTCTCCAAATGCCTTTCCCTCTCTGTCTCTCCCAAACACTCCTTCTCTCTCTCTCTCTGCCTCTCTCTCTGTCTCTCTCTCTGTCCCTCCATCTGTCTTTGCCTCTCTGTCTCTCCCTCTCTCTCCTTCTATCACTGTCTCTCCCTCTCTGTCTTTCCATCTGTCTTTCCCTCCTTGTCACTCCCCCTCTCTCCTTCCATCTCTGCCCCTCTCTCTTTCTCTCTGTCTCTCCAACTGCCTTTCCCTCTCTGTCTCTCCCAATCTCTCCTTCTCTCTCTCTCTCTGTCTCTCTCTCTGTCTCTCTCTCTGTCCCTCCATCTGTCTTTCCCTCTCTGTCTCTCCCTCTCTCTCCTTCTGTCTCTGTCTCTCTCTCTCTCCATCCCTCCACCTGTCCATCGGTCCTTCCCTTCCTGTCACTCCATCTCTCTCCATCTCTCTCTGTCTCTCTCTTGGTCTCTCCATCTGTCTTCCCACCCACCCCATCACTCCATCTCTCTCCTTCTATCTCTGTCTCTCTCTCTCTGTCTCTCCATCTGTCCTTCCTTCACTGTCACTCCATCTCTCTCCTCTCTCTGTCTCTCACTCTGTCCCTCCATCTGTCTTTCCCTCTCTGTCACTCCCTCCCTCTCCTTCTATCTCTGTCACTCCCTCTCTGTCTTTCTATTTCTATCTCTGTCTCTCTCTCTCTGTCTCTCCATCTGTCCTTCCCTCACTGTCACTCCATCTCTCTCCTCTCTCTGTCTCTCACTCTGTCCCTCCATCTGTCTTTCCCTCTCTGTCACTCCCTCCCTCTCCTTCTATCTCTGTCACTCCCTCTCTGTCTTTCTATTTCTATCTCTGTCTCTCTCTCTCTGTTTCTCCATCTGTCCTTCCCTCACTGTCACTCCATCTCTCTCCTCTCTCTTTCTCTCACTCTGCCCCTCCATCTGTCTATCCCTCTCTGTCACTCCCTCCCTCTCCTTCTATCTCTGTCTCTCTCTCTGCTATCACTGACACTGGGAGAGAGACAGAGGGACGGAGGGTTAGATATGAAGGCGTAGAGAGGGACAAACTTGGAGAGAGAGAGAGAATGTTGAGTTGGATGAAGAGGATAATGTAAGATATATTAATTTGATTTAATCCTTCACTGCTGTGTACACAAACATATTTGAGATAGGTATGGAGAGAAAACGAACATCGGGAGAGGGAGGAATGCAGATGAAGTTGGGGCCCAGGCGGACACTTTTGATGATCCAGAAGGAATAGCCTCCATTATAAATATTCAGCCAGCTATTCCACTGTGGGAACCATCACACCCTCATGATATTGTTTGCGGAAATTTCATGCTGGCTTATTGGTTAATTTTTAAACCTGTGATTGATAGATTCTTGTTAACCAAAGGTATTAAGAGATAAAGGGCAAAGGTGGGATATATGGTGTTAGTTAGATCACAGATCAGCCAAGATCTCACTGAATGCTGGAACAGGGTCGAGGGGTTAAATTGCCTCCTCATCTTCCTATGTCTGATGTTTTATATCCTTCTTTCACTCTCAGACACCCTGTCTGTCTGTGTCTCCCTCTATTTCTCTCATTCTCTCTCTCTCTCTGTCTGTTTCGGACAGTGTAGAGTGAGATTCACTCTGTATCCACCCCATGATGTTCCTGTCCTGGGACTGTTGGATGGGACAGTGTCGAGGGAAATTTACTCTGTGTCAAACCCAACATTGTGCTTGGCTTGGGAATATTTAATGGGACAGTGTAGCTGGAGATTTACTCTGTATCCCTGGAATTTTGAAGGCTCAGGTGTGATTTGATGATTGTTTTCAAGATAATAAGGGAAACTGATGGGGTGGACAGAGAGTAACAATTCCCACTGGCTGCAGAGTCTAGAACATGGGGGCATAGTCTAAAAATATAAACCTAGTCTAAAAACCTTTCAGGAGTGAAATGAAGAAACACTTCAACACACCAGGTGTGGTATCAGTTTGGAACTCTCTTCCACAAACAGCAATTGATGCTGAGACACTTGTTAATTTTTAAATCTGAGTTTGATAGATTTTTGTTAACCAAAGGTATTAAGGGGCAAAGATAGGTACATGGAGTTAGATCACACATCAGCCATGAGCTCATTGAATGACAGAACAGGGTTGAGGGGCCAAATGGCCTCCTCCTCTTCCTCTGTCCTACGCCCAATATCCTGCGATCACGCTCTGTGTCTTGGTCTCTGTCTCCCTCTTTGTCTCTCTTTCTGTCTGTCTGTCTGTCTCTCTCTCTCTCCTCTCATCTGTGGAAATCCACACACATCAGTCAGCCATTTTAGGTTCATTTTCAGTGGCCATTTTATGTTACCACAACACTGGGACATTTATCGCTGTCTATCCCAAACCATCTCTCTTTGTAGTCTATTTGTGTTCTCCTCACAGCTTATTGTCCCACCTAACCTAGTATCTCTCTCCTTTGCTCCGTCTCACTCACGGACTCTCCCCCCTCTCACTCCCCCCCATTTCTCTCTCCCCCCATTTCTCTCTCCCCCCACCCCCCCGCAATCTCTCTTTAAGTGTCCTGTTATCACATCCTTTATTATAGATTCAACCATTTTCCCTATGACTGATGTTAGACGAACAGGTCTTTAGTTCCCTATTTTCTCCCTCCTTCCTTTTGTAAATAGTGGGGTTACATTTGCTACCTTCTAATCTGACTCTCTCACACTGCCTCTCTCACACTGCCTCTGTCCCTCGCTATCTGTCTTACCCCCTCTCTCTCTCGCTATCTATCCCTCTCTGTCTTTTTCTCTCTCTCGCTCTATCTCTCCCTCTCTCTCTCTACCTCTGTCCATGTCTCAATTTGTGCCTCCCTCACACCATCTCTCCCTCTCTCTCTGTCTCTCTCTAGCTCTCTGTCTGCCTATCTATGTCTGCCTCACTGTGTCTCCTTCTCTCTCTGTGCCTCTCTCACTCTCTATCTGTCTCTCCCCCAGCTCTCTCTCTCTGTCTCTCCCTCTCTCTCTTTCTCAACCTCTGTCCATGTCTCAATTTGTGCCTCCCTCACACCATCGCTCCCTCTCTGTCTCTCTCTATCTCTCTCTCTGCCTCTCTCTCTCTCTGCCTCTCTCTCTTCAGCCTCTCCCTCTCTATCTCTCCCTCTCTCTCGCTGCCTCTGTCCACGTCTCAGTTTGTGTCTCCCCCATACTATCTCTCCCTCCCTCTCTCCCTCCCTCTCTCCCTCCCTCTCTCCCTCCCTCTCTCCCTCCCTCTCTCTCTCTCTCCCTCCCTCTCTCCCTCCCTCTCTCCCTCCCTCTCTCTCTCTCTTTCTCCCTCTCTCCCTCTCTCTCTCTGTCTCTATCTCAGAGTTACAGCTCAGATGATTGACCTCTTTATCCATGTGTTATGAACACGGGACTTTGTCTCTCTCCCATTTTCCAGGATGTTGCCAGGACTGGAGAATTGTAGCTATGAGGATAGGCAGGGGTTGTTGTCCTTGGAACAGAGAAGGCTGAGGGGAGATCTGATTGAAATGTACAAAATGTTGAGGGTCCTGGATGGAGTGGAGGTGAAGGGCAGAGAACCATAGCAGAAAGGTCAGTGACGAGGGGGCATAGATTTAAAGTGATTGGGAGAAAAATTAGAGGGGAGTTGAGGAAAATCTTTTTCACCCAGAGGGTCGCGATGGTCTGGAACTCACTGCCTGAAAGGGTAGTTGAGGCAGAGACCCTCAACTCATTCAGAAGGAGTCTGGATCGGCACCTCAAGTGCGGTAAGCTGCAGAGCTCAGACCAAATGCTGGAAGGTGGGATTAGAATAGGTTGATCGTTTTTCGGCTGGCACAGAGAGGATGGGCCAAGTGGCCGCTTTCTGTGCCTTAAAATTTCTATGTTGCCCTCGCCAACTCTATTTTTCCCTCTGTTACCCTCTGAATCCCAGTCTCTCCCTCTCTGTTACCCTCTGAATCCCAGTCTCTCCCTCTCCGTTACCCTCTGAATCCCAGTCTCTCCCTCTCTGTTACCCTCTGAATCCCAGTCTCTCCCTCTCTGTTACCCTCTGAATCCCAGTCTCTCCCTCTCTGTTACCCTCTGAATCCCAGTCTCTCCCTCTCTGTTACCCTCTGAATCCCAGTCTCTCCCTCTCCGTTACCCTCTGAATCCCAGTCTCTCCCCCTCTGTTACTCTCTGAATCCCAGTCTCTCCCTCCATGTTTCCCTCTGAATCCCAGAATCTCCCTCTCTGTTACCCTGTGAATCCCAGTCTCTCCCTATCTCTTACCCTCTGAATCCCAGACTCTCCCTCTCTGTTACCGTCTGAATCCCAGTCTCTCCCTCTCTGTTTCCCTCTGAATCCCAGACTCTCCCTCTCTGTTACCCTCTGAGTCCCAGTCTCTCCCTCTCTCTTACCCTCTGAGTCCCAGTCTCTCCCTCTCATTTACCCTCTGAATCCCAGTCTCTCCCTCTCTGTTACCCTCTGAGTCCCAGTCTCTCCCTCTCATTTACCCTCTGAATCCCAGTCTCTCCCTCTCTCTTACCCTCTGAGTCCCAGTCTCTCCCTCTCATTTACCATCTGAATCCCAGTCTCTCCCTCTCTGTTACCCTCTGAGTCCCAGTCTCTCCCTCTCCGTTACCCTCTGAGTCCCAGTCTCTCCCTCTCTGTTGCCCTCTGAATACCAGTCTCTCCCTCTCTGTTACCATCTGAATCCCAGTCTCTCCCTCTCTGTTACCATCTGAATCCCAGTCTCTCCCTCTCCCTTACCCTCTGAATCCCAGACTCTCCCTCTCTGTTACCCTCTGAATCCCAGACTCTCCCTCTCTGTTACCATCTGAATCCCAGTCTCTCCCTCTCTCTTACCCTCTGAATCCCAGTCTCTCCCTCTCCGTTACCCTCTGAATCCCAGTCTCTCCCTCTCTGTTACCTGACCAGAGCTTTATAAATGTTCAGCACACCCTCTCGGCTTTTGTACTCACTGTATACAGTGTAAATTGTGTTATTCCCCAGGGGTTTTGATTCGGACCACTGATCTTATTGATATATGAATGACTCAGACTGGGGTAAACAGGGCATAACTTCAACATTGTGCCATTTGCAATGTAATAAACAGTGAAGGGAATAGGAGTAGACTTCAGGAGGATAGAGGCAGTCTGGTGAAATGGTCAGACACATAGCAGGTTAACTTCAATGCTGAGAAATGTAAAATGGTGCATTTTGGAAGGAAGACTGAGGAGAAGTGATATAAACTAAATGGTACAATGTTAAAATGGGTGCAGGGACAGAGAGATCTGGGATTTCATTTGTGTCACTTTTTACATCTAAAAGATTCAATTTGGGGCTTGCAATCTCTAAGTTGAATTTAGCTTGATCCTGAAAAGTGTTAGCAAACGTGTTGGGAAATGTGTCAAAAGCTGTTTCCATTCAGACATTCCTGCATTGTGGAAGTGTGAGCGATCTTTGCAGAGACAGGAAATAGAGTTGTTTGAATGGACCTGCAGGTTTTGGTTGATGCAATAAGGTGAGAATTTGAATTGTGTCCCTTCCAGATACACAGAATTGAAGGTATTTACAGAACACCACATGAAGTAGTTTACCAATGTCTGACAAACTTCAAAGACTTCAAACACATGGAAGAAGAGGAGAAGGGAACAATATACAAAACCTCAGTCAGTCAGACAACAGCAGGAGGAAAATGAATCTCTTTTTATGGGTTTTAATTTGAAGGCCTGAGCTGATGATTGAAAAAGTAGGAGTTCAAATCCCACACAGGGCTGTTGTGAATTTGAATTTTGTTTTTTCTAAAAAGAAACATAAATCTGGAATTAAAAATCCTCTAGGTTGGAATGATTCACTCCTGTCTACTAGTGCAAAGCCCGTGTGTGTCTCAGTTTTGCTGTATTTATTAATGATTTAAGATGATGTGGTAGAATGCAACATACCCAAGTTTACCAATGACACTAAAATAGGCAGCATTGTAAGCAGTGTAGCTGGAAGCAGAACATTGCAAAGAGATATTAATATCTTAAAGAGATGGGCAAAACTGTGGCAGTTAGATTTCCATGTCAGCAAAAAAAGACTAGAACAGAGTACTTTATAAATGGTGTAAAGCTAGAAATACTGGAGGTTGAAAGAGACTTTGGGGGGTCCATGTCCATTTGAGTGCAGTGTAGATTTACCAGAATGATAACTGGACTCCAAGGGTTAAATTACGAGGTGACATTACACAAACTGGGGATTTATTGCCTGGAATTTAGGAGGATCAAGGTAATTTGTTCAAAGCTGTTGAGATATTAAGGGGAACTGATGGGGTAGTTTGGGAGAAACTATTTCAGCAGCTTGGGAACATAGGAACAGGAGTAGGCCATTCAGCCCATCGAGCCTGCTCCGCCATTCAATACGATCCTGGCTGATCATCCACTTCAATGCCTTTTTCCCAGACTGAGTTTCCACAGTCCACTGGGGTAGAGAATTCCAAAGATTCACAACCCTCTGAGTAAAAATCCGCCACTCCAGGCTAAAGGTGGTAGTAGTTTGGAACGTGTCTTCTGCACGCAAACATTGATGCAAAATCAATTGTCGTTTTTAAATCGAAGGTTGATCTCATCAAATTCCTTTTGAAAATTGAAATATTCTTCTTTCGCGCTCTGTCCCTGAGTCACTCTGTTTCTGTGTGTGTGTGTGTGTTTCTGTGTGTGTTTCTGTGTTTGTGTGTGTGTTTCTGTGTGTGTGTGTGTGTGTTTCTGTGTGTGTGTTTCTGTGTGTGTGTGTGTGTTTCTGTGTGTGTGTTTCTGTGTGTGTTTCTGTGTGTGTTTCTGTGTGTGTTTCTGTGTGTGTGTTTCTGTGTGTGTGTGTTTCTGTGTGTGTGTGTTTCTGTGTGTGTGTGTTTCTGTGTGTGTGTTTCTGTGTGTGTGTGTTTCTGTGTGTGTGTGTGTGTTTCTGTGTGTGTGTTTCTCTGTGTGTGTGTGTGTTTCTGTGTGTGTGTTTTTGTGTGTGTTTTTGTGTGTGTGTTTCTGTGTGTGTTTCTGTGTGTGTTTCTGTGTGTGTGTTTCTCTGTGTGTGTGTGTGTTTCTGTGTGTGTGTTTCTGTGTGTGTTTCTGTGTGTGTGTTTCTGTGTGTGTGTTTCTGTGTGTGTGTGTTTCTGTGTGTGTGTGTTTCTGTGTCTGTGTGTTTCTGTGTCTGTGTGTTTCTGTGTGTGTGTTTCTGTGTGTGTGTGTGTTTCTGTGTGTGTGTTTCTGTGTGTGTGTCTGTGTGTGTGTTTCTGTGTGTGTGTTCCTGTGTGTGTGTTTCTCTGTGTGTGTGTTTCTGTCTGTGTGTGTTTCTGTGTGTGTGTTTCTGTGTGTGTGTGTGTTTCTGTGTGTGTGTGTTTCTGTGTGTGTGTGTTTCTGTGTCTGTGTGTGTCTGTGTCTGTTTCTCTCTCCTCTCTCAGACCCTTTGTAAAGCTCCACATACATCAGTTTGCCATTTGAAGTCAGCTGCTTTTGGTTTCACCGCATCTGCAGAGGTTACACTTCCTTATGCAGGCTGGTAAGAAACCTGTATTCCGCAGTTGGCTCCAATGTTCCCGTGAAAATTTAGATGTTGTGCGTGCCCAGTTTTTTTAATGTGAGCTCTCCCTTGAAATCTTTGAAGACGTGTGCTATTTATTGTGGAACAGGATCTGCGTGGGACATTTGAGGCTGCTGCACGCAGATTTGCAGGAACATTGACCAACACTCTCCATCCCAATCTCTTCCTCTTTCTCTCTGGTACTCTCTCCCCATTGCAATCCTTCCCTCTCTCTCTTATTCTCCATATCTATCCCTGTTCTTTCTCACTGTTACTCTCTCCATCTGGATGGAGGAGGAAAAAGAGAGGCATATACAGAGGCAGCTTTACTCTGTATCAAACCCCACAGTGTACCTGCCCCCTAGATCTAGCCTTCCCCACAAGGGGAACATCCTCCCAGCATCCGCCCTGTAAAGTCCCCTCAGAATCT
Source organism: Heterodontus francisci (assembly GCF_036365525.1). Classification (NCBI taxonomy): domain Eukaryota; kingdom Metazoa; phylum Chordata; class Chondrichthyes; order Heterodontiformes; family Heterodontidae; genus Heterodontus; species Heterodontus francisci. The sequence continues at coordinate 331,284 of NW_027140832.1, read as the reverse complement.
TGTATGTTTCAATAAGATCACCTCTCATTCTTCTAAACTCCAATGAGTATAGGCCCAACCTGTTCCACCATTCCTCAAAGATAACCCCTTCATCCCAGGAATCAGCCGAGTGAACCTTCTCTGAACTGATTCCAATGCATCCAGGCCTGACCATTTATCCACTTTCAAAGCTGCCAAACACCTTCATATTTCCCCTCTCACTCTGTTTATCCCATCCAATATTTCACACTCCTCCTCTTTAACTACAATCTCTGTATCGTTCCCACTCTTTTATAAAGACGGACACAGAGAATTCATTAAGAACCATGCCCACATCTCCCACCTCCACAGGTAGGAAGAAGGAGGAGAGGCAATCTAAACTAAAGGATATAGTTATAAAGGGGCTAACATTCTCTGCCTCTTCCTTTGCTCTAATATAATCCTTGATTTCTATCATTAACAATGGTTGGAACAATTAACTGAGGTTCTGTCAAAGCTTACTCACATTCTTTATCTGTGTCTCTCTGTCCCAGAGAGATGGTGAAGAAACTATTGATGTGTTTCGTTCAGTTAAGTTTGATGTCAATGTTTCCCCAGGATGTTGACGCTGGGGGATTCAGCGATGGGATAATGCTTTGAATGCCAAGGGGAGGTGGTTGGATTCTCTCATGTTGCAGATGGTCATTGCCTGGCACTTGTGTGACGTGAATGTTACTTCCCACTGGTCGGCCCAAACCTGAATGTTGTCCGGGTCTTGGTGCATGTGGCTCTGGATTGCTTCATTATCTGAGGCAAAATACTGTGGATGCTGGAAATCTGGAAAGCATCGAGCTGAATCACTAACTCTGTTTCTCTCTCCACAGATGCTGCCTGACCTGCTCAGTATTTCCAGCACTTCCTGCTGGGATTTCATTATCTGAGGAGGTGTGAATGGAACTGAACACTGTGCAATTAACAGTGAACATCCCTACTTCTGACCTTACGATGGAGGGCAGGTCATTGAGGAAGCAGCTGAAGATGGATGGGCCGAGGACACTAACCTGAGGAACTCCTGCAGTGATGTCCTGGGACTGAGATGATTGACTTCCAACAACCACAACCATCTTCCTTTGTGCTCGGTATGACTCCAACCAGCGGATTCCCACTGACTTCAGTTTTACTCGGGCTCCTCGATGTCACACTCGGTCAAACACTGCCTTGATGTTAAGGTCAGTCTCTCTTCCCAGTAGCAGACAGGAGTGAATCGTTCCCTTTGACCCGTTGTACACTGAACAAGCTGTGTTTCTTCACAGCCTGATACAGGACTGTACACGGCCGATTAATGTAGCCCATCAAACACTCCCAGAGCAGGTTCAGCACAGCTTAGGAACAGAGTACAGTTCCTTCAACATTCTCACTCTGTCTCTCCCTCCTGCTATCTCTGACACTAGGAGAGAGACAGAGGGAGAGAGGGTTAGATATACAGACAGAGAGAGTGCTGTGGAGAGAGACAAGGTTGGAGAGACAGAGAATGCAGGGTCGATTGAAAGGGAGAATGTAAGAGAAATTAATTTGATGTAATCCTTCACAAACATTTAAGAAGTAGGTATGGAGACAGAAACATCAGCAGAGATCTCTGTCTCTCTCTCTGTCTCTCCATCTGTCTTTCCCTCCCTGTCACTCCCTCTCTCTGCTTCTATCTCTGTCTCTGCCACTCTCTCTGTCTCTCTCTCTGTCTCTCCATCTGTCTTTCCCTCCCTGTCACACCCTCTCTCTCCTTCTATCTCTGTCTCTCTATCTCTCTGCCTCTCCATCTGTCCTTACCTCCCTGTCACTCCCTCTCTCTCCTTCTGTCTCTGTCTCTCCATCTCTCTGTCCCTCCATCTGTCTTTCCCTCCCTGACACTCTCTCTCTCTCCTTCTATCTGTATCTCTGCCTCTCTCTCTCGCTGTCCTCCATCTGTCTTTCCCTCTCTGTCACTCCCTCTCTCTCCTTCCAACTCTGCCTCTCTCTCTCTGTCTCACCATCTGTCTTTCCCTCTCTGTCTCTCCTTCTCTCTCTCTGTCTCTCCATCTGTCTTCACCCACCCCTCACTCCCTCTCTCTCCTTCTATCTCTGTCTCTGCCTCTCACTCTGTCTTTCTCTCTGTCCCTCCATCTGTATTTCCCTCTCTGTCACTCACTCTCTCCCTCTGTCCCTGTCTCTCTATCTCTCTATCCCTCCATCCATCCTTCCCTCTCAGTCACTCACTCTCTCCTTCTGTCTCTGTCTCTCACTCCGTCCCTCCATCTGTCTTTCCCTTCCTGACACTCCCTCTCCCTCCTAATATCTCTGTCTCTGCCACTCTCTCTGTCTCTCTCTCTGTCACTCCTTCTGTCTTTCCCTCTCTGTCTCTCCGTCTTTCTCCTTCTATCTCTCTCTCTGCCTGTCTCTCTGTCTCTCTCTCTGTCCCTCCATCTGACTTTCCCTCTCTGTCTCTCCCTCTCTCCTTCTCTCTCTGTCTCTCCATCAGTCTTTCCCTCCCTGTCACTCCATCTCTCTCCTTCTCTCTCTGTCTCTCTCCCTGTCTCTCCATCTGTCTTTCCTTCCCTGTCACTCCATCTCTCTCCTTCTCTCTCTGTCTCTCTCCCTGTCTCTCCATCTGTCTTTCCTTCCCTGTCACTCCATCTCTCTCCTTCTCTCTCTGTCTCTCTCCCTGTCCCTACATCTGTCTTTCCCTCTCTGTCTCTCCCGCTCTCTCCTTCTATCTCTGTCTCTCTCTCTCTGTCTCCCCATCTGTTTTTCCCTCTCTGTCACTCCCTCTCTCTCCTTCTCTCTCTGTCTCTCTCTCCCTGCCCCTCCATCTGTCTTTCCCTCTCTGTCTCTCCCTCTCTCTCCTTCTCTCTCTGTCTCTCACTCTGTCCCTCCATCTGTCTTCCCTCCCTGTCACTCCCCCTCTCTCTACTTCTCTCTCTGTCTCTCTCTCTGTCCCTCCATCATTCTTTCCCTCCCAGACACTCCCGCTCTCTCCTTCTATCTCTGTCTCACTCTCTCTGTCTCTCCATCTGTCTTTCCCTCTCTGTCACTCCCTCTCTCTCCTTCTCTCTCTGTCTCTCTCTCCCTGCCCCTCCATCTGTGTTTCCCTCTCTGTCTCTCCCTCTCTCTCCTTCTCTCTCTGTCTCTCACTCTGTCCCTCCATCTGTCTTTCCCTCCCAAACACTCCCTCTCTCTCCTTCTATCTCTGTCTATATCTCTCTGTCTCTCCATCTGTCTTTCCCTGCCTGTCACTCCCCGTCTCTCCTTCTATCTCTGTCTCTCTTTCAGTCTTTCCATCTGTCTTTCCCTCTCTGTCACTCCCCGTCTCTCCTTCTATCTCTGTCTCTCTTTCAGTCTTTCCATCTCTCTTTCCCTCCCTGTCACTCCCTCTCTCTCCTTCTATCTCTGTCTCTCGCTCTCTGTCTCTCCATCTGTCCTTCCCTCCCTGTTACTCCATCTCTCTCCTCTCTCTGTCTCTCACTCAGTCCCTCCATCTGTCTTTCCCTCCCTGTCACTCCATCTCTCTCCTTCCATCTCAGCGTCTCTCTCTCTCTCTGTCTCTCCAACTGCCTTTCCCTCTCTGGTTGACTAACGGGAAGCAGAGAGTGGGGATAAATGAGTGCTATTCTGGCTGGCAATCAGTCACGAGTGGTGTGCCTCAGGGATCGGTGTTGGGACCACAATTATTTACAATTTATATAGATGATTTGGAGTTGGGGACCACGTGTAGGGTGTTAAAGTTTGCAGATGACACTAAGTTGAGTGGCAGAGCAAAGTGTGCAGATGACTGTGAAACTTTGCAGAGGAACATAGATACATTGAGTGAGTGGGCAAAGGTCTGGCAGATGGAATACAATGTTAATAAATGTGAAGTTATTCATTTCGGTAGGAGTAACAGTAAAAAGGATTATTACTTGAATGGTAAAAAGTTGCAGCATGCTGCTATGCAGAGGGACCTGGGTGTCCTTGTGCATGAATCGCAAAAGGTTGGTCTGCAGGTACAGCAAGTAATTAGGAAGGCAAATGGAATTTTGTCCTTCATTGCTAAAGGGATTGAGTTTAAAAGCAGAGAGGTTATGTTGCAGCTGTATAAGGTACTGGTGAGGCCGCACCTGGAGTACTGTGTGCAGTTTTGGTCTCCTCACTTGAGAAAGGATGTACTGGCACTGGAGAGGGTGCAGAGGAGATTCACAAGGTTGATTCCAGAGTTGAGGGGGTTGGTTTATGAGGAGAGACTGAGTAGATTGGGATTAGATTCATTGGAGTTCAGAAGAATGAGGGGGGATCTTATAGAAACTGAAATTGAAATATTATAGAAATTGAAATATTCTTCTGTCACTCTCTGTCCCTTGGGCAGTCTGTTTGTGTGTGTGTCTGTGCATGTCGGTCTCTGTGTCTGTGTGTCTGTGTGTCTGTGCATGTCGGTCTGTGTGTGTGTTTCTCTGTGTGTGGGTGTGTGTCTTGCTGTCTGAGTCTATGCCTGTTTCTCTCTCCTCTCTCAGAACCTCAGTAAAACTCCACATACATCAATTTGCTATTTTAATTTGGCTGCTTTTGGTGATACCACAACTGCAGAGGGTGCACTTCCTTCTGCAGGCTGGTAGGAAACCCATATCCCGCTCTTTAACGGCATATTCTGTCTGCTTTGTATACTAAATTGATTAATCCCTAATAATTGATCAAATCTGACATTGATTACTGTTTGAAAGTCTCCAGGTTTACTTTCCTCCCAGGGCTGATTAAAAGTTAGAGTTTCCCTCAGTGTTTTGGAAATATCAAACCCTGATCCCACACCCAGTAAAGTATTTTACATGATGGGACGCTGCAAATGTTGTTATACTCAGTGCGCACGGTCCCTTCATGTTGTAATAAGATGTTATAATCTCTATTCAGATAACTCTCATGACACAGGGGTAAAATTTCACTGGGTCAACATTCTGACCAAACACTAAAACATTACAGAAAGCGAGGCTCACAAATTCAACACAAGTTTCCTTTTCTGTGTCTCGCTGGTCTGTTCTGATTTTCTGTTGGGTGACATCAGCCTAGATTTTGTGTTCAGACCTGAACCCACAAACGTATAACTCAGAGGCAGGATTATTACCCACTGAGCTACAGCTGGCTCCAATGTTCCCAGAAAATTTAGTTGTTGTGCACGGCAAGTTTTTTTTTGTCCCACGTGCAGTCCCTTTAAATTTTTAAGAATCTTCGAAGACGTGTGTTATTTATCACGGAACAGGACCTGCGTGGCACCTTCCAGGCTGCTGCACACAGCTTTGCAGGAACACTGACCGACACTCTCCATCCCAATCTCTTCCTCTCTGGTAATCTCTCCCCATTGCTATCCTTCCCTCTCTCTGTTCTTCTCTCTCTATATCTATCCCTGTCTTTCTCACTGTTACACTCTCCATCTGGATGGAGGAGGAGAAAGAGAGGCATATATAGAGGCAGCTTTACTCGGTATCTAACCCCACACTGTACCTGTCCTGCGAGTGTTTTATAGAACAGAGAGGACAGAGATTTGCTCTGTAGATAACTCCATTCTGTACTTGGCTTGGCAGCATTTGAAGGGACAGTTTGGACGGAGCTTTACTCTGTATCCCTGGAATTTTGAAGTGTAAGGGGTGTTTAGTTCAGTTTAGTTTAGAGATACAGCACTGAAACAGGCCCTTCGGCCCACCGAGTCTGTGCCGACCATCAACCACCCATTAATACTAATCCTACACTAATTCCATATTCTGACCACATCCCCACCTGTCCCCATATTTCCCTACAACCTACCTATACTAGGGGCAATTGCTAATGGCCAATTTACCGATCAACCTGCAAGTCTTTGGCATGTGGGAGGAAACCGGAGCACCTGGTGGAAACCCACGTAGACACAGGGAGAACTTGCAAACTCCACACAGGTAGTACCCAGAATTGAACCCGGGTCGCTGGAGCTGTGAGGCTGCGGTGCTAACCACTGCGCCACTGTGCTGGGTGAATTGATCAAAGTTTACAAGACAATACTGGAAACTGATGGGGTAGATAGAGAGAAACTCTTCTCAATGGTTGGAGGAGTCTCGGACGAGGGGCACAGTCGAAAAATCGAACATTAGTCGAAGACCCTTTCAAGGGTGAAATTTATTAACACTTCTACACACAAAGGATGGTGGAATTTTGGAATTGTCTTCCACAAATGACCCCTCCCTATCTCTGCAATCTCCTCCAGCTCCACAATCCACCAATATCTGCCATCCTCTAATTCTGGCCTCTTGAACATCCCCAATTTGAATCGTTCCACCATTGGTGGCCGTGCCTTCAAGCTGCCAAGGCCCTAACTCTGGAATTCCTTTCCTAAACCTCTCCATCTCACTAACTCTCTTTCCTCTTTGAGGATTCTCCCTCAAACCAACCTCTGACCAAGTTTTTGGTCATCTGGTCTAATATCTCCTGAAGTGACTCGGTGTCAAATTTTTATTTTCTTGATTCATTTGTTGGATGTGTGTGTTAGTGGCCAGGACAGCATTTATTGCCCATTCATAATTGCTCTTGAGAAGGTGGTGTTGAGCCTCCTTCTTGAACCGCTGCAGTCCATGTGGGGGAGGTACACCCACAGTGCTGTTAGGAAGGGAGATCCAGGATTTTGACCCAGTGACAGTGAAGGAACGGCGATATAGTTCCAAGTCAGGATGGTGAGTGACTTCAGGGAAACTTGCAGGTGGTGGTGTTCCCATATGTGTTTCCTGTTGTTTGCTCTCTCTCCCCCTCCTTCTTTCTAGACCTCCCTGTCCTCCTGTCCCTCTCTGTCATGGGAACCTAAGAACAGAAGGAAGTGGGTGCAGGAACAGAGAGACCTGGGGATGTCTGTGCACAAATTGAAGGTGGCAGAGCTAGTTGAGAAAGTGGTTAAAAGGCATATGGGATCCTCGGCTTTGTAAATAGAGGCTTAGAGTATAAAAGCAAGGAGGTTATGATGAAGCTTTATAAAACACTGCTTCATCCTCAACTAGTATTGTGTCCAATTCTGGACACCGTACTTTCGGAAGGATGTGGGGGCTTTAGAGAGGATGCAGAAAAGATTCACGAGCAAGGTTCCAGGGATGAGGGACTTCAGTTACGTGGATAGATTGGAGAAACTGGTGTTGTTCTCCATAGAGAAGAGAAACTTGAGATGAGATTTGATAGAGGTGTTCAAAATCATGAGGGGTCCTGACAGAGTAGATGTAGGAGTAGGAATGCAGTACATAGGACATTCCAGACCCATTTCTGTTCAGTGTTTACTTAAACAAGTGAATTGACCATTTAATATTTTTAACTAACTGAACCCTTGTGTTCCCACAAAGATCAAGCTAGTAAATTCAACAGTGGTCACTTTGACTTCATCCCATCGTGTCTTATGTACATTCTGACAGGATTGCAGGTATAACTGTAGTCATAAAATTCAGCTGAAAATTGATCAGTTACATTGTTATTTCAGTCCATATTTACAGTACACACGGTACCTTACTGTTGTAATCAAGTCCTATAGTGTCTATTCATCCCACTGGGGCAAAATGTCACTGGCTCAACATTCTCACCAAATACTAAAACATTCCACAATGCAAGACTCACAAATTCAACACAAGTTTCCTTTTCTGAGTCTCGCTGGTCTGTTCTGATTCTCTGAGGGATTACTGATGCTTATCCTCCACATGAGCAGTCGTCCTAATCCCGTGTGCCTGTCCTGCTCCCAAACCCGGCATCCACTTACGTTAAGGCAAGTGATACAGGAGCGTCTCAGTGACTGAGGCAGGTGAGTCTTGAGGCTGAGCCGGGCACAGTGAGTGACCCGGGTTAATCCGACACTCCAGGGAATGTTTTAACGGAGCTTTACTCTCTATCTAAGCCATGCTGCACCTTCTCTGAGAGTGTTCGATGGGGCAGTGTAGACGAGGAGAGTTATTCCTTACCCATTTTAAACATGGAGAAGTGAACATCCAAGAGATTGTTTTAAATGTGATGAGGGTTTCTGCCTCTACCACCCTTTCAGGCAGTGAGTTCCAGGCACCCACCAGCCACTGGGTGAAGAAACTATTGATGTGTTTTGTTCTGTTAAGTTTGATGTCAATGTTTCCCCAGGATGTTGATGCTGGGTGATTCAGCGATGGGATAATGCTTTGAATGCCAAGGGGAGGTGGTTGGATTCTCTCCTGTTGCAGATGGTCATTGCCTGGCACTTGTGTGACGTGAATGTTACTTGCCACTGGTCGGCCCAAACCTGAATGTTGTCCGGGTCTTGGTGCATGTGGCTATGGATTGCTTCATTATCTGAGGCAAAATACTGTGGATGCTGGAAATCTGGAAACCATCGAGCTGAATCACTAACTCTGTTTCTCTCTCCACAGATGCTGCCTGACCTGCTCAGTATTTAAAGCACTTTCTGCTGGGATCTCAGCTGAAGATGGTTGGGCTGAGGACACTACCCTGATAAACTCCTGCAATGAAGGCCTGGGACTGAGATGATTGACTTCCAACAACCAAAACCATCTTCCTTTGTGCTCGGTATGATTCCAACCAGTGGAGAGATTTCCCACGATTCCCACTGACTTCAGTTTTACTCGGGCTCCTCGATGTCACACTCGGTCAAACACTGCCTTGATGTTAAGGTCAGTCTCTCTTCCCAGTAGCAGACAGGAGTGAATCGTTCCCTTTGACCCGTTGTACACTGAACAAGCTGTGCTTCTTCACAGCCTGATACAGGACTGTACACGGCCGATTAATGTAGCCCATCAAACACTCCCAGAGCAGGTTCAGCACAGCTTAGGAACAGAGTACAGTTCCTTCAACATTCTCTCTCTGTCTCTCCCTCCTGCTATCTCTGGCATTAGGACCGAGACGGAGGGAGAGAGGGTTAGATATGAAGGCAGAGAGAGGGCTGTAGAGAGGGACAAAGTTGGAGAGAGAGAGATTGTTGAGTTGGATGAAAAGGATAATGTAAGATATATTAATTTGATGTAATCATTCACTGCTGTGGACACACACATATAAGAGATAGATATGGAGAGAAAAAAAACATCAGGAGAGGGGGAAATGCAGACAATGTTGGGGCCCAGGCGTATACGTTTGATGATCCAGAAGGAATAGCCTCCATTTTAAACATCCAGCAAGCTATTCCACTGTGGGAGCCATCACACCCAAACAGGCATAGACACACACACAAACACACAGAAATACCCACACAATGATATTGTTTGTGCAAATTTCATGCTGGCTTATTGGTTAATTTTTAAATCTGTGATTGACAGATTCTTGTTAACCAAAGGTATTAAGAGATAAGGGGCAAAGGCAGGATATATGGTGTAAGTTACATCACAGATCAGCCAAGATCACATTGGATGCCGGAACAGGATTGTGGGGTTAAATTGCATCCTCCTCTTCCAATATCCCCTGTTAAATATCCTTCTTTCTCTTTTAGTCACCCTGTCAGTCTATGTCTCTCTGTTTCTCTCTTTCTGTCTCTATCAGACAGTGCAGAGTGAGATTCACTCTGTATCCACCCCATGATGTTCCTGCCCTGGGAGTGTGTGATGGGACAGTGTAGAGGGAAATTTACTCTGTGTCAAACCCAACATTGTGCTTGGCTTGGGAATATTTAATGGGACAGTGTAGCTGGAGATTTACTCTGTATCCCTGGAATTTTGAAGGCTCAGGTGTGATTTGATGATTGTTTTCAAGATAATAAGGGAAACTGATAGGGTAGACAGAGAATAACAATTCCCACTGGCTGCAGAGTCTAGAACATGGGGGCATAGTCTAAAAATATAAACCTAGTCTAAAAACCTTTCAGGAGTGAAATGAAGAAACACTTCAACACACCAGGTGTGGTATCACTTTGGAACTCTCTTCCACAAACAGCAATTGATGCTGAGACACTTGTTAATTTTTAAATCTGTGTTTGATAGATTTTTGTTAACCAAAGGTATTAAGGGGCAAAGATAGGTACATGGAGTTAGATCACACATCAGCCATGAGCTCATTGAATGACAGAACAGGGTTGAGGGGCCAAATGGCCTCCTCCTCTTCCTCTGTCCTACGCCCAATATCCTGCGATCACGCTCTGTGTCTTGGTCTCTGTCTCCCTCTTTGTCTCTCTTTCTGTCTGTCTGTCTGTCTCTCTCTCTCTCCTCTCATCTGTGGAAATCCACACACATCAGTCAGCCATTTTAGGTTCATTTTCAGTGGCCATTTTATGTTCCCACAACACTGGGACATTTATCGCTGTCTATCCCAAACCATCTCTCTTTGTAGTCTATTTGTGTTCTCCTCACAGCTTATTGTCCCACCTAACCTAGTATCTCTCTCCTTTGCTCCATCTCACTCACACACTCTCCCCCCTCTCTCTCCCCCCCATTTCTCTCTCCCCCCATTTCTCTCCCCCCCCACCCCCCGCAATCTCTCTTTAAGTGTCCTGTTATCACATCCTTTATTATAGATTCGACCATTTTCCCTATGACTGATGTTAGACGAACAGGTCTTTAGTTCCCTATTTTCTCCCTCCTTCCTTTTGTAAATAGTGAGGTTACATTTGCTACCTTCTAATCTGCCTCTCTCACACTGCCTCTCTCACACTGCCTCTGTCCCTCGCTATCTGTCTTTCCCCTCTCTCTTTCTCTCTATCTCTCCCTCTCTGTCTTTTTCTCTCTCTCGCTCTATCTCTCCCTCTCTCTCTCTCTACCTCTGTCCACGTCTCAATTTGTGCCTCCCTCACACCAGCGCTCCCTCTCTCTCTGTCTCTCTCTATCTTTCTGTCTGCCTCTCTCTCTCTCTCTGCCTCTCTCTCTCTCTGCCTCTCTCTCTCTCTGCCTCTCTCTCTCTCTCTCTGTCACTCCCTCTCTCTCTTTCGCTGCCTCTGTCCACGTCTGAGTTTGTGTCGACTCCACACCATCTCTCCCTCCCTCTCTCCCTCCCTCTCTCTCTCTCTTTCTCCCTCTCTCCCTCCCTCTCTCTCTCTGTCTCTGTCTCAGAGTTACAGCTCAGATGATTAACCTCTTTATCCATGTGTTATGAACACGGGACTTTGTCTCTCTCCCATTTTCCAGGATGTTGCCAGGACTGGAGAATTGTAGCTATGAGGATAGGCAGGGGTTGTTGTCCTTGGAACAGAGAAGGCTGAGGGGAGATCTGATTGAAATGTACAAAATGTTGAGGGTCCTGGATAGAGTGGAGGTGAAGGGCAGAGAACCATAGCAGAAAGGTCAGTGACGAGGGGGCATAGATTTAAAGTGATTGGCAGAAAAATTAGAGGGGAGTTGAGGAAAATCTTTTTCACCCAGGGGGTCGCGATGGTCTGGAACTCACTGCCTGAAAGGGTAGTTGAGGCAGAGACCCTCAACTCATTCAGAAGGAGTCTGGATCGGCACCTCAAGTGCGGTAAGCTGCAGGGCTCCAACCAAATGCTGGAAGGTGGGATTAGAATCGGTTGATCGTTTTTCGGCTGGCACAGAGAGGATGGGCCAAGTGGCCTCTTTCTGTGTCTTAAAATTTCTATGTTGCCCTCGCCAACTCTATTTTTCCCTCTGTTACCCTCTGAATCCCAGTCTCTCCCTCTCTGTTACCCTCTGAATCCCAGACTCTCCCTCTCTGTTACCCTCTGAATCCCAGTCTCTCCCTCTCTGTTACCCTCTGAATCCCAGTCTTTCCTGCTCTGTTACCCTCTGAATCCCAGACTCTTCCTCTCTGTTACCCTCTGAATCCCAGTCTCTCCCCCTCTGTTACCCTCTGAATCCCAGTCTCTCCCTCTCTGTTACACTCTGAATCCCAGTCTCTCCCTCTCTGTTACCCTCTGAATCCCAGTCTCTCCCTCTCTGTTACCCTCTGAATCCCAGTCTCTCCCTCTCTGTTACCCTCTGAATCCCAGTCTCTCCCTCTCTGTTACCCTCTGAATCCCAGTCTTTCCTGCTCTGTTACCCTCTGAATCCCAGACTCTCCCTCTCTGTTACCCTCTGAATCCCAGTCTCTCCCTCTCTGTTACCCTCTGAATCCCAGTCTCTCCCTCTCCGTTACCCTCTGAATCCCAGTCTCTCCCTCTCTGTTACCCTCTGAATCCCAGTCTCTCCCTCTCTGTTACCCTCTGAATCCAAGTCTCTCCCGCTCTGTTACCCCCTGAATCCCAGTCTCTCCCTCTCTGTCTCTCTCTCCCTCCCTCTCTGTTTCTTTCTCTCTGGCTGTCGCTCTCTGTCTCTCAGTGTCTCTCCCTCTCTCTCTCTGCCTCTGTCCACACCTCTGTCACTCTCACACCATCTCACCCTCCCTCTCTCTGTCTCTCCCTCTCTCTGCCTCTCCATCTCTCTCTCTCTCTCCTTTTATTTTGTCTCTCCCTATCTCCCTTTCTCACCCTCTGTCCATGACTCTGTTTACATCTCTCTCATTCTCTGTCTCTGCCTATCTCTCTCTCTCTCTCTCTGTCTCTGTCCATGACTCCATTTGTGACTCCCTTACACCATCTCTCCCACTCTCTCTGTCTCTCTCTCTGTCCCTCCATCTGTCTTTCCCTCTCTGTCACTCCTCCTCTCTCCTTCTATCTCTGTCTCTCTCTCTCTATTCCTCCATCTTTCCTTCCCTCCCTGTCACTCCCTCTCTCTCCTCCGCTTTCTGTCTCTGCCACTCTCTCTGTCTCCCTCTCTGTCTCTCCGTCTCACTCCTTCTATCTCTGTCACTCCCGCTCTCTCTGTCTCTCTCTCTGTCCAACCATCTGCCTTTCCTTCTCTGTCTCTCCCTCACTCTCCTTCCATCTGTCTCTCCATCTGTCTTTCCCTCTCTGTCTCTCCCTCTCTCTCCTTCTCTCTCTGCCTCTCTCTCTGTCTCTCTCTCTGTCCCTCCATCTGTCTTTCACTCTCTGTCACTCCCTCTCTCTCCTTCCATCTCTGTCTCTCTCTCTGTCCCTCCATCTGTCTTTCACTCTCTGTCACTCCCTCTCTCTCCTTCCATCTCTGTCTCTCTCTCTGTCCCTCCATCTGTCTTTCCCCCCCCATCACTCCCTCTCTCTCCGTCTCTCTCTCTCTATCCCTCCATCTGACCATCCCTTCCTGTCACTCCATCTCTCTCCTTCTCTCTCCGTCTCTCACTTTGTCCCTCCATCTGTCTTTCCCTCTCTGTCTCTCCCTCTCTCTACTTCTCTCTGTCTCTGCCTCTCTCTCTGTCTCTCTCTCTCTGCCCCTCCATCTGTCTTTCCCTCTCTGTCTCTCCCTCTCTCTACTTCTCTCTGTCTCTGCCTCTCTCTCTGTCTCGCTCTCTGCCCCTCCAACGGTCTTTCCCTCTCTGTCTCTCCTTCTATCTCTGTCTGTCCATCTGTCTTTCCCTCTCTGTCTCTCCCTCTCTCTACTTCTCCTTGTATCTGCCTCTCTCTCTGCCCATCCATCGGTCTTTCCATCTCTTTCACTCCCTCTCTCCTTCTCTCTGTCTCTCCCTCTCTCTCCTTCTCTCTCTGTCCCTCCATCTGTCTTCCCCCCGTCACTCCCTCTCTCTCCGTCTCTCTCTCTCTATCCCTCCATCTGACCTTCCCTCCCTGTCAATCCATCTCTCTCCTTCTCTCGATGTCTCTCACTTTGTCCCTCCATCTGTCTTTCCCTCTCTGTCTCTCTCTCTCTCTCCTTCTATCTCTGTCTGTCCATCTGTCTTTCCCTCTCTGTCTCTCGCTCTCTCTCCTACTCTCTGTCTCTGCCTCTCTCTCTGTCTCTCTCTGTCTCTGTCCCTCCATCTGTCTTTCCCTCACTTGCACTCCCTCTCTCCCTCCTTCTATCTCGGTCTCTCTCTTTGTCCCTCCATCTGTATTCCCTCTCTGTCACCCTCTCTCTCCTTCTCTCTCTCTCTGTCCCTCCATCTGTCTTTCGCTCCCTGTCAATCCCTCTCTCTCCTTACATCTCTGCCTCACTCTCTCTGTCCCTCCATCTGTCTTTCCCTCCCTGTCACTCTATCTCGCTCCTTCTCTCTTTGTCTCTCTCTCTGTCCCTCCATCTGTCTTTCCCTCCCTGTCACTCCATCTCTCTCTGTCTCTCTCTTTGTCCCTCCATCTGTCTTGCCCTCCCTGACACTCCCTCTCACTCCTTCTCTCTCTGTCTCTCTCTCTGCTATCACTGACACTAGGAGAGAGACAGAGGGACGGAGGTTTGGATATGAAGGCAAAGAGAGGGCCGTAGAGAGGGACAAACTTGGAGAGAGAGAGAGATTGTTGAGTTGGATGAAGAGGATAATGTAAGATATATTAACTTGATTTAATCCTTCACTGCTGTGTACACAAACATATTTGAGATAGGTATGGAGAGAAAAAAAACATCGGGAGAGGGAGGAATGCAGATGAAGTTGGGGCCCAGGCGGACACTTTTGATGATCCAGAAGAAATAGCCTCCATTTTAAATATTCAGCCAGCTATTCCACTGTGGGAACCATCACACCCTCATGATATTGTTTGTGGAAATTTCATGCTGGCTTATTGGTCAATTTTTAAACCTGTGATTGATAGATTCTTGTTAACCAAAGGTATTAAGAGATAAAGGGCAAAGGTGGGATATATGGTGTTAGTTAGATCACAGATCAGCCCTGATCTCACTGAATGCTGGAACAGGGTCGAGGGGTTAAATTGCCTCCTCATCTTCCTATGTCTGATGTTAAATATCCTTCTTTCACTCTCAGACACCCTGACTGTCTGTGTCTCCCTCTGTTTCTCTCATTCTCTCTCTCTCTCTGTCTCTATCGGACAGTGTAGAGTGAGATTCACTCTGTATCCACCCCATGATGTTCCTGCCCTGGGACTGTTGGATGGGACAGTGTAGAAGGAGCATTACTCTGTATCTAATCCATGCTGTACCTGTCTGGGGAATGTTGATGGGAGAGTGGAAACAGAGAGGTCTGGGACCAGGGTCCTCATGGGGAGGACTTAATGGTGCCTCCTAATTGACCAGTTAGCAATATTGGTGCTCCAGGGATGAAAGGGACATTGGCTGAGTGGATACGACATTGGCTGAGAGAGTGGACAATGGTTGTTTCAGACTGGAGGGAGGTATACAGTGGAGGTTTATATTAGGACCACTGATCTTTTTGATATATACTAATGACTTGGACTTGTGTTTACAGGGCATAACTTCAATGTTTGCCAATGTTTGTGTCATCTGCAATGTAATAAACAGGGAAGGGACTAGTAGCAGACTTCAGGAGGATAGAGGCAGTCTGGTGAAATGGAACACACAAGAACAAATGAATTAGGAGCAGGAGTAGGCCATTCGGCCCCTCGAGCCTGCTCTGCCATTCAATGGCTGATCTGATTGTGAACTCAACTCCACTTTCCTGTCTGTGTCCCATAACCCTTGACTCCCTAATTGATCAATAATCTATCTAAGTCAGCCTTGAATATATTCAATGATCCAGCCTCCACTGCTCTCTGGGGAAGAGAATTCCACAGACTGACCCCCATCTGAGAGAAACACATTTCTCCTCAGCTCAGTTTTAAATGGGACGTCCCTAATTTTTAAACTGTGTCCCCTAGTTCTAGTCTCCCCAACAAGGGGAAACATCCTCTCAGCATCCACCCTGTCCAGTCCCCTCGGGACCTGAGATGTTTCACTCAGATCACCTCTCATTCTTCTAAACTCCAGTGGGTATAGACCCAACCTGTTCAACCTTTCCTCATAAGATAACCCCTTCATCCCAGGAATCAGCCCAGTGAACCTTCTCTGAACTACTTTGAATGCAATTATATAATTTCTTCAGTAAGGAGACCAAAAGTGTCCACAATCCTGCAGACGTCGTCTAACTTATGCCCTGTACAGCTGTAACAACACTTCCCTACTTTCATATTCTATTCACCTTGCAATAAACAGCAACATTCCATTTGTCTTCCTAATCACTCGCTGTAGCTACACGGTAACATTTTGTGATTCATGTACCAGGACACCCAGATCCCTCTGTACCGTACAGTTCTGCAGTCTCTCTCCATTTCAATAATATACTGATTTTTATTCTTCCTGCTAAAGTGGACAAGCTCACATTTTCCCACATTGTACTCCATCTGACAATTTTTTGCTCACTCACTTAACCTCTGGAAATCTCTTTGGAGACACTTTATGTCCTCTTGACAGCTTACTTTCCAACCTATCATTGGACAGACACAGGGCAGGTTAACTTCAATGCTGAGAAATGTGAAGTGATGCATTTTGGAAGGAAGACTGAGTGATATAAACTAAATGGTACAATGTTAGAATGGGTGACAGGACAGAGAGATCTGGGATTTCATCAATGTTACCTGTTCTACCCAAAAGCTCAATTTGGGGCTTGGAATCTGTGAGTTGAATTTAGCTTCATCCTGAAAAGTGTTAGCAAACGTGTTGGGAAATGTGTCAAAAGCTGTTTCCATTCAGACATTCCTGCATTGTGGAAGTGTGAGCTATCTTTGCAGAGACAGGAAATAGAGTTGTTTGAATGGACCTGCAGGTTTTATTTGATGCAATAAGGTGAGAATTTGAATTGTGTCCCTTCCAGATACACAGAATTGAAGGTATTTACAGAACACCACATGAAGTAGTTTACCAATGTCTGACAAACTTCAAAGACTTCAAACACATGGAAGAAGAGGAGAAGGGAACAATATACAAAACCTCAGTCAGTCAGACAACAGCAGTAGGAAAATGAATCTCATTTTATGGGTTTTAATTTGAAGGCCTGAGCTGATGACTGAAAAAGCAGGAGTTCAAATCCCACACAGGGCTGTTGTGAATTTGAATTTTTTTTTAAACATTAATGTGGAGTTAAAAAGCCTCGAGGTTGGAATGATTCACTCCTGTCTTCTAGTGCAAAGCCCGTGTGTGTCTCAGTTTTGCTGTATTTATTAATGATTTAAGATGATGAAGATAGATGAAGTAGGGCGGCACAGTGGCGCAGTGGTTAGCACCGCAGCCTCACAGCTCCAGGGACCCGGGTTCGATTCCAGGTACTGCCTGTGTGGAGTTTGCAAGTTCTCCCTGTGTCTGCGTGGGTTTTCTCCGGGTGCTCCGGCTTCCTCCCACAAGCCAAAAGACTTGCAGGTTGATAGGTAAATTGGCCATTATAAATTGTCACTAGTGTAGGTAGGTGGTAGGGAAATATAGGGACAGGTGGGGATGTTTGGTAGGAATATGGGATTAGCGTAGGATTAGTATAAATGGGTGGTTGATGTTCGGCAACGACTCGGTGGGCCGAAGGGCCTGTTTCAGTGCTGTATCTCTAATCTAAGAATGTAACATACCCAAGTTTACCAATGACACAAAAATAGGCAGCATTGTAAGCAGTGTAACCGGAAGCAGAACATTACAAAGAGATATTAATATCTTAAATAAATGGGCAAAACTGTGGTAGTTAGATTTCCATGTCAGTAAAAAAAGACTAGAACAGAGTACTTTATAAATGGTGAAAAGATAGAAACACTGGAGGTCCAAAGAGACTTTGGGGGGTCCATGTCCATTTGAGTGCAGTGTAGATTTACCAGAATGATAACTGGACTCCAAGGGTTAAATTACGAGGTGATATTACACAAACTGGGAATAATTCCCTGGAATTTAGGAGGATCAAGGTGATTTGTTCGAAGATGTTGAGATATTTAGGGGAACTGATGGGGTAGTTTGGGAGAAACTATTTCAGCAGCTTGGGAACATAGGAACAGGAGTAGGCCATTCAGCCCATCGAGCCTGCTCTGCCATTCAATACGATCATGGCTGATCATCCACTTCAATGCTTTTTTCCCAGACTGAGCTTCCACAGCCCACTGGAGTAGAGAATTCCAAAGATTCACAACCCTCTGAGCAAAGACATTTCTCCCCATCTCTGGCCTAAGTGGCTTCCCCCTGATTTTGAAATTGTGTCCCCTGGTTCTAGACTCCCGAACCAAAGGAGACATCTTACCTGCATCTAACCTGTCTATCCCTTTAAGTATTTAGTATGTTTCAATAAGATCACCTCTCATTCTTCTAAAGTCCAATGAGTTTAGGCCCAACCTGTTCAACCATTCCTCATAAGACAACCCCTTCATCCCAGGAATCAGCCGAGTGAACCTTCTCTGAACTGGTTCCAATGCATCCAGGCCTGACCATTTATCCACTTTGAAAGTTGCCAAACACCTTAATATTTCCCTCTCACTCTGTTTATCCCATCCAATATTTCACACTCCTCCTCTTTAACTACAATATCTGCATTGTTCCCCCTCTTTTATAAAGATGGAGACAATGTATTCATTAAGAACCATGCCCACATCTCCCACCTCCACACACACATTCCCTTTTTGGTCCCTAATACTCTATCCTTATTTATCCTCTTGCTCTTCATTTATTTATAAAACATCTTTGTGATTTCTTTGTTTTAATGGTAATATTATTTTCCAGCCATTTCTTTGCTCTCCTAATTTGCTTTTTCATTTCACCCTTGAACTTTCTACACTCATCTCGGCCTCTGTGGTATTGAGCTCTCGGTATCCGACATAAGCTTCCCTCTTGTGCCTTATCGTACCCGGTTTGATCCTTCACATCCAAGGGGCTCTAGATTTGGGAGTCCCACCCTGTTTGTCTTTGTGTGAACATATTTGATATCAACCCTCAGTAACTCTCACTGCTCTGATACTGATTGACCTTCAAGTAGCTGTTTCCAGTCCACTTTGCTAAAATCCCCCATCTCTGGATCCACCATCCCCTCTGCTCCCTACAATGGACTCTCACATCCTTCTGAAAGTGTGGTCACCAGAATTGGATGCAGTATTCTGGTCGAGGCCTAACCAGAGGTTTATAAACATTCAGCAGAACTTTCATGCTTTTGTATTCAAAATCTCTATTTATGAAGCTCAAGATCCCATATGCTTTGCTGCCTACTTTCTCAATATGTCCTGCCACCTTCAAAGATGTATGTACATGTATCCCCAGGTCTCTCTGTCCCTGCACACTCCCTAGAACTGGGCCATTAAGTCTATATTCCCTCTCCCTATCCCTTCTGCCCATCTCACATTTCCCTGTATTAAATTCCTTCTGCCACTTGTCTGCCCATCCCACTCACCTATCTATGTCCTGTTGGAGTCGATTGGTGTCACCTTCACTGTTTGCATCTGCTCCAAGTTTGGGATCATGAAAAAATATTAAAATTTTACAAGAAGCACTGACTTTTGGGGAACACTGTTGTCTACCATCTTCCAGTCTGAAAAACAACCATTTACCACAGCTCGCTGTTTTCTGTCCTTTCACCAATTTTTGATCCAAGCTGACACTGGCCCTCCTATCCCATGAGCCTCAGTTTTGTTAACCAGAATTGGACACAATACTGCAGCCAAAGACAAACTATTATTTTATAAAGGTTTACATCACTTCCTGACTTTTACACTCTCGACCTGTTTATAAAGCTCAGGATCCCATCGGCTTTATTAACCCATCAGCAAAGTGGGGAAATTCTACCAGAACAATTGATCAGTTCCCTTAGACATGAATCCGTGAGTCGTTCCGAGGCTGGCGGGAGGGTTTAGAGAGAACACCAACCTGGTCATTTTTTGAAACAGAAAACCATCAATGCATTGGCAGGGATATTAATAAAGCCCTGATAATGACAGGAGGAGGCCATTCGTCCCCTTGAGACTGTCCTGCCCATTCATTCAGGTCATGGCTGATTTGCTCCTTATCCACATTGAGCTGTCTTGGCTCCGAAAACATTAATACCCTTTCCTAACAAATCTCTCCCGGCAATCAGGAAATAATGTCACTGCCTGTTAACACTGGGGAATTCCTTCCCTAAACCTCTCCGTCTCTCTGTCTCTCATTCCTGCTTAAAGACATTCCTTAAAACTAACCTCTTTGACCAAACATTTGTTCATCAACCTTAATCTCTCCTCATGTGGGTTTGGTGTCAGATTTTGTTTTATAATGCACCCTGTGTAACACCTTTGGGACTTCTTATTCCTCACCTTCTCCCTCACTCCGTCTCTCTCCAGGTGTGGGCTCACCAAACCCTGTACCATTACAGCAAGACTTCCTCACTATTGTACTCTAACCCCTTTGCAATAAAGGCCAACACTCCATTTGCTGTACCTGCATGTTAACTTTCTGTGATTTGTGTACAAGGACACCCAAATCCCTCTGAATACCAACATTTCATAGTTTCTCACCATTTGAAAAATGTTCTGTGTTTCTATTCTTCCTGTCAAAGTGAAGAACCTCACATCTGTCCGCATGATATTCCAGCTGCCACTTTCTTGCCCGCTCACTTATCCTGTCAATCTCCCTTTGCAGTCTCTTTGTGCCCTCTTCACAGCTTACTGTCCCACCTAACATTATATCATCAGCCCATATAAACCTAACATAGGCCGTGTTTGAGAGAGGCACTTCTGTCCTGACAAGTATTAAGATACAACTGCTTGATATTTTGTGGAGAATATTTCTGTCCATTCATCGGAGTTGTTAAGATGAAAGATCTTTAATAAGAGATTAGAGAGTGTCCTTCTGTGTCCTCTCCCACCCTCACATCCAGAATTGGAAACACAAACACAGAGATACAAAGACACACACAGACACAAAGACAGTCACATAAACACAGGCAGACTAACATGTCCAGATAAACACACACACATAGAAATCCACAGTCAGACACATCCATTCCCACTGACCGAGAGAGAGAGAAACCCACACAGAGACACATATATTCACATTGACCAACTTAGACAGATAAACACAAACACTTCCCTCTGTGTAAATCATGTTTTTACAAACATCAAAATCTCTCTGTTCTCCTTTTATATTTCACTCTCGGGGTTTAAATTTATTGTCAATCTGATTTCACAGGGACCAGGAGAATTTTTGCTTTACTTTTCTTGTCTTTGGGGTCAGGGGGTCATGGGTCAATCCCAGTGTCTGTGACCCCTGACCCAGCACTGTGACCCTTAGGAGGGTGGGGGGGGGGGGGGGCGCGAGCAGGGAGAGGGTCATTCCCAACCTCTTAAAGGGAGCCTGCACCGTCCGAACTGCTCCTTAGGTTTAAACCTTCGAGTGAGTCAGTCGGAGTTTGGACAAGGATGGGAACAAAGTGACATTGAATCTTCCAATATTTATTTATTCAGTGATGTTAATAAACAGCAAATTATCTTTCAAGCCCAAATTCACACAAGTAATATTGTGAATTCAGATTAATAATTTTAAAGGAGAAACTGTTGTTCATTAATTCCATTTCATTTGCTAAAAATTATCATCATGACCTTGTTTATTTCAGGATGTAATATTAATAAATCCCTTAGGAAGACAGGAGGAGGCCATTTGGCCCCTCGAGCCCATCCTACCTCTTTGAGACATTTTCTTCCTCACCCTCTCCCTTACGGTCTCTCTCTCTCTCTCTCTCTCTCTGTCCCTCAGCCAGACTCTCTCTCTCCTCCTCACCCATCTCTCTCTCTCTCCCTCACCCCATTTCTCTCTCTCCCTCAGCCCATCCGTCTCTCTCTCCCTCTCACCCCATCTCTGTATCTTTCTCTCTCTCTCTCTGTCTCTCTCCCTCACCCCATTTCTCTCTCTCCCTCACCCCATCTCTCTCTCTCAGAAGAGGACCACAGAATCATAGAGTACTACAACACATTAGGAGGTGATAGGATCAGTAATCTTAAAGGAGAAACTATTGTTAATTAATTCCATTTCTTTTCTCAAAATTATCATCATGACCTTGTTTATTTCAGTGTGTAATATTTATCAAGCCCTTAGGAAGACAGGAGGAGGCCGATCGGCCCCTCCAGCCTGTTGCATCCCTTTGGGATGTTTTATTCCTCTCCCTCTCCCTGTGTCTCTCTCTCTCTCTCTGTCCCTCACCCCAACTCTTTCTCCCTCACCCCATCTCTCTCTCTCCCTTGCCTGATCTCTGTATCTCTCTCTCTCTCTCTCTCTTTCCTGAACCCATCTCTCTCTCTCTCTCTCTCTCTCTCTCAGAAGAGGACCATCGAATCATAGCGTACTATAACACAGTAGGAGGTGATTCGACCCATTGAATCTGTGCTATCTCTTTTGAAGAGCAGTCCAGTTAGTCGCACTCTCCAGCTCCTCCCCCATCACTTCATTTTTTTCTGTCATTGACTGTCCATATCTTGTCTTGGGAATGCAGCAAATAGCACATTCCATAGTGATGTCTGGGAAGTGTTTATTTGTACAAGTGAATTGACCATTTAATATTTTTAACTTACTTAACCCTTGTGTTCCCACAAAGATCAAGCTAGCAAATTCAACAGTGGTCACTTTGACTTCATCCCATCGTGTCTTATGTACATTCTCACATATAGCAGGTATAGCAGCACATATATAACAGGATAGCAGGTATAACTGTAGTTATAGTATTCAGCTGAAAATTGATCAGTTACATTGTTATTTCAGTCCATATTTACAGTACACACGGTACCTTACTGTTGTAATCAAGTCATATAGTGTCTATTCATCCCACTGGGGCAAAATGTCACTGGCTCAACATTCTCACCAAATACTAAAGCATTCCACAATGCAAGACTCACAAATTCAACACAAGTTTCCTTTTCTGAGTCTCGCTGGTCTGTTCTGATTCTCTGAGGGATTACTGATGCTTATCCTCCACATGAGCAGTCGTCCTAATCCCGTGTGCCTGTCCTGCTCCCAAACCCGGCATCCACTTATGTTAAGGCAAGTGATACAGGAGCGTCTCAGTGACTGAGGCAGGTGAGCCTTGAGGCTGAGCCGGGCACAGTGAGTGACCCGGGTTAATCCGACACTCCAGGGACAGTTTAAACGGAGCTTTACTCTCTATCTAAGCCATGCTGTACCTTCTCTGAGAGTGTTCGATGAGGCAGTGTAGACGAGGAGAGTTATTCCTTACCCATTTTAAACATGGAGAAGTGAATATCCAAGAGATTGTTTAAATGTGATGAGGGTTTCTGCCTCTACCATCCTTTCAGGCAGTGAGTTCCAGACACCCACCAGCCACTGGGTGAAGAAACTATTGATGTGTTTCGTTCTGTTAAGTTTGATGTCAATGTTTCCCCAGGATGTTGATGCTGGGTGATTCAGCGATGGGATAATGCTTTGAATGCCAAGGGGAGGTGGTTGGATTCTCTCTTGTTGCAGATGGTCATTGCCTGGTACTTGTGTGACGTGAATGTTACTTGTCACTGGTCGGCCCAAACCTGAATGTTGTCTGGGTGTTGGTGCATGTGGCTCTGGATTGCTTCATTATCTGAGGCAAAATACTGTGGATGCTGGAAATCTGGAAAGCATCGAGCTGAATCACTAACTCTGTTTCTCTCTCCACAGATGCTGCCTGACCTGCTCAGTATTTCCAGTATTTTCTCCTGGGATCTCAGCTGAAGATGGTTGAGCCTCGGACACTACCCTGAGGAACTCCTGCAGTGATGTCATGGGACTGAGATGATTGACCTCCAACAACCACAACCATCTTCCTTTGTGCTCGGTATGAGTCCAACCAGTGGATTCCCACTGACTACAGTTTTACTCGGGCTCCTCGATGTCACACTCGGTCAAACACTGCCTTGATGTTAAGGTCAGTCTCTCTTCCCAGTAGCAGACAGGAGTGAATCGTTCCCTTTGACCCGTTGTACACTGAACAAGCTGTGCTTCTTCACAGCCTGATACAGGACTGTACACGGCCGATTAATGTAGCCCATCAAACACTCCCAGAGCAGCTTCAGCACAGCTTAGGAACAGAGTACAGTTCCTTCAACATTCTCTCTCTGTCTCTCCCTCCTGCTATCTCTGACACTAGGAGAGAGACAGAGGGAGAGAGGGTTAGATATGCAGACAGAGAGTGCTGCGGAGAGGAACAAGGTTGGAGAGAGAGAGATTGCAGGGTCGATTGAAAGGGAGAATGTAAGAGAAATTAATTTGATGTAATCCTTCACTGCTGTGTGCACAAACATTTAAGAGATAGGTATGGAGACAGAAACATCGGGAGAGATCTCTGTCTCTCTCTCTGTCTCTCCATTTGTCTTTCCCTCTCTGTCTCTCCCACTCTCTCCTTCCCTCTCTGTCTGTCTCTCTGTCCCTCCATCTGTCTTTCCCTCTGTCTCTCCCACTCTCTCCTTCTATCTCTGTCTCTCTCTCTGTCCCTCCATTTGTCTTTCCCTCTCTGTCTCTCCCACTCTCCCCTTCTCTCTCTGTCTCTCTCTCTGTCCCTCCATCTGTCTTTCCCTCTGTCTCTCCCACTCTCTCCTTCTATCTCTGTCTCTCTCTCTGTCCCTCCATTTGTCTTTCCCTCTCTGTCTCTCCCACTCTCCCCTTCTCTCTCTGTCTCTCTCTCTGTCCCTCCATTTGTCTTTCCCTCTCTGTCTCTCCCACTCTCTCCTTCCCTCTCTGTCTGTCTCTCTGTCCCTCCATCTGTCTTTCCCTCTGTCTCTCCCACTCTCTCCTTCTATCTCTGTCTCTCTCTCTGTCTCTCCATCTGTATTTCCCTCCCTGTCACTCATTCTCTATCCTTCCATCTCTGCCTCTCTCTCTCTCTGTCCCTCCATCTGTCATTCCCTCTCTGTCTTTTCCACACTATCCTTCTCTCTCTGTCTTTCTCTCTCTGTCTCTCCATCAGTCTCCCACCCCCCCACTACGTCACTCCCACTCTCTCCTTCTATCTCTGTCTCTCTCTCTGTCCCTCCATCAGTCTTTCCCACCCTGAAACTCCCTCTCTCTCCTTCTCTGTCTGTCTCACACTCTGTCCCTCCATCTGTCTTTCTCTCCCTGTCACTCCCTCTCTCTCCTTCCAAATGTGCCTCTCTCTCTCTGTCTCACCATCTGTCTTTCCCCCCTGTCACTCCCTCTCCCTCCTTCTGTCCCTGCCTCTCACTCTGTCCCTCTCTCTGTCCCTCCATCTGCCTTTCCCTCTCTGTCACTCCCTCTCTCTCCTTCTGCCTCTGTTTTTCTCCCTCGATCACTCCATCGATCCATCCCTCCCTGTCATTCCATCTCTCTCCTTCTCTCTGTGTCTCAAACTCTGTCCCTCCATTTGTCTTTCCCATCCTGACACTCCCTCTCTCTCTCCGTCTCTGCCACTCTCTCTGTCTCTCTCTCTGTCCCTCCATCTGTCTTTCCCTCTCTGTCACTCCTTCTCTCTCTGTCTCTCACTTTGTCCCTCCATATGTCTTTCCATTCCTGACACTCCCTCTCTCTCCTTCTATCCCTGTTTCTGCCACTTTCTCTGTCTCTCTCTCTGTTCCTCCTTCTGTCTTTCACTCTCTGTCTCTCCCTCTCTCTCCTTATATCTCTGTCTCTCTCTTTATCCCTCCATTTGTCCTTCCCTCCATGTCACTCCATCTCTCTCCTTCTCTCTCTGTGTCTCACCTTGTCCCACCATCTGTCTTTCCCTTCCTGACACTCCCTCTCTCTCCTTCTCTCTCTGCCTCTCACTCTGTCCCTCTCTCTGTCCCTGCATCCGTCTTTCCCTCTCTGTCACTCCCTCTCTCTCCTTCTGCCTCTGTTTTTCTCCCTCTATCACTCCATCTATCCATCCCTCCCTGTCACTCCATCTCTCTCCTTCTCTCTGTGTCTCTCACTCTGTCCCTCCATTTGTCTTTCCCTTCCTGACACTCCCTCTCTCTCTCCATCTCTGCCACTCTTTCTGTCTCTCTCTCTCTGTCCCTCCATCGGTCTTTCCCTCTCTGTCTCTCCCTCTCTCTGCTTCTATCTCTGTCCCTCCATCTGTCTTCCCCTCTCTGTCTCTCCCTCTCTCTGCTTCTATCTCTGTCCCTCCATCTGTCTTCCCCTCTCTGTCTCTCCTTCTCTCTCCTTCTATCTCTCTCTCTCCATCTGTCTTTCCCTCTCTGTCACTCCCTCTCTCTCCTTCTATCTCTGTCTCACTCTCTGTTCCTCCAACTGTCTTTCCCTCTTTGCCAATCCCTCTCTCCTTCTCTCTGTCTCTCCCTCTCTCGCCTTCTCTCTCTCTCGGTCCCTCCATCTGTATCCCCCCGCCCCCCCCCCCCCCCCACCACCTGTCCCTCCCTCTCTCTCCTTCTATCTCTCTCTCTCCATCTATCCTTCCCTCTCTGTCACTCCATCTCTCTCCTTCTCTCCCTTTCTATCTATCTCTGTCTTTCCATCTGTCTTTCTCTCCCTGTCACACCCTCTCTCTCCGTCCATATCTGCCTCTCTCTATCTCTGTCTGTCCATCTCTCTCCGTCTCTCTCTCTCTATCCCTCCATCTGTCCTTCCCTCCCTGTCACTCCATCTCTCTCCTTCTATCTCTGTCCCTCCATCTGTCCTTCCCTCCCTGTCACTCCATCTCTCTCCTTCTATCTCTGTCCCTCCATCTGTCTTTCCCTTTCTCTCACTGTCTCTCTCTCCTTCCATCTCTGCCTCTCTCTGTCTCTCTCTCTGTCTTACCCTCTCTGTCACTCCCTCTATGTCCTTCTATCTCTCTCTCTCTCTGTCCCTCCATCTGTCCTTGCCTCCCTGTCACTCCATCTTTCTCCTTCGCACTCTGTCTCTCAGTCTGTCCCTTTATCTGTCTTTGCCTCCCTGACAGTCCCTCTCTCTCCTTCTATCTCTGTATCTCTCTCTGTCTCTCCATCTGTTTTTCCCTCAGTCACCCCCTCTCTCCTTCTCTGTCTCTCCCTCTCTCTCCTTCTCTCTCACTCTGTCCCTCCAGCCATCTTTCCCTCCCTGTCACTCCCTCTCTCTCCTATCTCTGTCTTTCTCTCTGTCTTTCCATCTTTATTTCCCTCCCTATCACTCCCTCTCATTCGTTCCATCTCTGCCTCTCTCCCTGTCCCTCCGTCCGTCTTCCCACCCCACCCATCACTCCATCTCTCTCCTTCTATCTCTGTCTCTGTCTCTCTGGCCCTCCATCTGTCTTTCCCTCCCTGTCACTCCCCCTCTCTCCTTCCATCTCTGCCTCTCTCTCTGTCTCTCCATCTGTCTCTCCCTCTCTCTCCTTCTTTCACTGTCTCTCTCTCTCTGTCTTTCCATTTGTCTGTCCCTCCCTGTCACTCCCTCGCTCTCCTTCTATCTCTGTCTCTCTCTCTCTGTTCCACCATTAGTCTTTCCCTCTCTGTCACTCCCACTCTCCTTCTCTCTGTCTCTCCCTCTCCCTCCTTCACTTTCTCGCCGTCCCTCCATCTGTCTTCCCCATCATGTCACTCCCTCTCGCTCCTTCTATCTCAGTCTCTCTCTCTATCCCTCCATCTGTCTTTCCTTGCTGTGACTCCCTCTCTCTCCTTCTATCTCTGACCCGCTCTCTCTCTGTCCATCTGTCCTTCCCTCACTGTCTCTCCCTCTCTCTCCTTCTCTCTCTGTCTTTCTCTCTGTCTCTCCATCTGTCTTTCCCTCCCCATCACTCCCTCTCTCTCCTTCCATCTCTGCCTCTCTCTCTGTCTTTCCCTCCCAGTCACTCCTTCTCTCACCTTCCATCTCTGTCTCTCTCTCTGTCCCTCCATCTGTCTTTCCCTCTCTGTTGCGCCCTCTCTCTCCTTCTATCTCTGTCTCTCTCTGTCTGTCCCTCCATCTGTCTTTCCCTCTCTGTTTCTCCCTCTCTCTCCTTCTATCTCTGTCTCTCTGTCTGTTCCACCATTTGTCTTTCCCTCTCTGTCACTCCCACTCTCTTTCTCTCTGTCTCTCCCTCTCCCTCCTTCTCTCTCTGTCTCTCACTTTGTCCCTCCGTCTGTCTTTCCCTCCCTGTCACTCCCTCTCTCTCCTTCCATCTCTGCCTCTCTCTCTGTCTTTCCCTCCCAGTCACTCCTTCTCTCTCCTTCTATCTCTGTCTCTCTGTCTGTCCCTCCATCTGTCTTTCCCTCTCTGTAGCTCCCTCACTTTCCTTCTATCTCTGTCTCTCCGTCTGTCCCTCCATCTGTCTTTCCCCCAATGTCACTCCCTCTCTCTCCTTCTATCTCTGTCTCTGCCTCTTCCTCTGTCTCTCTCTCTCGCTGTCCCTCCATCTGTCTTTCCCTTTCTGTCTCTCCCTCTCTCTCCTTCTATCTGTGTCTCTCTCTCTCTCTGTCTCTCCATCTGTCTTTCCCTTTCTGTCTCTCCCTCTCTCTCCATCTCTCTCTGTCTCTGCCTCTCTCTCTGTCCCTCCATCTGTCTTTCCCTCTCGGTCACTCCCTCTCTCTCCTTCTATCTCTGTCTCGCTCTCTGTTCCTCCAAATGTCTTTCCCTCTCTGCCAATCCCTCTCTCCTTCTCTCTGTCTATCCCTCTCTCTCCTTCTCTCTCTCTCGGTCCCTCCATCTGTATCACACCCCCCCCCCCCCCCCCCACCACCTGTCACTTCCTCTCTCTCCTTCTATCTATGTCTCTCGCTCTCTATCCCTCCATCTATCCTTCCCTCTCTGTCACTCCATCTCTCTCCTTCTCTCCCTTTCTCTCCCTTACTCTCTCTCTCTGTCTTTCCATCTGTCTTTCTCTCCCTGTCACTCCCTCTCTCTCCGTCCATCTCTGCCTCTCTCTATCTCTGTCTCTCCATCTGTCTTTCCCTCTCTATGTCTGTCCATCGATCTCCTCTCTCTCTCTGTCCCTCCATTTGTCGTTCCCTCTCTGCCACTACCTCTCTCTCCTTCTATCTCTGCCTCTCACTCTCTGTCCCTCCATCTGTCTTTCCCTCTCTGTCTCTCCATCTCTCTCCTTCTATCTCTGTCTCTCTCTCTCTCTCTCCATCTGTCTTTCCCTTTCTATCACTCCCTCTCTCTCTCCTTCCATCTCTGCCTCTCTCTGTCTCTCCATCTGTCTTTCCCTTTCTGTCACTCCCTCTATGTCCTTCGTTCTCTCTCTCTCTATCCCTCCATCAGTCCTTCCCTCCCTGTCACTCCATCACTCTCTCTGTCTCTCAGTCTGTCCCTCTATCTGTCTTAGCCTCCCTGACACTCCCTCTCTCTCCTTCTATCTCTGGATCTCTCTCTGTCTCTCCATCTGTTTTGTCCTCTGTCAACACCTCTCTCCTTCTCTGTCTCTCCCTCTCTCTCCTTCTATCACTGTCTCTCTCACTGTCTTTCCATCTGTCCTACCCTCCCTGTCACTCCCTCTCTCTCCTTCCATCTCTGCCTCTCTCTCTTTCTCTGTCTTTCCAACTGCCTTTCCCTCTCTGTCTCACCCACACTCTCCTTCTCTCTCTGTCTCTGCCTCTCTCTCTGTCTCTCTCCCTCTGTCCCTCCATCTGCCTTTCCCTCCCAGTCACTCCTTCTCTCTCCTTCTATCTCTGTCTCACTCTCTGTCCCTCCATCTGTCATTCCCTCTCTGTTGCTCCCTCTCTCTCCTTCTATCTCAGTCTCTCTCTCTGTTCCACCATTTGTTTTTCCCTTTCTGTTGCTCCCTCTCTCTCCTTCTATCTCTGTCTGTCTCTCTGTTCCACCATTTGTCTTTCCCTCTCTGTCACTCCCACTCTCTTTCCCTCTGTCCCTCCATCTGTCTTTCCCCCCATGTCACTCCGTCTCTCTCCTTCTATCTCAGTATCTGCCTCTTCCTCTCTGTCTCTCTCTCTCTCTCTCTGTCCCTCCGTCTGTCTTTCCCTTTCTGTCACTCCCACTCTCTCCATCTCTCTCTGTCTCTCTCTCTCTCCCTGCATCTGTCTTTCCCTCTCTGTCTCTCCCACATTCTCCATCTCTCTCTGTCTCTCCATCTGTCTTTCCCTTTCTGTCACTCCCTCTCTCTCCTTCTCTTTCTGTCCCTCACTTTGTCCCTCCATCTGTCCTTCCCTCCCTGTCACGCCATCTCTCTCCCTCACTTTGTCCCTCCATCAGTCTTTCCCTCTCTGTTGCTCCCTCGCTCTCCTTCTATCTCTGTCTCTCTCTCTGTTCCACCATTAGTCTTTCCCTCTCTGTCACTCCCACTCTCCTTCTCTCTCCCTCTCCCTCTCCCTCCTTCACTTTCTCGCCGTCCCTCCATCTGTCTTCCCCATCATGTCACTCCCTCTCGCTCCTTCTATCTCAGTCTCTCTCTCTATCCCTCCATCTGTCTTTCCTTGCTGTGACTCCCTCTCTCTCCTTCTATCTCTGACCCGCTCTCTCTCTGTCCATCTGTCCTTCCCTCTCTGTCTCTCCCTCTCTCTCCTTCTCTCTCTGTCTTTCTCTCTGTCTCTCCATCTGTCTTTCCCTCCCCATCACTCCCTCTCTCTCCTTCCATCTCTGCCTCTCTCTCTGTCTTTCCCTCCCAGTCACTCCTTCTCTCACCTTCCATCTCTGTCTCTCTCTCTGTCCCTCCATCTGTCTTTCCCTCTCTGTTGCGCCCTCTCTCTCCTTCTATCTCTGTCTCTCTCTGTCTGTCCCTCCATCTGTCTTTCCCTCTCTGTTTCTCCCTCTCTCTCCTTCTATCTCTGTCTCTCTGTCTGTTCCACCATTTGTCTTTCCCTCTCTGTCACTCCCACTCTCTTTCTCTCTGTCTCTCCCTCTCCCTCCTTCTCTCTCTGTCTCTCACTTTGTCCCTCCGTCTGTCTTTCCCTCCCTGTCACTCCCTCTCTCTCCTTCCATCTCTGCCTCTCTCTCTGTCTTTCCCTCCCAGTCACTCCTTCTCTCTCCTTCTATCTCTGTCTCTCTGTCTGTCCCTCCATCTGTCTTTCCCTCTCTGTAGCTCCCTCACTTTCCTTCTATCTCTGTCTCTCCGTCTGTCCCTCCATCTGTCTTTCCCCCAATGTCACTCCCTCTCTCTCCTTCTATCTCTGTCTCTGCCTCTTCCTCTGTCTCTCTCTCTCACTGTCCCTCCATCTGTCTTTCCCTTTCTGTCACTCCATCTCTCTCCTTCTATCTCTGTCTCTCTCTCTCTATCCCTCCATCTGTCCTTCCCTCCCTGTCACTCCATCTCTCTCCTTCGCTCTCTGTCCCTCACTTTGTCCCTCCATCAGTCTTTCCCTCTCTGACACTCCCTCTCTCTCCTTCTATCTCTGTATCTCTCTCTGTCCCTCCATCTGTTTTTCCCTCTGTCAGCCCCATTCTCCTTCTCTGTCTCTCCCTCTCTCTCACCCTGTCCCTCCATCCGTCTTTCCCTCCCTGTCACTCCCTCGCTCTCCTATCTCTTTCTTTCTCTCTGTCTTTCCATCTGTATTTCCCTCCCTATCACTCCCTCTCACTCGTTCCATCTCTGCCTCTCTCCCTGTCCCTCCATCTGTCTTCCCACACCCCACCCATCACCCCATCTCTCTCGTTCTATCTCTGTCTCTATCTCTCTATCCCTCCATCTGCCCTTCCCTCCCTGTCACTCCATTTCACTCCCTGTCTCTCTCTCTCTGTCCCTCCATCTGTCTTTCCCTCCCTGACACTCCCTCTCTCTCCTTCTATCTCTGTCTCTCTCTCTGTCCCTCCATCTATCTTTCCCTCTCTGTCTCTCCCGCTCTCTCCCCCTCTCTGACGCTCCCGCTCTTCTCTTCCATCTCTGCCTCTCTTTCTCTCCATCTGTCTTTCCCTCTCTGTCTCTCCCTTTCTCTCCTTCCATCTCTGCCTCTCTCTCTCTCTCTGCCCATCCATCTGTCTTTACCTCTATGTCTCTCCCTCTCTCTCCATCTAGCTCTGTCTCTCTCTCTCTGTCTTTCCATATGTCTTTCCCTTCCTGTCACTCCCTCTCTCTCCTTCCATCTCTGCCTCTC
This sequence comes from Heterodontus francisci, assembly GCF_036365525.1. NCBI lineage: Eukaryota > Metazoa > Chordata > Chondrichthyes > Heterodontiformes > Heterodontidae > Heterodontus > Heterodontus francisci. Next base: position 299,795 of record NW_027140832.1, on the reverse strand, counting down.
TCTCTCTGTCCCTCCAACTGCCTTTCCCTCTCTGTCTCATCCACACTCTCCTTCTCTCTCTGTCTCTGCCTCTCTCTCTGTCTCTCTGTCTCTCTCTCTCTGTCCCTCCATCTGCCTTTCCCTCCCAGTCACTCCCTCTCTCTCCTTCTATCTCTTTCTCTCTCTCTGTCCCTCCATTTGTCTTTCTCTCTCTGTTGCTCCCTCTCTCTCCTTCTATCTCTGTCTCTCTCTCTGTTCCACCATTTGTCTTTCCCTCTCTGTCACTCCCACTATCCTTCTCTCTATCTCTCCCTCTCCCTCCTTCACTTTCTCACCGTCCCTCCATCTGTCTTTCCCCCCATGTCACTCCCTCTCTCTCCTTCTATCTCTGACCCTCTCTCTCTCCGTCCGTCTGTCCTTCCCTCCCTGTCCCTCCATCTCTCTCCTTTTATCTCTATCTCTCCATCTGTCTGTCCCTCTCTGTCTCTCCCTCTCTCTCCTTCTCTCTCTGTCTCTCACTTTTTCCCTCCGTCTGTCTTTCCCTCCCTGTCACTCCCTCTCTCTCCTTCTATCTCTGTCTTTCTCTCTGTCTCTCCATCTGTCTTTCCCTCCCCATCACTCCCTCTCTCTCCTTCCATCTCTGTCTCTCCATCTGTCTTTCCCTCCCCATCACTCCCTCTCTCTCCTTCCATCTCTGTCTCTCCATCTGCCTTTCCCTCTCTGTTTCTCCCAATCTCTCCTTCTCTCTCTGTCTCTGCCTCTCTCTCAGTCCCTCTCTCTGTCCCTCCATCTGTCTTTCCCTCTCTGTCTCACCCTCTCTCTCCTTCTATCTCTGTCTCTCTCTCTCAATCCCTCCATCTGTCCATCTGTCCTTCCCTCCCTGACACTCCCTCTCTCTCCTTCTCTCTCTGTCCCTCCATCTGTCTTTCCCTCTCTGTCTCACCCTCTCTCTCCTTCTATCACTGTCTCTCTCTCTCTGTCTTTCCATCTGTCTTTCCCTTCCTGACATTCCCTCTCCCTCCTTCCATCTCTGCCACTCTCTCTCTCGTTCTGTCTCTCCAACTGCCTTTCCCTCTCTGTCTCTCCCAATCTCTCCTTCTCTCTTTGTCTCTGCCTCTCTCTCTGTCTCTCTCTCTGTCCCTCCATCTGTCTTTCCCTCTCTGTCTCTCCCTCTCTCTCCTTCCATCTCTGTCTCTCTCCCTCTTTCTCTCCATCTCTCTTTCCCTCCCAGTCACTCCCTCTCACTCTTTCAATCTCTGTCTCCCCCTCTCATCTCCTTCTATCACTGTCTCTCTCACTGTCTTTCCATCTGTCCTTCCCTCCCTGTCACTGCCTCTCTCTCCTTCCATCTCTGCCTCTCTCTCTCTCTGTCTCTCCAACTGCCTTTCCCTCTCTGTCTCTCCCAATCTCTCCTTCTCTCTCTGTCTCTGTCACTGTCTGTCAATCCCTCCATCTGTCCATCCGTCCTTCCCTGCCTGACACTCCCTCTCTCTCCTTCTCTCTCTGTCTCTCTCTCTGTCTTTCCATCTGTCCTTCCCTCCCTGTCACTCCCTCTCTCTCCTTCCATCTCTGCCCCTCTCTCTCTCTCTGTCTCCAACTGCCTTTCCCTCTCTGTCTCTCCCAATCTCTCCTTCTCTCTCTGTCTCTGTCACTGTCTGTCAATCCCTCCATCTGTCCATCCGTCCTTCCCTGCCTGACACTCCCTCTCTCTCCTTCTCTCTCTGTCTCTCTCTCTGTCTTTCCATCTGTCTTTCCCTCCCTGTCACTCCCTCTCTCTCCTTCCATCTCTGCCTCTCTCTCTCTCTCTGTCTCCAACTGCCTTTCCCTCTCTGTCTCTCCCTCTCTCTCCTTCCATCTCTGTATCTCTCTCTCTATCTCTCCATCTCTCTTTCCCTCCCAGTCACTCCCTCTCACTCTTTCAATCTCTGTCTCTCCCTCTCTCTCCTTCTATCATGTCTCTCTCACTGTCTTTCCATCTGTCCTTCCCTCCCTGTCACTGCCTCTCTCTCCTTCCATCTCTATTTCTCTCACTTTTTCTTTCTCTCCAACTGCCTTTCCCTCTCTGTCTCTCCCTCTCTCTCCTTCTCTCACTGTCTCTCTCACTGTCTTTCCATCTGTCCTTCCCTCTCTGTCTCTCCCTCTCTCTCCTTCTATCTCTTTCTCTCTCTGTCAATCCCTCCATCGGTCCATCCGGCCTTCCCTGCCTGACACTCCCTCTCTCTCCTTCTCTCTCTGTCTGTCTCTCTGTCCGTCCATCTGTCTTTCCCTCCCTGTCTCTCCCTCTCTCTCCTACCACTGTCTCCCACTCTCTGTCTTTCCATCTGTCATTCCCTCCCTGTCACTCAATCTCTCTCCTTCCATCTCTGCCCCTCTCTCTCTGTCTCCAACTGCCTTTCCCTCTCCCAATCTCTCCTTCTCTCTCTGTCTCTGCCTCTCTCTGTCTCTCTCTCTATCCCTCCATCTGTCTTTCCCTCTCTGTCTCTCTCTCTCTATCTCTCCATCTCTCTTTCCCTCCCCATCACTCCCTCTCTCTACTTCCATCTCTGCCTCTCTCGCTGTCTCTCCATCTGTCTTTCCCTCCCTGTCACTCCCTCTTTCTCCTTCCATCTCTGCCTCTCTCTCTCTCTCTGTCCCTCCATCTGCCTTTCCCTCTCTGTCTCTCCCAATCTCTCCTTCTCTCTCGTTCTCTGCCTATCTGTCTCTCTCTGTCCCTCCATCTGCCTTTCCCTCTCTGTCTCCCTCTCTCTCCTTCTATCTCTGTCTCTCTCTCTCAATCCCTCCAGCTGTCCATCCGTCCTTCCCTCCCTGACACTCCCTCTCTCTCCTTCTCTCTCTGTCTCTCCAAATGCCTTTCCCTCTCTGTCTCTCCCATACTCTCCTTCTCTCTCTCTCTCTGCCTCTCTCTCTGTCTCTCTCTCTGTCCCTCCATCTGTCTTTGCCTCTCTGTCTCTCCCTCTCTCTCCTTCAATCTCTGTCTCTCCCTCTCTCTCCTTCTATCACTGTCTCTCCCTCTCTGTCTTTCCATCTGTCTTTCCCTCCTTGTCACTCCCCCTCTCTCCTTCCATCTCTGCCCCTCTCTCTTTCTCTCTGTCTCTCCAACTGTCTTTCCCTCTCTGTCTCTCCCTCTCTCTCCTTCTCTCTCTGTCTCTCTCTTGGTCTCTCCATCTGTCTTCCGACCCACCCCCATCACTCCATCTCTCTCCTTCTATCTCTGTCTCTCTCTCTCTCTATCCCTCCATCTGTCCTTCCTTCACTGTCACTCCATCTCTCTCCTCTCTCTGTCTCTCACTCTGTCCCTCCATCTGTCTTTCCCTCCTTGTCACTCCCCCTCTCTCCTTCCATCTCTGCCCCTCTCTCTTTCTCTCTGTCTCTCCAACTGCCTTTCCCTCTCTGTCTCTCCCAATCTCTCCTTCTCTCTCTCTCTCTCTGTCTCTCTCTCTGTCTCTCTCTCTGTCCCTCCATCTGTCTTTCCCTCTCTGTCTCTCCCTCTCTCTCCTTCTGTCTCTTTCTCTCTCTCTCCATCCCTCCATCTGTCCATCGGTCCTTCCCTTCCTGTCACTCCATCTCTCTCCTCTCTCTGTCTCTCTCTTGGTCTCTCCATCTGTCTTCCCACATACCCCCATCACTCCATCTCTCTCCTTCTCTCTCTGTCTCTCTCTCTCTCTATCCCTCCATCTGTCCTTCCTTCACTGTCACTCCATCTCTCTCCTCTCTCTGTCTCTCACTCTGTCCCTCCATCTGTCTTTCCCTCTCTGTCACTCCCTCCCGCTCCTTCTATCTCTGTCACTCTCTCTGCTATCACTGACACTGGGAGAGAGACAGAGGGACGGAGGGTTAGATATGAAGGCATAGAGAGGGTCCTAGAGAGGGACAAACTTGGAGAGAGAGCGAGATTGTTGAGTTGGATGAACAGGATAATGTAAGATATGTTAACTTGATTTAATCCTTCACTGCTGTGTACACAAACATATTTGAGATAGGTATGGAGAAAAAAAAAACATCGGGAGAGGGAGGAATGCAGATGAAGTTGGGGCCCAGGCGGACACTTTTGATGATCCAGAAGGAATAGCCTCCATTTTAAATATTAAGCCAGCTATTCCACTGTGGGAACCATCACACCCTCATGATATTGTTTGTGGAAATTTCATGCTGGCTTATTGGTCAATTTTTAAACCGGGGATTGATAGATTCTTGTTAACCAAAGGTATTTAGAGATAAGGGGCAAAGGTGGGATATATGGTGTTAGTTAGATCACAGATCAGCCCTGATCTCACTGAATGCTGGAACAGGGTCGAGGGGTTAAATTGCCTCCTCATCTTCCTATGTCTGATGTTAAATATCCTTCTTTCACTCTCAGACACCCTGACTGTCTGTGTCTCCCTCTATTTCTCTCATTCTCTCTCTCTCTCTGTCTGTTTCGGACAGTGTAGAGTGAGATTCACTCTGTATCCACCCCATGATGTTCCTGTCCTGGGAGTGTTGGATGGGACAGTGTAGAAGGAGCATTACTCTGTATCTAATCCATGCTGTCCCCGTCTGAGGGATGTTGATGGGAGAGTGGAAACAGAGAGGTCTGGGACCAGGGTCCTCATGGGGAGGACTTAATGGTGCCTCCCAATTGACCAGTTAGCAATATTGGTTCTCCAGGGATGAAAGGGATATTGGCTGAGTGGATACGACATTGGCTGAGAGAGTGGACAATGGTTGTTTCAGACTGGAGGGAGGTATACAGTGGAGGTTTATATTAGGACCACTGATCTTTTTGATATATACTAATGACTTGGACTTGTGTTTACAGGGCATAACTTCAATGTTTGCCAATGTTTGTGTCATCTGCAACGCAATAAACAGGGAAGGGACTAGTAGCAGACTTCAGGAGGAGAGAGGCAGTCTGGTGAAATGGAACACACAAGAACAAATGAATTAGGAGCAGGAGTAGGCCATTCGGCCCCTCGAGCCTGCTCTGCCATTCAATGGCTGATCTGATTGTGAACTCAACTCCACTTTCCTGTCTGCGTCCCATAACCCTTGACTCACTAATTGATCAAAAATCTATCGAACTCAGCCTTGAATATATTCAATGATCCAGCCTCCACTGGTCTCTGGGGAAGAGAATTCCACAGACTGACCCCCATCTGAGAGAAACACATTTCTCCTCATCTCAGTTTTAAATGGGACGTCCCTAATTTTTAAACTGTGTCCCCTAGTTCTAGTCTCCCCAACAAGGGGAAACATCCTCTCAGCATTCACCCTGTCCAGTCCCCTCGGGACCGGAGATGTTTCACTCAGATCACCTCTCATTCTTCTAAACTCCAGTGGGTATAGACCCAACCTGTTCAACCTTTCCTCATAAGATAACCCCTTCATCCCAGGAATCAGCCCAGTGAACCTTCTCTGAACTACTTCGAATGCAATTCTATAATTTCTTCAGTAAGGAGACCAAAAGTGTCCACAATCCTGCAGACGTCGTCTAACTTATGCCCTGTACAGCTGTAACAACACTTCCCTACTTTGATATTCTATTCACCTTGCAATAAACAACAACATTCCATTTGCCTTCCTAATCACTCGCTGTAGCTACACGGTAACATTTTGTGATTCATGTACCAGGACACCCAGATCCCTCTGTACCGTACAGTTCTGCAGTCTCTCTCCATTTCAATAATATACTGATTTTTATTCTTCCTGCTAAAGTGGACAAGCTCACATTTTCCCACATTGTACTCCATCTTCCAATTTTTTGCTCACTCACTTAACCTCTGGAAATCTCTTTGTAGACACTTTATGTCCTCTTGACAGCTTACTATCCAACCTATCATTGGACAGACACAGGGCAGGTTAACTTCAATGCTGAGAATTGTGAAGTGATGCATTTTGGAAGGAAGACTGAGTGATATAAACTAAATGGTACAATGTTAGAATGGGTGACAGGACAGAGAGATCTGGGATTTCATCAATGTTCCCTGTTCTACCCAAAAGCTCAATTTGGGGCTTGGAATCTGTCAGTTGAATTTAGCTTCATCCTGAAAAGTGTTAGTAAACGTGTTGGGAAATGTGTCAAAAGCTGTTTCCATTCAGACATTCCTGCATTGTGGAAGTGTGAGCTCTCTTTGCAGAGACAGGAAATAGAGTTGTTTGAATGGACCTGCAGGTTTTAGTTGATGCAATAAGGTGAGAATTTGAATTGTGTCCCTTCCAGATACACAGAATTGAAGGTATTTACAGAACACCACATGAAGTAGTTTACCAATGTCTGACAAACTTCAAAGACTTCAAACACATGGAAGAAGAGGAGAAGGGAACAATATACAAAACCTCAGTCAGTCAGACAACAGCAGGAGGAAAATGAATCTCTTTTTATGGGTTTTAATTTGAAGGCCTGAGCTGATGATTGAAAAAGTAGGAGTTCAAATCCCACACTGGGCTGTTGTGAATTTGAATTCTCTTTTTTCTAAAAATAAGCATAAATCTGGAATTAAAAAACCTCTAGGTTGGAATGATTCACTCCTGTCTACTAGTGCAAAGCCCGTGTGTGTCTCAGTTTTGCTGTATTTATTAATGATTTAAGATGATGTGGTAGAATGCAACATACCCAAGTTTACCAATGACACAAAAATAGGCAGCATTGTAAGCAGTGTAGCTGGAAGCAGAACAATGCAAAGAGATATCTGAAGTGAATGGTTAAAACTGTGGTAGATAGATTTCCATGTCAGTAAAAAAGACCAGAACAGAGTACTTTATAAATGGTGAAAAGATAGAAACACTGGCGGTCCAAAGAGACTTGAGGGGTCCGTGTCCATTTGAGTGCTGTGTCGATTTACCAGAATGGTAACTGGACTCCAAGGGTTAAATTACAAGGTGATATTACACAAACTGGGGATTTATTCCCTGGAATTTAGGAGGATCAAGGTGATTTGATCAAAGTTGTTGAGATATTAAGGGGAACTGATGGGGTCGTTTGAGAGAAACTATTTCGGCAGCTTTGGAATATAGGGACAGGATTAGGCCATTCAGCCCATCGAGCCTGCTCTGCCATTCAATACTATCATGGCTGATCATCCACTTCAATGTGTTTTTCCCAGACTATCCTCATACCCTTTATGTCATTGGTATTCAGCAATCTGTCAATCTCTGCTTTAAACATACTCAATGACTGAGCTTCCACAGCCCTCTGGGATAGAGAATTCCTAAGATTCACAACCCTCTGAGTAATGACATTTCTCCTCATCTCTGTCCCAAGTGGCTTCCCCCTTATTTTGAAATTGTGTCCCCTGGTTCTAGACTCCTCAACCAGGACAAACATCTTACTTACATCTACCCTGTCTATCTGTAATGTTCCCCAAGGGTCTCCACACAGCCTGTCTCCCCGTCCCCCTGCTTCTAAAGTGTCTCAGGGTCTCCTGGCACTTTCTATCTCTCTGCTTCTGTCTCTATCCCTCAGTATCTCTCTGTTGCTCTACCTCTGTTCCTCTCTCTCTGTCTATCACTCTCTCCCACCATGTTGGTTATCATTGGGGGTTGAGTTAAATCACAGACAAAATAAACACTTCACCTGTCTGCCCCGGAATAAATAGCAAAATGTGTGGATATTTTATGTCTGTATTCAGACAATATAGACAGGAGTGTATATTATATGATGGGATGCTGCAAATCGATTTACACTAGTACTGTCGGAAAAACAACTTAAAAAGAATTATTCACAAGTCTAGTCCAACTTAATGACAGATTTGACCCGATAAGGTAATAAATGCCAAAAGTCTGGAGTTTTTTGGAGTACGTTAAGCTTTTCTCTGTCTGGCTTTCAGAAATTAAACATTACACATGCACTGCAAGATTAAAGATTATACATAGGTTAGGTTACATAGAATTTTGGAAGGACTAACAAGGCTAGGGAATATCCAATGAATGGTCGGATCATAGGAAGTACCGAGTGTCAGAGGGATCTTGGTGTACTTGTCCATAGATCACTGAAGGCTGCAGCGCGGGTAGACAAGGTGGTTAGGAAGGTATATGGGATACTTGCCTTTATTAGTTGAGGCATAGAATATAAGAACAGGGAGGTTATGATGGAGCTGTATAAAACACTGGTTAGGCCACAGCTGGAGTACTGTGTACAGTTCTGGGCACCACACTATAGGAAGGATGTGATTGCACTGGAGAGGATGCAGAGGAGATTGACCAGGATGTTGCCTGGGCTGGAGCATTTCAGCTATGAAGAGAGACTGAAAAGGCTGGAGTTGTTTTCCTTTGAGCAGAGAAGGCTGAGGGGGACCTGATTGAGGTGTACAAAATTATGAGGGGCATTGATAGGTTAGATAGGAAGAAACTTTTTCCCTTAGCGGAGGGGTCAATAACCAGGGGGCATAGATTGAAGGCAAGGGGCAGGAGGTTTAGAGGGGATTTGAGGAAAAGATTTTTCACCCGGAAGGTTATTGGGTGATTTGATGAAGGTTTTAAATGTGATGAGGGTTTCTGCCTCTTCCATCCTTTCGAGTCATCGAGAGATACAGCACTTATACAGGCCCTTCGGCCCACCCAGTCTGTGCCGGCCATCAACCACCCATTTTATACTAATCCTTTCAGGCAGTGAGTTCCAGACACCCACCAGCCACTGGGTGAAGAAACTATTGATGTGTTTCGTTCTGTTAAGTTTGATGTCAATGTTTCCCCAGGATGTTGATGCTGGGGGATTCAGTGATGGGATAATGCTTTGAATGCCAAGGGGAGGTGGTTGGATTCTCTCTTGTTGCAGATGGTCATTGCCTGGTACTTGTGTGACGTGAATGTTACTTGCCACTGGTCGGTCAAGCCTGAATGTTGTCTGGGTCTTGGTGCATGTGGCTATGGATTGCTTTATTATCTGAGGCAAAATACTGTGGATGCTGGAAATCTGGAAAGCATCGAGCTGAAACACTAACTCTGTTTCTCTCTCCACAGATGCTGCCTGACCTGCTCAGTATTTCCAGTATTCTCTCCTGGGATCTCAGCTGAAGATGGTTGAGCCTCGGACACTACCCTGAGGAACTCCTGCAGTGATGTCCTGGGACTGAGATGATTTACCTCCAACAACCACAACCATCTTCCTTTGTGCTCGGTATGAGTCCAACCAGCGAATTCCCACTGACTTCAGTTTTACTCGGGCTCCTCGATACCACACTCGGTCAAACGCTGCCTTGATGTTAAGGTCAGTCTCTCTTCTCAGTAGCAGACAGGAGTGAATCGTTTCCTTTGACCCGTTGTGTACTGAACAAGCTGTGCTTCTTCACAGCCTGATACAGGACTGGACACGGCCGATTAATGTAGCCCATCAAACACTCCCAGAGCAGCTTCAGCACAGCTTAGGAACAGAGTACAGTTCCTTCAACATTCTCTCTCTGTCTCTCCCTCCTGCTATCTCTGACATTAGGAGAGAGACAGAGGGAGAGAGGGTTAGATATGAAGGCAGAGAGAGGGCTGATTTGGTTGTGCAAATTTCATGCTGGCTTATTGGTTAATTTTTAAATCTGTGATTGATAGATTCTTGTTAACCAAAGGTATTAAGAGATAAGGGGCAAAGGCAGGATATATGGTGTAAGTTACATCACAGATCAGCCAAGATCACATTGGATGCCGGAACAGGGCTGTGGGGTTGAATTGCATCCTCCTCTTCCAGTATCCCCTGTTAAATATCCTTCTTTCTCTTTTAGTCACCCTGTCAGTCTATGTCTCTCTGTTTCTCTCTTTCTGTCTCTCTCTGTCTGTCTCTATCGGACAGTGTAGAGTGAGATTCACTCTGTATCCACCCCATGATGTTCCTGCCCTGGGAGTGTGTGATGGGACAGTGCAGAGGGAAATTTACTCTGTGTCAAACCCAACATTGTGCTTGGCTTGGGAATATTTAATGGGACAGTGTAGCTGGAGATTTACTGTGTATCCCTGAAATTTTGAAGGCTCAGGTGTGATTTGATGATTGTTTTCAAGATAATAAGGGAAACTGATGGGGTAGACAGAGAGTAACAATTCCCACTGGCTGCAGAGTCTAGAACATGGGGGCATAGTCTAAAAATATAAACCTAGTCTAAAAACCTTTCAGGAGTGAAATGAAGAAACACTTCAACACACCAGGTGTGGTATCAGTTTGAAACTCTCTTCCACAAACAGCAATTGATGCTGAGACACTTGTTAATTTTTAAATCTGAGTTTGATAGATTTTTGTTAACCAAAGGTATTAAGGGACAAAGATAGGTACATGGAGTTAGATCACACATCAGCCATGAGCTCATTGAATGACAGAACAGGGTTGAGGGGCCAAATGGCCTCCTCCTCCGCCTCTGTCCTACGCCCAATATCCTGCGATCACTCTCTGTGTCTTGGTCTCTGTCTCCCTCTTTGTCTCTCTTTCTGTCTGTCTGTCTCTCTCTCTCTCTCTCCTCTCATCTGTGGAAATCCACACACATCAGTCAGCCATTTTAGGTTCATTTTCAGTGGCCATTTTATGTTCCCACAACACTGGGACATTTATCGCTGTCTATCCCAAACCATCTCTCTTTGTAGTCTATTTGTGTTCTCCTCACAGCTTATTGTCCCACCTAACCTAGTATCTCTCTCCTTTGCTCCGTCTCACTCACGCACTCTCCCCCCTCTCTCTCCCCCCCATTTCTCTCTCCCCCCACCCCCTGCAATCTCTCTTTAGGTGTCCTGTTATCACATTCAGACGGTAACAGAGAGGGAGAGTCTGAGATTCAGAGGGTAACGAAGAGGGGGAGGCTGGGGTTCATATGGTAACAATGAGGAAGAGACTGGGATTCAGAGGGTAACAGGGAGGGAGAGACTAAGATTCACACGGTAATTGAGATGGGCCACTTGTCCCATCGTGTCTATTCCAGACAGAAAAAGATCCACCTATTCTAATCCCACCTTCCAGCATTTGGTCCGGAGCATAGACAGGGTGAGGGAGAAAGGGAGAGATACAGGATGAGGGAGAGAGATAGAGAAGCTGGGTGGGGGCAGAGAGAGAGAGACTGTGTGAGGAAGACAGAGAGAGTTGCAGAGACAGAGAGAGGGAGGCACAGAGTCAGAGGGAGGGAGAGAGAGCGACAGTGTGAGGGAGACAGAGAGAGAGAGAGACAGGGTGAGCGAGAGAGAGAGAGACAGAGACAGAATGAGGGAGAGAGAGAGAGAGAGATAGAGTGAATGTCAGGATGAGGGAGATGGATACTGTGTGAGGAAGAGAGAGAGAGAGAGAGAGAGAGAGAGAGAGAGAGAGAGAGAGAAAGAATTCGTGAGACAGTGTGAGGGAGAGAGAGACAGTGTGAGGGAGAGAGAGAGAGAGAGACAGAATGAGGGAGAGAGAGAGAAAGACAGTGTGAGGGAGACAGAGAGAGAGAGTGAATGACAGGATGAGGGAGAGAGAGAGACTTTGTGAGGGAAAGAGAGAGTGACAGAGAGAGGGAGTGAGAGAGACACAGAGAGACAGAGTGAGGGAGTGAGAGACAGAGTGAGGGGGAGAAAAAGGGTGAGTGAGAGAGAGAGAAACAGAGAGACGGAGTGAGGGAGAGACAGAGAGAGAGAGAGAGGGTGAGGGAGAGAGAGAGAGTGGCTGCGTGAGGGAGAATGAGAGAGAGAGAGTGATGGAGAGAGCGAGAGAGAGAGACAGGGTAAGGGAGAGTTCCATTTGGCTCAGCTCGGGTTTCATTTGCAGACACAAGCAGGCCGTTAGCGACCGCAGGTTTTCTGACTGGCCTGACAATGCACCACGTATTTTATTGTATCCCGATCGGGGCACATTGAGGAGCAGACTGGAACAGATGGAGATGGTGAAAGGGGGGTACAATAACTGCAGTGAGACAGGGACACCAGCAGATGGAGATGGTGAGAGAGGGACATTAACTGCAGTGAGACAGGGACACCAGCAGATGGAGATGGTGAGAGAGGGACATTAACTGCAGTGAGACAGGGACACCAGCAGATGGAGATGGTGAGAGGGGAGACAGTAATTGCAGTGAAACAGGGACACCAGCAGATGGAGATGGTGAGAGGGGAGACAGTAACTGCAGTGAGACAGGGACACCAGCAGATGGAGATGGTGAGAGAGGGACATTAACTGCAGTGAGACAGGGACACCAGCAGATGGAGATGGTGAGAGAGGGACATTAACTGCAGTGAGACAGGGACACCAGCAGATGGAGATGGTGAGAGAGGGACATTAACTGCAGTGAGACAGGGACACCAGCAGATGGAGATGGTGAGAGAGGGACATTAACTGCAGTGAGACAGGGACACCAGCAGATGGAGATGGTGAGAGAGGGACATTAACTGCAGTGAGACAGGGACACCAGCAGATGGAGATGGTGAGAGAGGGACATTAACTGCAGTGAGACAGGGACACCAGCAGATGGAGATGGTGAGAGGGGGACAGTAACTGCAGTGAGACAGGGACACCAGCAGATGGAGATGGTGAGAGGGGAGACAGTAATTGCAGTGAAACAGGGACACCAGCAGATGGAGATGGTGAGAGGGGAGACAGTAACTGCAGTGAGACAGGGACACCAGCAGATGGAGATGGTGAGAGGGGAGACAGTAATTGCAGTGAAATAGGGACACCAGCAGATGGAGATGGTGAGAGGGGAGACAGTAACTGCAGTGAGACAGGGACAGCAGCAGATGGAGATGGTGAGAGAGGGGTACAATAACTGCAGTGAGACAGGGACACCAGCAGATGGAGATGGTGAGAGGGGGACAGTAACTGCAGTGAGACAGGGACACCAGCAGATGGAGATGGTGAGAGGGGGACAGTAACTGCAGTGAGACAGGGACACCAGCAGATGGAGATGGTGAGAGGGGAGACAGTAACTGCAGTGAGACAGGGACACCAGCAGATGGAGATGGTGAGAGGGGGACATTAACTGCAGTGAGACAGGGACACCAGCAGATGGAGATGGTGAGAGGGGGACAGTAACTGCAGTGAGACAGGGACACCAGCAGATGGAGATGGTGAGAGGGGAGACAATAACTGCAGTGAGACAGGGACACCAGCAGATGGAGATGGTGAGAGGGGGACAGTAACTGCAGTGAGACAGGGACACCAGCAGATGGAGATGGTGAGAGGGGAGACAATAACTGCAGTGAGACAGGGACACCAGCAGATGGAGATGGTGAGAGGGGGACAGTAACTGCAGTGAGACAGGGACACCAGCAGATGGAGATGGTGAGAGGGGAGACAGTAATTGCAGTGAAACAGGGACACCAGCAGATGGAGATGGTGAGAGAGGGGCATTAACTGCAGTGAGACAGGGACACCAGCAGATGGAGATGGTGAGAGGGGAGACAGTAATTGCAGTGAAACAGGGACACCAGCAGATGGAGATGGTGAGAGGGGAGACAGTAACTGCAGTGAGACAGGGACACCAGCAGATGGAGATGGTGAGAGGGGAGACAGTAATTGCAGTGAAATAGGGACACCAGCAGATGGAGATGGTGAGAGGGGAGACAGTAACTGCAGTGAGACAGGGACAGCAGCAGATGGAGATGGTGAGAGAGGGGTACAATAACTGCAGTGAGACAGGGACACCAGCAGATGGAGATGGTGAGAGGGGGACAGTAACTGCAGTGAGACAGGGACACCAGCAGATGGAGATGGTGAGAGGGGGACAGTAACTGCAGTGAGACAGGGACACCAGCAGATGGAGATGGTGAGAGGGGAGACAGTAACTGCAGTGAGACAGGGACACCAGCAGATGGAGATGGTGAGAGGGGGACAGTAACTGCAGTAAGACAGGGACAGCAGCAGATGGAGATGGTGAGAGGGGGACGGTAACTGCAGTGAGACAGGGACACCAGCAGATGGAGATGGTGAGAGGGGGACAGTAACTGCAGTGAGACAGGGACACCAGCAGATGGAGATGGTGAGAGGGGAGACAATAACTGCAGTGAGACAGGGACACCAGCAGATGGAGATGGTGAGAGGGGGACAGTAACTGCAGTGAGACAGGGACACCAGCAGATGGAGATGGTGAGAGGGGAGACAATAACTGCAGTGAGACAGGGACACCAGCAGATGGAGATGGTGAGAGGGGGACAGTAACTGCAGTGAGACAGGGACACCAGCAGATGGAGATGGTGAGAGGGGAGACAGTAATTGCAGTGAAACAGGGACACCAGCAGATGGAGATGGTGAGAGAGGGGCATTAACTGCAGTGAGACAGGGACACCAGCAGATGGAGATGGTGAGAGGGGAGACAGTAACTGCAGTGAGACAGGGACACCAGCAGATGGAGATGGTGAGAGGGGAGACAGTTACTGCAGTGAGACAGGGACACCAGCAGATGGAGATGGTGAGAGGGGAGACATTAACTGCAGTGAGACAGGGACACCAGCAGATGGAGATGGTGAGAGGGGAGACATTAACTGCAGTGAGACAGGGACACCAGCAGATGGAGATGGTGAGAGGGGTGACCGTGACTGCAGTGAGACAGGGACACCAGCAGATGGAGATGGTGAGAGGGGAGACAGTTACTGCAGTGAGACAGGGACACCAGCAGATGGAGATGCTGAGCCATTGCTGATGGGAGATTATGTGTTGCTGAGAGTTTGAAAGTTTCCCAAAGTTTGAGGAGTTTACTTTCTGTAAACTTGAGATGCTGAATGAAATAATTTCAATTCAATTTGTGTTAAATGGCTATCTTCCTACTATGTGAACACTTGTAACATTAAACTGGTTCCTGTTTGGAAAAGTATTTTTAGTGATGAAAGATAATTTATAAATAAAACAACAGCATCAAATTAAACTCAAACAATCATTTACAAATAAAAACTCTCTAAATAAGTTGTGTTGAGTTCTTCATCACTAACGTTATGACATCTCTCTCTCTCACTTCTCTTTCTATGCTGGTATCTTCTGTACTATAACTCAGAGTAATTGAAGTTTTGATCCGATTGTCTTTTGAAAGTTAATTTTGAATCAGCTTTCAGAAACCTGTCAGTGAATTTCAGACCAGAATAACTCCCTGCCTAATTGTTTCTCCCCTCTGCTAGTGTAAACAGTCTCTTCTCACGTCTCCAAACTGAGGGAAAGATTTTGAATACAATTAATTTATCCAGGTCAGCAACTGCAGAGGAGCTGAAACCTCCTGAATGTGGACAAGCAATGAACAAAAATCATCTCTGAATCCCCCAGGAGAGCAGAGGAAAGAAACAGTCAGGAAGCAAATGGAAACAAGTGACACTTTATTACAGCAGCAAAAAACTCTTTGTCAGAATGTGGAGGTCGTTCTCGCTGAGCTTTATATAAACTGGAGGTGACAAGTGGAAGATCTTTAATACAATTTGTGTTAAATGTCCATTTTCCAGCTTTGTAAACCCTTGTAACATTAAACTGGTAAATATTAAGAAGGTATTTTTAATTGATTACAGCCTAATGCATAAATACAGCAGCAGCAAAGAATGTGCAAAGTATCATTGAGAAATATAACTGTAAATATGGGTGAGAATTGTGTGAAATGTCACCAGTTGTTAAAGTTCTCTTGGCTGCAGCATTAACCGGGCTCGAGTTTAGTTTGAAAGACAGTGGAATTGAAAATCTGAATAAAATCTTCCTGTTTATACTGCAGTCAAACAGGCCTCTCCAGCAAAAACTCATTGTCAGAATTACAAGGTAACTGCAGTGAGACATTTTCAGTCATTTTATGAACTTAACTGGAGGTGAATAGTGGAAGACATTTAATACAATTAGTGTTAAAAGGCCATTATCCAAACCAGCCCCTCCAGGTTTTAAATGACAGCAGTTTTTCTGCTCTGTTGATGATGTTGTTGGGGGAGAGAGAGAGAGAGAGAGAAACAGACAGGCAGGTTTCTGTCTGGAATGGTCCATTTGGGATATGGCTGGAATATCCCTCTCTCCCCATTCCCTGTTTACACAGAGACTCACCTTGGACTGTCCCATACCTGGGAGGCAGTGTCCAGATGAAGGAAGCTGATAGCTGGTTGGGTGAGCTGTATTTGGGGTGGACTGTCTGTTTTGAGTGACAGGTTCTGGGATATATTAGGACAACATCAGCCTCCATTCTTTCTTTCCATGCGGCTGGTTTGTTCAGGTGAGTTTCTGTATCTCAGTCTCTGTGTCTCTGTGCCCAGGTGAATTGCAAGCTGCTTACAGTGTGTGTGTGTGTGTGAGAGAGAGTCCAGTCTGAATCCCCTGCTCTCTCTGTCCCAGTCCTGACCCTTGTCTCCAATTCCCACCCCAATCTCCCTCTCCAGGATCTTTTCCCCATGGAGGAGCTGATGGAGGGAAGGTGTTAGAGTCCAATGATGGAGCGCAGACCGTGTGGGATGGTGAGTATCACATCTTTATTGTCCCTCTCTGCCTTTCTCCTTTTGCCTCAATCTCTCTGTGTCTATTTCTCTCTCTGATTCTCTCTTTATGTTCCTCAATCTCTCTCTCAATCTCTCTCTGTTACTCTCTCTGTCTGTTTCTCTCTCTCTGTGTTTCTGTCTCTCTCGATTCTCGCTCTGTGTTTCTCTCCCTCTTTTTTTTCTCTCTCTCGCAGTTTTTTTTTCTCTCTCTGGTTCTCTCTCTCCCTCTGTGTTCCTCCATCTCTCCCTCTCACTTTGTGTTTGTCTCTCTCTCTGTTTCTCTCTGAATGATTGTGTGTCTTTCTGTTTCAATGGATTTCTTTGTCTTTCTCTCTCTCAATCTCTCTGTGATTCTCTGTCCTTCTCTCTCTCAATCTCTCTGTGATTCTCTGTCCTTCTCTCTCTCAATCTCTTTGTGATTCTCTGTGTGCCTTTCTCACTGGCTTTCTGTCTGTCTCTTTGCTGCCTGCAATTTCTTTGTGTCACAGTTCTTTCCCTCCACTTTTTTCCCTCTTTTTCAGTGTCTCTTTCGGCCTTTTCTCTATTCCTCTGACTTTCTTTCTACTGGATTTCTGACTTTGTCTTTTCTCTATATCTGACTTTCTGTCTTTTCTCTATTTCTGTCTTTTTCTGACTCTCTGTCTTTTCTGTTTTTCTGACTTTGTCTTTTCTGTATTTCTGACTCTCTGTCTTTTCTCTATTTCTGACTTTCTGTCTTTTCTCCATTTCTGACTCTTTTCTCTATTTCTGACTCTGTCTTTTCTCTATTTCTGACTCTGTCTTTTCTCTATTTCTGACTCTCTGTCTTTTCTCTATTTCTGACTTTCTATCTTTTCTCTATTTCTGACTTTCTGTCTTTTCTCCATTTCTGACTCTTTTCTCTATTTCTGACTCTCTGACTTTTCTCTATTTCTGACTCTCTGTCTTTTCTCTATTTCTGACTTTCTGTCTTTTTCTGACTTTGTCTTTTCTCTATTTCTGACTTTGTCTTTTCTCTATTTCTGACTCTCTGTCTTGTCTGTATTTCTGACTCTCTGTCTTTTCTCTATTTCTGACTTTCTGTCTTTTCTCTATTTCTGACTTCTGTTTCTATCTTTTCTCTCATTCTTTTTCTCTCCCTTCTTTGTCTCTTTCTTCTATCTTTTCTCTCCTTCCTTCTCTCTTTATTTCTCTATCTTTTCGCTCATTCTCTCTTTTCTCTCGTGTTTTATCCAACCCCCCCGCCCCCCGCAATTTCTGACTTTGTCTTTTCTGTATTTCTGACCTTCTGTCTTTTTCTGACTTTGTCTTTTCTCTATTTCTGACTCTGTCTTTTTCTGACTCTGTCTTTTCTCTCTTTCTGACTCTGTCTTTTTCTGACTCTGTCTTTTCTCTCTTTCTGACTCTGTCTTTTCTCAATTTCTGACTCTGTCTTTTCTCTATTTCTGACTTTCTGTCTTTTTCTGACTTTGTCTTTTCTGTATTTCTGACCTTCTGTCTTTTCTCTCTTTCTGACTCTGTCTTTTCTCAATTTCTGACTCTGTCTTTTCTCTATTTCTGACTTTCTGTCTTTTTCTGACTTTGTCTTTTCTGTATTTCTGACCTTCTGTCTTTTCTCTCTTTCTGACTCTGTCTTTTCTCTATTTCTGACTCTGTCTTTTCTCAATTTCTGACTCTGTCTTTTCTCTATTTCTGACTCTGTCTTTTTCTGACTTTGTCTTTTCTCTATTTCTGACTCTGTCTTTTCTCAATTTCTGACTCTGTCTTTTTCTGACTCTGTCTTTTCTCTATTTCTGACTCTTGTCTTTTTCTGACTCTGTCTTTTCTCTATTTCTGACTCTGTCTTTTCTCTATTTCTGACTCTGTCTTTTTCTGACTTTGTCTTTTCTCTATTTCTGACTCTGTCTTTTCTCAATTTCTGACTCTGTCTTTTTCTGACTTTGTCTTTTCTCTATTTCTGACTCTGTCTTTTCTCTATTTCTGACTCTGTCTTTTTCTGACTCTGTCTTTTCTCAATTTCTGACTCTGTCTTTTTCTGACTCTGTCTTTTCTCTATTTCTGACTTTGTCTTTTCTCTATTTCTGACTCTGTCTTTTCTCAATTTCTGACTCTGTCTTTTCTCTATTTCTGACTCTGTCTTTTTCTGACTCTGTCTTTTCTCTATTTCTGACTCTGTCTTTTCTCTATTTCTGACTCTGTCTTTTTCTGACTTTGTCTTTTCTCAATTTCTGACTGTCTTTTTCTGACTCTGTCTTTTCTCTATTTCTGACTCTGTCTTTTTCTGACTCTGTCTTTTCTCTATTTCTGACTCTGTCTTTTCTCAATTTCTGACTCTGTCTTTTTCTGACTCTGTCTTTTCTCAATTTCTGACTGTCTTTTTCTGACTCTGTCTTTTCTCTATTTCTGACTCTGTCTTTTCTCTATTTCTGACTCTGTCTTTTTCTGACTTTGTCTTTTCTCTATTTCTGACTCTGTCTTTTCTCAATTTCTGACTCTGTCTTTTCTCAATTTCTGACTCTGTCTTTTTCTGACTCTGTCTTTTCTCTATTTCTGACTCTGTCTTTTCTCTATTTCTGACTCTGTCTTTTTCTGACTTTGTCTTTTCTCTATTTCTGACTCTGTCTTTTCTCAATTTCTGACTCTGTCTTTTCTCTATTTCTGACTCTGTCTTTTTCTGACTTTGTCTTTTCTCTATTTCTGACTCTGTCTTTTCTCAATTTCTGACTCTGTCTTTTTCTGACTCTGTCTTTTCTCTATTTCTGACTCTGTCTTTTTCTGACTTTGTCTTTTCTCAATTTCTGACTCTGTCTTTTTCTGACTCTGTCTTTTCTCTATTTCTGACTCTGTCTTTTTCTGACTCTGTCTTTTCTCTATTTCTGACTCTGTCTTTTCTCTATTTCTGACTCCGTCTTTTTCTGACTTTGTCTTTTCTCTATTTCTGACTCTGTCTTTTCTCTATTTCTGACTGTCTTTTTCTGACTCTGTCTTTTCTCAATTTCTGACTCTGTCTTTTCTCTATTTCTGACTCTGTCTTTTCTCTATTTCTGACTTTCTGTCTTTTTCTGACTCTGTCTTTTCTCTATTTCTGACTTTCTGTCTTTTTCTGACTCTGTCTTTTCTCTATTTCTGACTCTCTGTCTTTTCTCTATTTCTGACTGTCTTTTTCTGACTTTGTCTTTTCTCTATTTCTGACTTTCTGTCTTTTTCTGACTCTGTCTTTTCTCTATTTCTGACTCTCTGTCTTTTCTCTGTCTTTTCTCTATTTCTATCTTCTGACTCTATCTTTTCTCTCATTCTTTTTCTATCCCTTCTTTGTCTCTTTCTTTCTCTATCTGTTCGCTCCTTCTTTCTCGCCCATTCTATCTTTTCTCTCGTGCTTTTTCCAAATATCCCCCCCCCGCATTAATTCCCCCCCCCGCAATATATCCCCCCCCGCAATATATCCCCCCCCGCAATATATCCCCCCCCCGCAATATCCCCCCCCCGCAATATCCCCCCCCCGCAATATCCCCCCCCCGCAATTATCCCCCCCCGCAATTATTCCCCCCCGCAATTATTCACCCCCCCGCAATCTACCCCCCCCGCAATTATTCCCCCCCGCAATTATTCCCCCCCGCAATTATTCCCCCCCGCATTTATTTCCCCCCCCGCATTTATTTCCCCCCCCTGCAATTTATCCCCCCCGCAATTTATCCCCCCCCGCAATTTATTTCCCCCCCCCGCAATTTATTTCCCCCCCCCCGCAATTTATTTCCCCCCCCCCGCAATTTATTTCCCCCCCCCGCAATTTATTTCCCCCCCCCGCAATTATTCCCCCCCCCGCAATTATTCACCCCCCCGCAATCTACCCCCCCCGCAATTTATCCCCCCCCCGCAATTTATCCCCCCCCTGCAATTTATCCCCCCCCGCAATTTATTCCCCCCCCGCAATTTATTCCCACCCCTGCAATTTATCCCCCCCCGCAATTTATCCCCCCCCTGCAATTTATCCCCCCCCGCAATTATTCCCCCCCGCAATTTATCCCCCCCCTGCAATTTATCCCCCCCCGCAATTATTCCCCCCCGCAATTATTCCCCCCCCGCAATTATTCCCCCCCCCCGCAATCTACCCCCCCCGCAATTTATTCCCCCCCCGCAATTTATTCCCCCCCCGCAATTTATTCCCCCCCGCAATTTATTCCCCCCCGCAATTTATTCCCCCCCGCAATTTATTCCCACCCCGCAATTTATCCCCCCCCGCAATTTATCCACCCCCCTGCAATTTATCCACCCCCCTGCAATTTATCCCCCCCCGCAATTTATTCCCCCCCCGCAATTTATTCCCCCCCCGCAATTTATTCCCACCCCGCAATTTATCCCCCCCCGCAATTTATCCCCCCCCTGCAATTTATCCCCCCCCTGCAATTTATCCCCCCCCTGCAATTTATCCCCCCCCTGCAATTTATCCCCCCCTGCAATTTATCCCCCCCCCCGCAATTTATCCCCCCCCGCAATTTATCCCCCCCCGCAATCTACCCCCCGCAATTTATCCCCCCCCCGCAATCTACCCCCCGCAATCTACCCCCCGCAATTTATTCCCCCCCGCAATTTATTCCCCCCCGCAATTTATCCCCCCCCGCACTTATTTCCCCTGCAATATTTCTCCCCCCCCCCACACCCCGGATAACATTCCCCTTTTGTACAGACCCCCACCCAATCTAAATAATCCTCATCTACAGACCCCTATCTGATATCTCAAGTTAACTGACCCCCATCTAATACCCTCACTATCAACAGACCCAGGAACAGACCCCCATCTAATTATCCCCATCCAGGAACAGACTCCCATCTAGATACCCCCCCCCCCCCAGGACCGACTCCCATCTAGATACCCCCCCCCAGGACCGAGTCCCATCTACATACCCCCCCCAGGAACAGGCACCCATCTACATACCCCCCCACAGGACCGAGTCCCATCTACATACCCCCCCCAGGAACAGGCTCCCATCTAGATACCCCCCCAGGAACAGACTCCCATCTAGAAAGCCCCCCCCCAGGACCGAGTCCCATCTAGAAAGCCCCCCTCCCAGGAACAGACTCCCATCTAGAAAGCCCCCCCCCCAGGACCGAGTCCCATCTAGAAAGCCCCCCCCCAGGAACAGACTCCCATCTAGAAAGCCCCCCCCCCAGGAACAGGCTCCCATCTAGATACCCCCCCCCAGGACCGAGTCCCATCTAGATACCCCCCCCCCCAGGACCGAGTCCCATCTACATACCCCCCCAGGAACAGGCACCCATCTAGATACCCCCCCAGGAACAGACTCCCATCTAGATACCCCCCCAGGACCGAGTCCCATCTAGATACCCCCCCAGGACCGAGTCCCATCTCGATAACCCCCCACAGGAACAGACTCCCATCTAGATACCCCTCCAGGAACAGACTCCCATCTAAATACCCCGCCAATAACAGACTCCCATCTGGATACCCCCCCGGGGACAGACTTCCCTCTAGATACCCCCCCGGGGACAGACTCCCAACTAACTACCCCCCGGGGACAGACCCCCATCTAATTATACCCTTATAATACCCCTATTACAAATACATCCCCGGGGACAGACCGCCATCTAAATACATCCCCGGGGACAGACCCCCATCTAAATACATCCCCGGGGACAGACCGCCACCTAAATACATCCCCGGGGACAGACCCCCATCTAAATACATCCCCGGGGACAGACCCCCATCTAAATATACCCTTATAATACCCCTATTACAAATACCTGACTGGAACAGACCCCCATCTAAATACCCCCCCACCGGGGACAGACCCCCATCTAAATACCCCCCGGGGACAGACCCCCATCTAAATATACCCTTATAATACCCCTATTACAAATACCTGACTGGAACAGACCCCCATCTAAATACCGCATCTAGATGCCCCCCCCCGCCCCCCCCAGGACCGAGTCACATCTAGATACCCCCCAGGACCGAGTTCCATCTAGATAACCCCCCAGGACCGAGTCCCATCTAGATAACCCCCCAGGACCGAGTCTCATCTAGATACCTCCCCAGGACCGAGTCCCATCTCGATAACCCCCCACAGGAACAGACTCCCATCTAAATATCCCCCTCAGGAACAGACTCCACCCCCCCGACAGGAACAGAACCCCATCTAATTATCCCCTTCCCCCTGTTACAAGACAACCCATCGAGATACCCCCCCCAGGACCGAGTCCCATATAGATACACCCCCAGGAGCAGACTCCCATCTAGATAGCCCCCCAGGACCGAGTCCCATCTAAATACCCCCCCAGGAACAGACTCCCATCTAAATACCCCGCCAATAACAGACTCCCATCTGGATACCCCCCCGGGGACAGATTTCCCTCTAGATACCCCCCCGGGGACAGACTCCCAACTAACTACCCCCCGGGGACAGACCCCCATCTAATTATACCCTTATAATACCCCTATTACAAATACATCCCCGGGGACAGACCCCCATCTAAATACATACCAGGATACAGACCGCCATCTAAATACATCCCCGGGGACAGACCCCCATCTAAATACATCCCCAGGGACAGACCGCCATCTAAATACCCCACCCGGGGACAGACCCCCATCTAAATACATCCCCGGGGACAGACCGCCATCTAAATACCCCACCCGGGGACAGACCCCCATCTAAATACATCCCCGGGGACAGACCGCCATCTAAATACATACCAGGATACAGACCGCCACCTAAATACATCCCCGGGGACAGACCGCCATCTAAATACATACCAAGATACAGACCGCCACCTAAATACATCCCCGGGGACAGACCCCCATCTAAATACATCCCCGGGGACAGACCGCCATCTAAATACATCCCCGGGGACAGACCGCCATCTAAATACATACCAGGATACAGACTGCCATCTAAATACATCCCCGGGGACAGACCCCCATCTAAATACATCCCCGGGGACAGACCGCCATCTAAATACATCCCCGGGGACAGACCGCCATCTAAATACATACCAGGATACAGACTGCCATCTAAATACATCCCCGGGGACAGACCGCCATCTAAATACATACCAGGATACAGACCGCCACCTAAATACATCCCCGGGGACAGACCGCCATCTAAATACATACCAAGATACAGACCGCCACCTAAATACATCCCCGGGGACAGACCCCCATCTAAATACATCCCCGGGGACAGACCGCCATCTAAATACATCCCCGGGGACAGACCGCCATCTAAATACATACCAGGATACAGACTGCCATCTAAATACATCCCCGGGGACAGACCCCCATCTAAATACATCCCCGGGGACAGACCGCCATCTAAATACATCCCCGGGGACAGACCGCCATCTAAATACATACCAGGATACAGACTGCCATCTAAATACATCCCCGGGGACAGACCGCCATCTAAATACATACCAGGATACAGACTGCCATCTAAATACATCCCCGGGGACAGACCCCCATCTAAATACCCCACCCGGGGACAGACCCCCATCTAAATACCCCACCCGGGGACAGACCGCCATCTAAATACCCCACCCGGGGACAGACCGCCATCTAAATACATCCCCGGGGACAGACCCCCATCTAAATACCCCACCCGGGGACAGACCCCCATCTAAATACATCCCCGGGGACAGACCGCCATCTAAATACATCCCCGGGGACAGACCCCCATCTAAATACTAATCACGGGAACAGACCCCGATCTAAATACATCCCCGGGGACAGACCCCCATCTAAATACATCCCCGGGGACAGACCCCCATCCAGATACCCCACCCGGGGACAGACCGCCATCTAATTATACCCTTATAATACCCCTGTTACAAATACCTGACGGGGACAGAGCCCCATCTAAATAAATCCCCGGGGACAGAGCCCCATCTAAATAAATCCCCGGGGACAGACCCTCATCTAAATACATCCCCGGGGACAGACCCCTATTTAGATCGCCCACCCGGGGACAGACCCCCAACTAAATAAAACCCCGGGGACAGACCCCCATCTAAATACAGACCCCCATCTAAATACAGACCCCCATCTAAATACATCCCCGGGGACAGACCCCTATTTAGATAGCCCACCCGGGGGCAGACCCCCATCTAATTATACCCTTATAATACCCCTGTTACAAATACCTGATGGGAACAGACCCCCATCTAAATAAATCCCCGGGGACAGACCCCCATCTAAATACTAACCCCGGGGACAGACCCCCATCTAAATACTAACCCCGGGGACAGACCCCCATGTAAATAAATCCCCGGGGGACAGACCCCCATCTAAATACCCCCCGCCCCGGGACAGATCCCCATCTAAATACTAACCCCGGGGATAGACCCCCATCTAAATACAGACCCCCATCTAAATACCCCCCCGGGGACAGACCCCGATCTAAATAGATCCCCGGGGACAGACCCCCATCTAAATAAATCCCCGGGGGACAGAACACCATCTAAATAAATCCCCGGGGACAGACCCCCATGTAAATACATCCCCGGGGACAGACCCCCATCGAAATAAATCCCCGGGGGACAGAACACCATCTAAATAAATCCCCGGGGACAGACCCCCATGTAAATACATCCCCGGGGACAGACCACCATCAAAATAAATCCCCGGGGACAGACCGCCATGTAAATAAATCCCCGGGGACAGACCCCCATCTAAATACATCCCCGGGGACAGACCCCCATGTAAATAAATCCCCGGGGGACAGACCCCCATCTAAATACATCCCCGGGGACAGACCCCCATCTAAATAAATCCCCGGGGGACAGACCCCCATCTAAATAAAACCCCGGGGACAGACCCCCATTTAGATAGCCCACCCGGGGACAGACCCCAATCTAATTATACACTTATAATACCCCTGTTACAAATACCTCCCGGGACAGACCCCCATCTATCTTCCCCCCCACCCGCCTCCGGGGACAGACCCCCATCTAAATACCATCGAAATATGCAGAGACAGAAAGAGGTGGAGGGGCAGAGATACAAAGTAAGATGTGTTCACAGAATAGAGAGGGGTGTCCCGGGACAGGTGGGAGGGAAATGCAGAGATAATCTTGCAGGAAAGGAGGAGCAGAGATGGAAAGATTCAGGGATTTGGAAGTGAGTGAGAGAAGAAATGGACTGAGAGAGAGACAGATAAAGATACAGAGAGTTGCAGAAAGAGAGTGACAATGGAAACCTGTGAGACTTTAGAGAGAGGCAAAGATAGAAAGGATGTTGTGAGATACAGAGATAGGGATTTAAAGATGTGAAGAAACAGAGTTAGGAACAAAGAGGAAGGTGCAGGGAACAAGTTGCAGCAAGAGATGGAGAGAGGGAAATCTATGGGATTACATTGACTGTTCTGGAGCAGCGATTCCCAAACTATTCCCTTCGGAGCACCATCCAGCCCCCTCCCTTGTGTTAAAATAAAATCCACAGACCCCCGAAAACACAAAATCAAAATACTGAGG
Organism: Heterodontus francisci; assembly: GCF_036365525.1. Lineage (NCBI taxonomy): Eukaryota > Metazoa > Chordata > Chondrichthyes > Heterodontiformes > Heterodontidae > Heterodontus > Heterodontus francisci. The sequence continues at coordinate 274,022 of NW_027140832.1, read as the reverse complement.
ATGCTGGAAATCTGAAATAAAAACTGTTCTGGAATTACTGAGCATTTCCAGCACTTTGTTTTTCTATCAGTCCCGAAATCACAAACAGTCTTCTTTTCTGGATCTAGAAATTAATTTGACAATGACAAATATATTTTTATTATTACTTTCCCTCTCCGGTTAAAGCTCTTGTCGGAGAATTCCACGTGGCCAAAAGATTCTCCCTCTGCATCATCACAGCTGCAGCTTCCGAAAAGATTCTCCTTGGGAATAAGAGAAATAAAATTGATTCAAACAAAGCAAAGCATTTTTGCACAGAAATAAAACACAGCGAGAGCCCAGGACTCTCTCTCCAACTCACTGACATAAAACAATCTCTCAGTGACTTACAAACACATCCCCTGACACAGAGCCAGAGACTGGGAAGTGTAGATGTGCTTACCCTGTCATTTCCTGCTGTCTCTCTCTCTCCCTCTCTCTCTCTATTTCTCTGTGTGTGTCTCTCTACATCTGTTTCTGCCTCATTGTAAAAGCACACAAACACTGGTGACCCCCATCCCCTCTCCTGTAGAAGGATAGAGAGAGAAATCCACATTCCCATCCCTGAAAATCTGTATTCAAATGGTCCCCCGGTGTTTCATTTCACTGTCAAATTCAGCCCACAGCCTAAAACACCAGCAATATTCGGGAATGAGAACAAGCCTTTACAAACCTTCACATTTCACCCATTTCATTGCTGATTCACAGAAGTATTTGACACTCAATGAATCAATTTTTAAAGTGCTCGTCACTGTTGCAACGTTGGAAATGCTGTCGGCCATTGATGCACAGCAAGATCCCACAAGCAGCAGTGTGCTTACAGCCGGCTACCACTCTCTCCCCCTCTGATTCCCTCCATGTTTCCCTCACTCTCCTGCGTCTCTCTCCCTCCTGTTACTCTCATTCAGAGAGACAGATGGAGAGAGAGAGAGAAATTCACGTCACTGCCCAAAACACCAGCATTATTCGGGAATTATACCGGCTTCAAGCTCCGGACTTAAATTCCAGGCCTTCAGGAGAGCTTTACACACAATGAATTCACTTCTAAAATGCACTCACTGTCACAATGCAGGGAATTCTGCAGGCAAGCTGGGCACAGCAAGATCCCAGCAATGGTGACACTTCAAAATTCAGTTTACCAAGATTTTGAGTGTGGATTTCTCTCTCTGTCTTTCTCCATCTTTCTCTGCCTTCCCTCCCTCATCCACACTCCGCCTGTCTCTCTCTCTCTCTCTCTCTCTGATTTACCTGCCACCTCCAGCTGTTTCTCTCTCTCCCTCTTTTTCTCTCCATCTGTTCCTGCCTCAGTGTTGTAATGTAAGAATTGATGCAGGGAATGTATGCACAGCGGGATCCCACAATGTGATCATAGCCAGATATCCTATCACAGTCCTCTGAAAATGCTGAACTCCATCTTTAAACTTTTCACAAGACTTTAGACAGCTTCACGTTCAGCTCTTGTAATTATTGGCCCTCAGGAGCAGTTGAGAATCAATGAACTAATTTTTAAAGTGGTCCTCACTGTTACAATGCAGGAAACCTGCAGGCAATCTGTGCACAGCAAGATCCCAAAGGCAACAATATGCTAATATGCAGATAATCTGTTTTCAGTGACGTAAGTTTCGAGAAATCAGAGGGAGGGACATTCCTGCAGTTTGAAAATCTCAAACACCCCTCCCCCTGTCTTTCTCCTGCTCCCTCCCCCCTGCACCCCATCCACATCTGTTTCTTTTTCTCTCGATCTGGGATTTAATCTAGATTGAAACGTCCGCTGAAATGTTTCTGTCACCGTTTAAAATAACCACACGTCACATTCGATTCATAGAGAGATACAGCACTAAAACAGGCCCTTCGGCCCAACGCTGACCATCAGCCACCCATTTATACTAATCCTACATTAATGCCATTTTTCCCCCTCTCACATCCCCACCTTCCCTCAATTCTCCCACCACCTACCTACACGAGGGGCAATTTTTATAATGGCCAATTTACCTATCGACCCGCAAGTCTTTGGCATGTGGCAGGAAACCAGAGCACCCGGAGGAAACCCACACGGAGAACTTACAAACTCCGCACAGGCGGTACCCAGAACCCAACCTGGGTTGCTGGAGCTGTGAGGCTGCGGTACTAACCACATAGCCGCTGCAGGAAAGTCCCTCCCTCTGCGATCCCGAAACTTACATCACTGAAAACACATAATCTGTATATCATCATATTGCTGCCTGTGGGATCTTGCTGTGCACACATTGTGGCACCTATTGATTAATGGTTAAAATAGAGAAAGTGCGGGGGAGAGAAAAGCAGAGGAAGATGGAGAGAAAACAGAGAAATCCACACTACACCCTCAGGAAGCTGAATTTTAAAGTGTCCTCATTACTGTGCAGGAAATGTTGCTGGGCACGAGATGCACAGCAAGATCCCACGAGCAGCAATGTGATAAAAGCTAGATTTCAGTCCCCAGAAAGGGCAAAACTCCCTCTTTAAACTGGGAACAAGCTGCTGATTTTGTCTCACCATTTCAAATAACGACAAATCACATTGCTGTGTGTGGCATGTTTTTTATTTATTAAAGGTTTAATTGGAGAAGGTGAGTGTGAAACCGAGACAGAGAAGAGAAAGCATGGGGGGAGATAGAGACACAGGGAAAGAAGGTGGAGACAGAGAGAAAGCTCAGACCTACAGTAAAATGAATTAAAATGGGCACTGTGCATCTTATTTAACTGTTAGCTTCATAGCATTGACCAAAACACCAGCAAACCTCACAGACAGGGCTGGAAGGAGCAAGGGGCAAATGGGACTCCCTCCTGGGGCTGCTCCTTTAACCCCAGGCTTTCAATCTGTATAAAACACCAGGAGCCCCAATCCAACATGAAATGGTTAACCCAGGGCCCCAGAGAGGAAATTAAACCTCAGGGTCATAAACAGACACAACTCACGTGGGCCCTTTGGGTGCAGCCTGTGGACAAGGCCTCAGTCCGTCCCCTCTGGAGGAAGCTCCTGTCCAAGGATTCCTCGTCCGGGACTTTCCCTCTTTTCATCTTCACCATGCAGTTTTCAGAAAGAAATTTCCTAAGGCAAGAGGGCGGGGGGGGGGAGAGAAAATTGATGAAAAGGCATTGTTAAACAAAATAGCACAGCAAGAGCCCAGGAATTGCCCTCGGTTACACAGACACTCTCTCAGCAACACCCAAATACAAACAAATCACAGTTAATAAACCAGAGGATAAAAGGATTGTGACAGCAACCTCCACCTCTGTGTGTGTGTGTGTGTCTGTCTCTGTATCTCTCTCTCCCCTGTCTCTGTATCTCTCTCTGTTCCTGTCACATTCGTCCCCTGTCTCTCTTTCTCTTTGTCCATATCTGTTCTTGTCCCTCTATCTCATATGTAATGTTGACTGAAAATAGCTGTGAAATATTTCTGTCTCACCATTGAAAACAACAACAAATCACACAGCTGTGTGTGTTTTTAACTATTAAAGGTTTAAAGAGAGAGACAGAGAGAGAAATCGAAACTCAGAACTTCAGTCAAATGAACTGAAATGAATCGGGAACATTTGACACTCAGTGAATTGTTTGTTAAAGTGTTCGTCACTGTTGCAATGTTGGAAACACTGCATGCCATTTGTGCACAGCAAGATCCCACAATTTCATTTCACCCTCAAATTCACGGCACTGCCCAAAACACCATCATTACTCGGGAATTATACCAGCTTCAAGCTCAGGACTTTAATTCCAAGCCTTCAGATAATGCAAATATGCAGATAATCTGTTTTTAGTGCACAGAAAGATCCCAGCAATGGCGACACTTCAATATTCAGTGTACCAAGCTTTTGAGTGTGGATTTCTCTCTCTCTCTCTCTCTCTCTCTCTCTGTCTTTCTCGATCTTTCTCTGCATTCGCTCCCTCACACACACTCTGCCTGTTTCTCCCTCTCTCTCTCTCTCTCTCTGTTTAACCTGCCACCTCCAGCTGTTACTCACTCTCCCTCTTTTTCTCTCCATCTGTTTCTGCCTCAGTGTTGGATGAAGGAATTGATGCAGAGAATGTATGCACAGCAGGATCCCACAATGTGATCATAGACAGATATCCCATCACAGTCCTCAGAAAATGCTAAACTCCATCTTTAAACTTCGAACAAGTCTTTATCCAGCTTCACGTTCAGCTCTTGTAATTATTATAAAATTCTTGTAAAAACACAGAGAAATTCACATTCAGACCCTCAGGAAGCTGAATTTTAAACTGTTGTCATGGACAAAATGCTGGAGGGCGCTATAAGCACAGCAAGATCCCACAAGCAGCAATGTGATAATAGACAGATTTCAGTTCCCAGAAAGAGCAAATCCCTCTTTAAACTGGGAACAAGCTGCTGATTTTGTCTCACCATTTCAAATAACGACAAATCACATTGCTGTGTGTGGCATGTTTTTAGTTAAATTTATTAAAGGTTTAATTGGAGAAGGTGAGTGTGAAACCGAGACAGAGAAGAGAAAGCATGGGGGGAGATAGAGACACAGGGAAAGAAGGTGGAGACAGAGAGAAAGCTCAGACCTGCAGTAAAATGAATTAAAATGGGCACTGTGCATCTTATTTAACTGTTAGCTTCATAGCATTGACCAAAACACCAGCAAACCTCACAGACAGGGCTGGAAGGAGCAAGGGGCAAATGGGACTCCCTCCTGGGGCTGCTCCTTTAACCCCAGGCTTTCAATCTGTATAAAACACCAGGAGCCCCAATCCAACATGAAATGGTTAACCCAGGGCCCCAGAGAGGAAATTAAACCTCAGGCTAATAAACAGACACAACTCACGTGGGCCCTTTGGGTGCAGCCTGTGGACAAGGCCTCAGTCCGTCCCCTCTGGAGGAAGCTCCTGTCCAAGGATTCCTCGTCCCAAACTTTCCCTCTTTTCACCTTCACCGTGCAGTTTTCAGAATGAAAATTCCTCAGGGGAAAGAAGGAGAAGAAAATTGGATTAAAATACAAAGCGAGGACATTTTTAAAACAAATTGCACAGCAAGAGCCCAGAGTTTCCTCTCTCAGTTACACAGACAATCAGCAATATTCAAATACAATCAAATCACAGTTATAAAGCAGATTGAGACAGAGAGAGCACAAACACAGATACACAGACACACACACTGAATCAGACTGGGGAATGTGTCCACTCTCTGCAGACAGAGAGTGAAAGGTGGGTTTTGTGATTGGAACTGAGATCTTCAAACCCAGTTTATATCCTGAGTGAGCTGTTTGCAAACTCCACCCCTTGAGCGTTTGACATGTTGGGCTGTCTCTCAATCTCCTGCCTCGGGGGCGGGGGAGGGGGCCTGTCCATTGATATGTTAATCCCAGGACAGGACCTTCCTGACTTTTACAGTCCATTGATATGTTAATCCCAGCACAGCAATGCTTTCAGACATCTCTTAGTTCATTTTAAACCTTTAATTCTTTCCCTGCAGTTTCAAAATATCAAACACTGATCCAAACCTCCCCCCTCAAACCCTCACACTAAACCCACAAAAAAGACAGAGGCGCAAGGGAAGAGCCAACTGTGTAACAGCCCCGACAATCACATTTCTCTGCAGCACCTGTGGAAGAAGAGCTTGTCACTCTAGAATTGGCCTTTATAGCCACTCCAGGCGCTGCTCCACACACCACTGATCCACCTCCAGGCACTTACCCATTGTCTCTCGAGATAAGGAGGCCAAAGAAGAAAACCCACAATACAGGACTGGGCAGATAATGGGGATTGTTTCTGAGGTTGTGTTTGGGGATTTTTACTGACATCAGTGTGGATTTTAAAGTGTGTCTCCCCTTCCCTCACATCTAAAGTCTCTCAGTGTTGTTGTTGTGTGTTGACAGCTTTTCCAGTGTCCAGTCCCTTTCAACTTTTAATAAAATCTGTGGAACACAAAGAAATGTAAAGTTTCTCCTACAAGCTGTTTTGTCCTCCCTCTTTCACTGTCTTTCTCTGTCACTGCCCGATCTCTCTCTCTGTCTCTCTCAGGACTGGGCAGACACTGGGGATTGTTACTGAGGTTCTGTTGGTCATTTTTACTGACATCCGTGTGGATTGTAAAATCTGTCTGGGTGTGTGTGTGTGTGTGTGTGTGTCTCTGTGTGTGTGTGTGTGTGTGTCTCTGTGTGTGTGTGTGTGTGTGTGTGTGTGTGTGTGTGTGTGTGTCCCTGTCTGTCCCTTCATGGATGTGTCTGTGTGTGTCTGGATGTGTGTGTGTGAGAGAGAGAATATCAGGGTCACCTCGCTCCATCTCTATCTCTCCTTCTCTCTCTGTTTCTCCTTCTCTCTCTATCTCTCCCTCTCTCAATCCACCTCTCTCATAGAAACATGGAAAATAGGATCAGGAGTAGGCCATTCGGCCCTTTGGGCCTGCTCCGTCATTCAATAAAGATCATGACCGATGGTCTAATTCAGTACCCTGTTCCCACTTTCTCCCCATACCCCTTGATCCCTTTGACATTTAGAAATATATCTCTCTCCTCCATGAATATATTTAATGACTTGGCCTCCACTGCCTTCTGCGGTAGAGAATTCCACAGGTTCACCACCCTCTACCCCATCCATCTCTCCCCCTCTATCTCCGTCTCCACCCTCTATCTCCGTCTCCACCCTCTATCTCCCTCTCCCCCCTCTATCTCCCTCTCCCCCCTCTATCTCCCTCACACCCTCTATCTCCCTCTCCCCCTCTATCTCCCAATCCCCCTCTATCTCCCTCACCCGCTCACTCTCCCTCACCCCCCCTCTATCTCCCTCTCCCCCTCTATCTCCCTCTGCCCCTTTATCTCCCTCTCCCTCTCTATCTCACACATCTCCTCGATCTCACACATCCCCTCGATCTCACTCTTCCCCTCGATCTCACTCTTCCCCTCTATCTCACTCTTCCCCTCTATCTCACTCTCCCCCTCTATCTCACTCTCTCCCTCTATCTCACTCTCTCCCTCTATCTGTCTCTCCCCCCTCTATCTCCCTCTCCCCCTCTATCTCCCTCTCCCCCTCTATCTCCCTCTCCCCCTCTATCTCCCTCTCCCCCTCTATCTCACACACCCCCTCTATCTCCCACACCCCCTCTATCTCACACACAGCCTCTATCTCACACAACCCCTCTATCTCACACACCCCCTCTATCTCACTCTTCCCCTCTATCTCACTCTTCCCCTCTATCTCACTCTCCCCCTCTATCTCACTCGTCTCCTCTATCTGTCTCTCCCTCCACTATCTCACACACCCCCAATATCTCCCTCTCCCCCTCTATCTCACTCTCCCCCTCTATCTCACTCTCCCCCTCTATCTCACTCTCGCCCTCTATCTGTCTCTCCCCCTCTATCTCCCTCTCTCCCTCTCCCGCTCTCTCTCCCTCTCCCCCCTATCTCCCTCTCCCCCTCTATCTCCCACTCCCCCTCAATCTGTCTCTCGCCCTCTATCTCACACACCCCAAATATCTCCCTCTCCCCCTACATCTCCCTCTCCCCCCTCTGCCCCCTATATCTCCCTCTCCCCCTCTATCTCCCTCTCTCCCTCTCCCGCTCTCTCTCCCTCTCCCCCCTATCTCCCTCTCCCCCTCTATCTCCCACTCCCCCTCAATCTGTCTCTCGCCCTCTATCTCACACACCCCAAATATCTCCCTCTCCCCCTACATCTCCCTCTCCCCGTCTCTCTCCCTCTGCCCCTCTCTCTCCCTCTGCCCCTCTATCTCCCCCTCCCCCTCTATCTCCCACTCCCCCTCGATCTGTCTCTCGCCCTCTATCTCACATACCCCCAATATCTCCCTCTCCCCCTATATCTCCCTCTCCCCCCTCTCTCTCCCTCTGCCCCCTATATCTCCCTCTCCCCGTCTCTCTCCCTCTGCCCCTCTCTCTCCCTCTGCCCCTCTCTCTCCCTCTGCCCCTCTATCTCACTCCCCCCTCTATCTCACTCGTCCCCTCTATCTGTCTCTCCCCCCACTATCTCACATACCCCCAATATCTCCCTCTCCCCCTATATCTCCCTCTCCCCCCTCTCTCTCCCTCTGACCCCCTATATCTCTATCACCCCGTCTCTCTCCCTCTGCCCGTCTCTCTCCCTCTGCCCGTCTCTCTCCCTCTGCCCGTCTCTCTCACTCTGCCCCTCTATCTCACTCTCCCCCTCTATCTCACTCTCCCCCTCTATCTGTCTGTCTCTCCCTTTATCTGTCTGTCTCTCCATCTATCTGTCTGTCTCTCTCCCTCTATCTGTCTCTCTCCATCTATCTGTCTCTCCCCCCTCTATCTCACTCTCCCCCTCCTCCTGACACTCACTCTCTCTCCATCTACCTCTGTCTCTGCCACTCTCTCTGTCTCTCTCTCTGTCCCTCCTTCTGTCTTTCCCTCTCTATCTCTATGTCTTTCTCCTTCTATCTCTCTCTCTGTCGCTCTATCTTAATCTTTCTCTCTCTGCCCCTCCATCTGCCTTTTCCTCTCTGTCTCTCCCTCTCTCTCCTTCTATCTGTGTCTCTCTCTCTCTCTGTCTCTCCATCTGTCTTTCCCTTTCTGTCTCTCCCTCTCTCTCCATCTCTCTGTCTCTGCCTCTCTCTCTGTCCCTCCATCTGTCTTTCCCTCTCGGTCACTACCTCTCTCTCCTTCTATCTCTGTCTCGCTCTCTGTTCCTCCAAATGTCTTTCGCTCTCTGCCAATCCCTCTCTCCTTCTCTCTGTCTATCCCTCTCTCTCCTTCTCTCTCTCTCGGTCCCTCCATCTGTATCCACCCCCCACCACCTGTCACTCCCTCTCTCTCCTATCTATGTCTCTCGCTCTCTATCCCTCCATCTATCCTTCCCTCTCTGTCACTCCATCTCTCTCCTTCTCTCCCTTTCTCTCCCTTACTCTCTCTCTCTGTCTTTCCATCTGTCTTTCTCTCCCTGTCACTCCCTCTCTCTCCGTCCATCTCTGCCTCTCTCTATCTCTGTCTCTCCATCTGTCTTTCCCTCTCTATGTCTGTCCATCGATCTCCTCTCTCTCTCTGTCCCTCCATTTGTCGTTCCCTCTCTGTCACTTCCTCTCTCTCCTTCTATCTCTGCCTCTCACTCTCTGTCCCTCCATCTGTCTTTCCCTCTCTGTCTCTCCATCTCTCTCCTTCTATCTCTGTCTCTCCATCTGTCTTTCCCTTTCTATCACTCCCTCTCTCTCTCCTTCCATCTCTGCCTCTCTCTGTCTCTCCATCAGTCTTTCCCTTTCTGTCACTCCCTCTATGTCCTTCTATCTCTCTCTCTCTCTCTCTCTATCCCTCCATCAGTCCTTCCCTCCCTGTCACTCCATCACTCTCTCTGTCTCTCAGTCTGTCCCTCTATCTGTCTTAGCCTCCCTGACACTCCCTCTCTCACCTTCTATCTCTGGATCTCTCCCTGTCTCTCCATCTGTTTTTTCCTCTAACCCCTCTCTCCTTCTCTCTCACTCTGTCCCTCCATCCGTCTTTCCCTCCCTGTCACTCCCACTCTCTCCCATCTCTGTCTTTCTCTCTGTCTTTCCTTCTGAATTTCCCTCCCTATCACTCCCTCTCACTCGTTCTATCCCTGCCTCTCTCCCTGTCCCTCCATCTGTCTTCCCACACCCCACCCATCACTCCGTCTCTCTCCTTCTATCTCTGTCTCTATCTCTCTATCCCTCCATCTGTCCTTCCCTCCCTGTGACTCCATTTCTCTCCCTTTCTCTCTCTCTCTCTCTCTCTCTCTGTCCCACCATCTGTCTTTCCCTCTCTGTCTCTCCCTCTCTCTCCTTCCATCTCTGCCTCTCAGTCTCTCTGTCCATCCATCTGTCTTTACCTCTCTGTCTCTCCCTCTCTCTCCATCTATCTCTGTCTCTCTCTCTCTGTCTTTCCATATGTCTTTCCCTTCCTGTCACTCCCTCTCTCTCCTTCCATCTCTGCCTCTCTCTCTCTCTGTCTCTCCAACTGCCTTTCCCTCTCTGTCTCATCCACACTCTCCTTCTCTCTCTGTCTCTGCCTCTCTCTCTGTCTCTCTGTCTCTCTCTCTCTGTCCCTCCATCTGCCTTTCCCTCTCTGTTGCTCCCAATCTCTCCTACTATCTCTGTCTCTCTCTCTGTTCCACCATTTGTCTTACCCTCTCTGTCACTCCCACTCTCCTCCTCTCTATCTCTCCCTCTCCCTCCTTCACTTTCTCACCGTCCCTCCATCTGTCTTTCCCCCCGTGTCACTCCCTCTCTCTCCTTCTATCTCTGACCCTCTCTCTCTCCGTCCGTCTGTCATTCCCTCCCTGTCTCTCCATCTCTCTCCTTTTATCTCTATCTCTCCATCTTTCTGTCCCTCTCTGTCTCTCCCTATCTCTCCTTCTCTCTCTGTCTCTCACTTTGTCCCTCTGTCTGTCTTTCCCTCCCTGTCACTCCCTCTCTCTCCTTCTATCGCTGTCTTTCTCTCTGTCTCTCCATCTGTCTTTCCCTCCCCATCACTCCCTCTCTCTCCTTCCATCTCTGTCTCTCCAACTGCCTTTCCCTCTCTGTTTCTCCCAATCTCTCCTTCTATCTCTGTCTCTCTCTCTCAATCCCTCCATCTGTCCATCTGTCCTTCCCTCCCTGACACTCCCTCTCTCTCCTTCTCTCCCTGTCCCTCCATCTGTCTTTCCCTCCCAGTCGCTCCCTCTCTCTCCTTCTATTACTGTCTCTCTCTCTCTGTCTTTCCATCTGTCTTTCCCTTCCTGACATTCCCTCTCCCTCCTTCCATCTCTGCCACTCTCTCTCTCGCTCTGTCTCTCCAACTGCCTTTCCCTCTCTGTCTCTCCCAATCTCTCCTTCTCTCTTTGTCTCTGCCTCGCTCTCTGTCCCTCCATCTGTCTTTCCCTCTCTGTCTCTCCCCTCTCTGCTTCCATCTCTGTCTCTCTCTCTCTATCTCTCCATCTCTCTTTCCCTCCCAGTCACTCCCTCTCACTCTTTCAATCTCTGTCTCCCCCTCTCTCTCCTTCTATCACTGTCTCTCTCACTGTCTTTCCATCTGTCCTTCCCTCCCTGTCACTCCCTCTCTCTCCTTCCATCTCTGCCTCTCTCTCTTTTTCTGTCTCTCCAACTGCCTTTCCCTCTCTGTCTCTCCCAATCTCTCCTTCTCTCTCTGTCTCTGCCTCTCTCTCTGTCCCTCCATCTGTCTTTCCCTCTCTGTCTCTCCCTCTCTCTCCTTCTATCTCTGTCTCTCTCTGTCAATCCCTCCATCTGTCCATCCGTCCTTCCCTGCCTGACACTCCATCTCTCTCCTTCTCTCTCTGTCTCTCTCTCTGTCCGTCCATCTGTCTTTCCCTCGCTGTCACTCCCTCTGTCTCCTTCCATCTCTGCCCCTCTCTCTCTCTCTGTCTCCAACTGCCTTTCCCTCTCTGTCTCTCCCTCTCACTCCTTCTATCTCTGTCTCTCTCTCTCTATCTCTCCATCTCTCTTTCCCTCCCAGTCACTCCCTCTCACTCTTTCAATCTCTGTCTCTCCCTCTCTCTCCTTCTATCACTGTCTTTCCATCTGTCCTTGCCTCCCTGTCACTCCCTCTCTCTCCTTTCATCTCTGCCTCTCTCTCTTTCTCTGTCTCTCCAACTGCCTTTCCCTCTCTGTCTCTCCCTCTCTATCCTTCTATCTCTTTCTCTCTCTGTCAATCCCTCCATCTGTCCATCCGTCCTTCCATGCCTGACACTCCCTCTCTCTCCTTCTCTCTCTGTCTCTCTCTCTGTCCATCCATCTGTCTTTCCCTCCCTGTCTCTCCCTCTGTCTCCTTCCATCTCTGCACCTCTCTCTGTCTCTCCATCTGTCTTTCCCTCCCTGTCACTCCCTCTCTCTCCTTCCATCTCTGCCTCTCTCTCTCTCTCTGTCTCCAACTGCCTTTCCCTCTCTGTCTCTCCCAATCTCTCCTTCTGTCTCTGTCTCTGCCTCTCTCTCTGTCTCTCTCTCTGTCCCTCCATCTGTCTTTCCCTCTCTGTCTCTCTCTCTCTATCTCTCCATCTCTCTTTCCCTCCCAGTCACTCCCTCTCTCTCCTTCAATCTCTGTCTCTCCCTCTCTCTCCTTCTATCACTATCTCTCCATCTGTCTTTCCCTCCCCATCACTCCCTCTCTGTACTTCCATCTCTGCCTCTCTCGCTGTCTCTCCATCTGTCTTTCCCTCTCTGTCTCTCCCTCTCTCTCCTTCTTTCACTGTCTCTCTCCCTCTGTCTTTCCATCTGTCTTTCCCTCCCTGTCACTCCCTCATTCTCCTTCCATCTCTGCCTCTCTCTCTCTCTCTCTCTCTGTCCCTCCATCTGCCTTTCCCTCTCTGCCTCTCCCAATCTTTCCTTCTCTCTCTGTCTCTGCCTCTCTCTCTGTCCCTCCATCTGTCTTTCCCTCTCTGTCTCTCCCTCTCTCTCCTTCCATCTCTTTCTCTCTCTGTCAATCCCTCCATCTGTCCATCCATCCTTCCCTGCCTGACACTCCCTCTCTCTCCTTCTCTCTCTGTCTCTCTCTCTGTCCATCCATCTGTCTTTCCCTCCCTGTCTCTCCCTCTGTCTCCTTCCATCTCTGCACCTCTCTCTGTCTCTCCATCTGTCTTTCCCTCTCTGTCTCTCCCTCTCTCTCCTTCTACCACTGTCTCCCTCTCTCTGTCTTTCCATCTGTCATTCCCTCCCTGTCACTCCCTCTCTGTCCTTCCATCTCTGCCCCTCGCTCTCTCTCTGTCTCCAACTGCCTTTCCCTCTCTGTCTCTCCCAACCTCTCCTTTTCTCTCTGTCTCTGTCTCTCTCTCTGTCCCTCCATCTGTCTTTCCCTCTCTGTCTCTCTCTCTCTATCTCTCCATCTCTCTTTCCCTCCCAGTCACTCCCTCTCTCTCCTTCAATCTCTGTCACTCCCTCTCTCTCCTTCCACCACTGTCTCTCCATCTGTCTCTCCATCTGTCTTTCCCTCCCCATCACTCCCTCTCGCTACTTCCATCTCTGCCTCTCTCGCTGTCTCTCCATCTGTCTTTCCCTATCTGTCTCACCCTCTCTCTACTTCTTTCACTGTCTCTCTCCCTCTGTCTTTCCATCTGTCTTTCCCTCCCTGTCACTCCCTCACTCTCCCTCCATCTCTCTGTCTCTCTCTCTCTGTCCCTCCATCTGCCTTTCCCTCTCTGTCTCTCCCAATCTCTCCTTCTCTCTCGTTCTCTGCCTATCAGTCTCTCTCTCTGTCCCTCCATCTGACTTTCCCTCTCTGTCTCTCCCAATCTCTCCTTCTCTCTCGTTCTCTGCCTATCAGTCTCTCTCTCTGTCCCTCCATCTGCCTTTCCCTCTCTGTCTCTCCCTCTCTCTCCTTCTATCTCTGTCTCTCTCTCTCAATCCCTCCAGCTGTCCATCCGTCCTTCCCTCCCTGACAGACCCTCTCTCTCCTTCTCTCTCTGTCTCTCCAAATGCCTTTCCCTCTCTGTCTCTCCCAAACACTCCTTCTCTCTCTCTCTCTGCCTCTCTCTCTGTCTCTCTCTCTGTCCCTCCATCTGTCTTTGCCTCTCTGTCTCTCCCTCTCTCTCCTTCTATCACTGTCTCTCCCTCTCTGTCTTTCCATCTGTCTTTCCCTCCTTGTCACTCCCCCTCTCTCCTTCCATCTCTGCCCCTCTCTCTTTCTCTCTGTCTCTCCAACTGCCTTTCCCTCTCTGTCTCTCCCAATCTCTCCTTCTCTCTCTCTCTCTGTCTCTCTCTCTGTCTCTCTCTCTGTCCCTCCATCTGTCTTTCCCTCTCTGTCTCTCCCTCTCTCTCCTTCTGTCTCTGTCTCTCTCTCTCTCCATCCCTCCACCTGTCCATCGGTCCTTCCCTTCCTGTCACTCCATCTCTCTCCATCTCTCTCTGTCTCTCTCTTGGTCTCTCCATCTGTCTTCCCACCCACCCCATCACTCCATCTCTCTCCTTCTATCTCTGTCTCTCTCTCTCTCTATCCCTCCATCTGTCCTTCCTTCACTGTCACTCCATCTCTCTCCTCTCTCTGTCTCTCACTCTGTCCCTCCATCTGTCTTTCCCTCTCTGTCACTCCCTCCCTCTCCTTCTATCTCTGTCACTCCCTCTCTGTCTTTCTATTTCTATCTCTGTCTCTCTCTCTCTGTCTCTCCATCTGTCCTTCCCTCACTGTCACTCCATCTCTCTCCTCTCTCTGTCTCTCACTCTGTCCCTCCATCTGTCTTTCCCTCTCTGTCACTCCCTCCCTCTCCTTCTATCTCTGTCACTCCCTCTCTGTCTTTCTATTTCTATCTCTGTCTCTCTCTCTCTGTCTCTCCATCTGTCCTTCCCTCACTGTCACTCCATCTCTCTCCTCTCTCTTTCTCTCACTCTGCCCCTCCATCTGTCTTTCCCTCTCTGTCACTCCCTCCCTCTCCTTCTATCTCTGTCTCTCTCTCTGCTATCACTGACACTGGGAGAGAGACAGAGGGACGGAGGGTTAGATATGAAGGCGTAGAGAGGGACAAACTTGGAGAGAGAGAGAGAATGTTGAGTTGGATGAAGAGGATCATGTAAGATATATTAATTTGATTTAATCCTTCACTGCTGTGTACACAAACATATTTGAGATAGGTATGGAGAGAAAACGAACATCGGGAGAGGGAGGAATGCAGATGAAGTTGGGGCCCAGGCGGACACTTTTGATGATCCAGAAGGAATAGCCTCCATTATAAATATTCAGCCAGCTATTCCACTGTGGGAACCATCACACCCTCATGATATTGTTTGCGGAAATTTCATGCTGGCTTATTGGTTAATTTTTAAACCTGTGATTGATAGATTCTTGTTAACCAAAGGTATTAAGAGATAAAGGGCAAAGGTGGGATATATGGTGTTAGTTAGATCACAGATCAGCCCTGATCTCATTGAATGCTGGAACAGGGTCGAGGGGTTAAATTGCCTCCTCATCTTCCTATGTCTGATGTTTTATATCCTTCTTTCACTCTCAGACACCCTGTCTGTCTGTTTCTCTCTCTATTTCTCTCATTCTCTCTCTCTCTCTGTCTGTTTCGGACAGTGTAGAGTGAGATTCACTCTGTATCCACCCCATGATGTTCCTGTCCTGGGACTGTTGGATGGGACAGTGTCGAGGGAAATTTACTCTGTGTCAAACCCAACATTGTGCTTGGCTTGGGAATATTTAATGGGACAGTGTAGCTGGAGATTTACTCTGTATCCCTGGAATTTTGAAGGCTCAGGTGTGATTTGATGATTGTTTTCAAGATAATAAGGGAAACTGATGGGGTAGACAGAGAGTAACAATTCCCACTGGCTGCAGAGTCTAGAACATGGGGGCATAGTCTAAAAATATAAACCGAGTCTAAAAACCTTTCAGGAGTGAAATGAAGAAACACTTCAACACACCAGGTGTGGTATCAGTTTGGAACTCTCTTCCACAAACAGCAATTGATGCTGAGACACTTGTTAATTTTTAAATCTGAGTTTGATAGATTTTTGTTAACCAAAGGTATTAAGGGGCAAAGATAGGTACATGGAGTTAGATCACACATCAGCCATGAGCTCATTGAATGACAGAACAGGGTTGAGGGGCCAAATGGCCTCCTCCTCTTCCTCTGTCCTACGACAAATATCCTGCGATCACTCTCTGTGTCTTGGTCTCTGTCTCCCTCTTTGTCTCTCTTTCTGTCTGTATGTCTCTCTCTCTCTCCTCTCATCTGTGGAAATCCACACACATCAGTCAGCCATTTTAGGTTCATTTTCAGTGGCCATTTTATGTTCCCACAACACTGGGACATTTATCGCTGTCTATCCCAAACCATCTCTCTTTGTAGTCTATTTGTGTTCTCCTCACAGCTTATTGTCCCACCTAACCTAGTATCTCTCTCCTTTGCTCCGTCTCACTCACGCACTCTCCCCCCTCTCTCTCCCCCCCCATTTCTCTCTCCCCCCATTTCTCTCTTCCCCCCACCCCCCTGCAATCTCTCTTTAAGTGTCCTGTTATCACATCCTTTATTATAGATTCGACCATTTTCCCTATGACTGATGTTAGACGAACAGGTCTTTAGTTCCCTATTTTCTCCCTCCTTCCTTTTGTAAATAGTGGGGTTACATTTGCTCCCTTCTAATCTGTCTCTCTCACTCTGCCTCTCTCACACTGCCTCTGTCCTTCGCTATCTGACTTTCCCCCCTCTCTCTCTCTCTATCTATCCCTCTCTGTCTTTTTCTCTCTCTCGCTCTATCTCTCCCTCTCTCTCTCTCTACCTCTGTCCACGTCTCAATTTGTGCCTCCCTCACACCATCACTCCCTCTCTCTCTGTCTCTCTCTATCTTTCTGTCTGCCTCTCTCTCTCTCTCTGCCTCTCTCTCTCTCTGCCTCTCTCTCTCTCTCTCTCTCTCTGTCACTCGCTCTCTCTCTTTCGCTGCCTCTGTCCACGTCTGAGTTTGTGTCGACTCCACACCATCTCTCCCTCCCTCTCTCCCTCCCTCTCTCTCTCTCTTTCTCCCTCTCTCCCTCCCTCTCTCTCTCTGTCTCTGTCTCAGAGTTACAGCTCAGATGATTAACCTCTTTATCCATGTGTTATGAACACGGGACTTTGTCTCTCTCCCATTTTCTAGGATGTTGCCAGGACTGGAGAATTGTAGCTGTGAGGATAGGCAGGGGTTGTTGTCCTTGGAACAGAGAAGGCTGAGGGGAGATCTGATTGAAATGTACAAAATGTTGAGGGTCCTGGATAGAGTGGAGGTGAAGGGCAGAGAACCATAGCAGAAAGGTCAGTGACGAGGGGGCATAGATTTAAAGTGATTGGGAGAAAAATTAGAGGGGAGTTGAGGAAAATCTTTTTCACCCAGGGGGTCGCGATGGTCTGGAACTCACTGCCTGAAAGGGTAGTTGAGGCAGAGACCCTCAACTCATTCAGAAGGAGTCTGGATCGGCACCTCAAGTGCGGTAAGCTGCAGTGCTCGGACCAAATGCTGGAAGGTGGGATGAGAATAGGTTGATCGTTTTTCGGCTGGCACAGAGAGAATGGGTGAAGTGGCCGCTTTCAGTGCCTTAAAATTTCTATGTTGCCCTCGCCAACTCGATTTTACCCTCTGTTACCCTCTGAATCTCAGTCTCTCCCTCTCTGTTACCCTCTGAATTCCAGTCTCTCCCTCTCTGTTACCCTCTGAATCTCAGTCTCTCCCTCTCTGTTACCCTCTGAATCCCAGTCTCTCCCTCTCTGTTACCCTCTGAATTCCAGTCTCTCCCTCTCTGTTACCATCTGAATCCCAGACTCTCCCTCTCTGTTACCCTCTGAATTCCAGTCTCTCCCTCTCTGTTACCCTCTGAATCCAAGTCTCTCCCTCTCTGTTACCCTCTGAATCCCAGTCTCTCCCTCTCTGTTACCCTCTGAATCCCAGTCTCTCGCTCTCTGTTACCCTCTGAATCCCAGTCTCTCCCTCTCTGTTACCCTCTGAATCCCAGTCTCTCCCTCTCCGTTACCCTCTGAATCCCATTCTCTCCCCCTCTGTTACTCTCTGAATCCCAGTCTCTCCCTCCATGTTTCCCTCTGAATCCCAGACTCTCCCTCTCTGTTACCCTCTGAATCCCAGACTCTCCCTCTCTGTTACCGTCTGAATCCCAGTCTCTCCATCTCTGTTTCCGTCTGAATCCCAGTCTCTCCCTCTCTGTTACCCTCTGAATCCCAGCCTCTCCCTCTCTGTTACCCTCTGAATCCCAGTCTCTCCCTCTCTGTTACCCTCTGAATCCCAGCCTCTCCCTCTCTGTTACCCTCTGAATCCCAGTCTCTCCCTCTCTCTTACCCTCTGAGTCCCAGTCTCTCCCTCTCTGTTACCCTCTGAGTCCCAGTCTCTCCCTCTCTCTTACCCTCTGAATCCCAGTCTCTCCCTCTCCGTTACCCTCTGAATCCCAGTCTCTCCCTCTCTCTTACCCTCTGAATCCCAGTCTCTCCCTCTCCGTTACCCTCTGAATCCCAGTCTCTCCCTCTCTGTTACCTGACCAGAGCTTTATAAATGTTCAGCGCACCCTCTCGGCTTTTGTACCCACTGTACACAGTGTAAATTGTGGTATTCCCCAGGGGTTTTGATTAGGACCACTGATCTTATTGATATATGAATGACTTAGACTGGGGTAAACAGGGCATAACTTCAACATTGTGCCATTTGCAATGTAATAAACAGTGAAGGGAATAGGAGTAGACTTCAGGAGGATAGAGGCAGTCTGGTGAAATGGTCAGACACATAGCAGGTTAACTTCAATGCTGAGAAATGTAAAATGATGCATTTTGGAAGGAAAGCTGAGGAGAAGCGATATAAACTAAATGGTACAATGTTAAAATGGGTGCAGGGACAGAGAGATCTGGGATTTCATTTGTGTCACTTTTTACATCTAAAAGATTCAATTTGGGGCTTGCAATCTCTAAGTTGAATTTAGCTTCATCCTGAAAAGTGTTAGCAAACGTGTTGGGAAATGTGTCAAAAGCTGTTTCCATTCAGACATTCCAGCATTGTGGAAGTGTGAGCTGTCTTTGCAGAGACAGGAAATAGAGTTGTTTGAATGGACCTGCAGGTTTTAGTTGATGCAATAAGGTGAGAATTTGAATTGTGTCCCTTCCAGATACACAGAATTGAAGGTATTTACAGAACACCACATGAAGTAGTTTACCAATGTCTGACAAACTTCAAAGACTTCAAACACATGGAAGAAGAGGCGAAGGGAACAATATACAAACCCTGAGACAGTCAGACAACAGCAGGAGGAAAATGAATCTCTTTTTATGGGTTTTAATTTGAAGGCCTGAGCTGATGATTGAAAAAGTAGGAGTTCAAATCCCACACTGGGCTGTTGTGAATTTGAATTCTATTTTTTCTTTAAAAAAACATAAATCTGGAGTTAAAAAGCCTCTAGGTTGGAATGATTCACTCCTGTCTACTAGTGCAAAGCCCGTGTGTGTCTCAGTTTTGCTGTATTTATTAATGATTTAAGATGATGTGGTAGAATGCAACATACCCAAGTTTACCAATGACACAAAAATAGGCAGCATTGTAAGCAGTGTAGCTGGAAGCAGAACATTGCAAAGAGATATTAATATCTTAAAGAGATGGGCAAAACTGTGGCAGTTAGATTTCCATGTCAGCAAAAAAAGACTAGAACAGAGTACTTTATAAATGGTGTAAAGCTAGAAATACTGGAGGTTGAAAGAGACTTTGGGGGGTCCATGTCCATTTGAGTGCAGTGTAGATTTACCAGAATGATAACTGGACTCCAAGGGTTAAATTACGAGGTGACATTACACAAACTAGGGATTTATTGCCTGGAATTTAGGAGGATCAAGGTAATTTGTTCAAAGCTGTTGAGATATTAAGGGGAACTGATGGGGTAGTTTGGGAGAAACTATTTCAGCAGCTTGGGAACATAGGAACAGGAGTAGGCCATTCAGCCCATCGAGCCTGCTCCGCCATTCAATACGATCCTGGCTGATCATCCACTTCAATGCCTTTTTCCCAGACTGAGTTTCCACAGTCCACTGGGGTAGAGAATTCCAAAGATTCACAACCCTCTGAGTAAAAATCCGCCACTCCAGGCTAAAGGTGGTAGTAGTTTGGAACGTGTCTTCTGCACGCAAACATTGATGCAAAATCAATTGTCATTTTTAAATCGAAGGTTGATCTCATCAAATTCCTTTTGAAAATTGAAATATTCTTCTTTCGCTCTCTGTCCCTGAGTCACTCTGTTTCTGTGTGTGTGTGTGTGTGTGTTTCTGTGTGTGTGTTTCTGTGTGTGTGTTTCTGTGTGTGTTTCTGTGTGTGTGTTTCTGTGTGTGTGTGTTTCTGTGTGTGTGTTTCTGTGTGTGTGTTTCTGTGTGTGTGTGTTTCTGTGTGTGTGTTTCTGTGTGTGTGTTTCTGTGTGTGTGTTTCTGTGTGTGTGTGTTTCTGTGTGTGTGTGTGTTTCTGTGTCTGTGTCTGTCTATGTCTGTTTCTCTCTCCTCTCTCAGACCCTTTGTAAAGCTCCACATACATCAGTTTGCCATTTGAATTCAGCTGCTTTTGGTTTCACCGCATCTGCAGAGGTTACACTTCTTTATGCAGGCTGGTAAGAAACCTGTATTCCGCAGTTGGCTCCAATGTTCCCGTGAAAATTTAGATGTTGTGCGTGCCCAGTTTTTTTAATGTGAGCTCTCCCTTGAAATCTTTGAAGACGTGTGCTATTTATTGTGGAACAGGATCTGCGTGGGACATTTGAGGCTGCTGCACGCAGATTTGCAGGAACATTGACCAACACTCTCCATCCCAATCTCTTCCTCTTTCTCTCTGGTACTCTCTCCCCATTGCAATCCTTCCCTCTCTCTCTTATTCTCCATATCTATCCCTGTTCTTTCTCACTGTTACTCTCTCCATCTGGATGGAGGAGGAGAAAGAGAGGCATATACAGAGGCAGCTTTACTCTGTATCAAACCCCACAGTGTACCTGCCCCCTAGATCTAGCCTTCCCCACAAGGGGAACATCCTCCCAGCATCCGCCCTGTAAAGTCCCCTCAGAATCTTGTATGTTTCAATAAGATCACCTCTCATTCTTCTAAACTCCAATGAGTATAGGCCCAACCTGTTCCACCATTCCTCAAAGATAACCCCTTCATCCCAGGAATCAGCCGAGTGAACCTTCTCTGAACTGATTCCAATGCATCCAGGCCTGACCATTTATTCACTTTCAAAGCTGCCAAACACCTTCATATTTTCCCTCTCACTCTGTTTATCCCATCCAATATTTCACACTCCTCCTCTTTAACTACAATCTCTGTATCGTTCCCACTCTTTTATAAAGACGGACACAGAGAATTCATTAAGAACCATGCCCACATCTCCCACCTCCACAGGTAGGAAGAAGGAGGAGAGGCAATCTAAACTAAAGGATATAGTTATAAAGGGGCTAACATTCTCTGCCTCTTCCTTTGCTCTAATATAATCCTTGATTTCTATCATTAACAATGGTTGGAACAATTAACTGAGGTTCTGTCAAGGCTTACTCACATTCTTTATCTGTGTCTCTCTGTCCCAGAGAGATGGTGAAGAAACTATTGATGTGTTTCGTTCAGTTAAGTTTGATGTCAATGTTTCCCCAGGATGTTGACGCTGGGTGATTCAGTGATGGGATAATGCTTTGAATGCCAAGGGGAGGTGGTTGGATTCTCTCATGTTGCAGATGGTCATTGCC
Organism: Heterodontus francisci; assembly: GCF_036365525.1. NCBI lineage: Eukaryota > Metazoa > Chordata > Chondrichthyes > Heterodontiformes > Heterodontidae > Heterodontus > Heterodontus francisci. Next base: position 252,894 of record NW_027140832.1, on the reverse strand, counting down.
TGGCACTTGTGTGACGTGAATGTTACTTGTCACTGGTCGGCCCAAACCTGAATGTTGTCCGGGTCTCGGTGCATGTGGCTCTGGATTGCTTCATTATCTGAGGCAAAATACTGTGGATGCTGGAAATCTGGAAAGCATCGAGCTGAATCACTAACTCTGTTTCTCTCTCCACAGATGCTGCCTGACCTGCTCAGTATTTCCAGCACTTCCTGCTGGGATTTCATTATCTGAGGAGGTGTGAATGGAACTGAACACTGTGCAATCAACAGTGAACATCCCTACTTCTGACCTTACGATGGAGGGCAGGTCATTGAGGAAGCAGCTGAAGATGGATGGGCCGAGGACACTACCCTGAGGAACTCCTGCAGTGATGTCCTGGGACTGAGATGATTGACTTCCAACAACCACAACCATCTTCCTTTGTGCTCGGTATGAGTCCAACCAGCGGATTCCCACTGACTTCAGTTTTACTCGGGCTCCTCGATGTCACACTCGGTCAAACACTGCCTTGATGTTAAGGTCAGTCTCTCTTCCCAGTAGCAGACAGGAGTGAATCATTCCCTTTGACCCGTTGTACACTGAACAAGCTGTGTTTCTTCACAGCCTGATACAGGACTGTACACGGCCGATTAATGTAGCCCATCAAACACTCCCAGAGCAGGTTCAGCACAGCTTAGGAATAGAGTATAGTTCCTTCAACATTCTCTCTCTGTCTCTCCCTCCTGCTATCTCTGACACTAGGAGAGAAACAGAGGGAGAGAGGGTTAGATATGGAGACAGAGAGAGGGCTGTAGAGAGGGACGAGGTTGGAGAGAGAGAGATTGCGGGGTCGATTGAAAGGGAGAATGTAAGAGAAATTAATTTGATGTAATCCTTCACTGCTGTGTGCACAAACATTTAAGAAAGAGGTATGGAGACAGAAACATCGGGAGAGATCTCTGTCTCTCTTCCTGTCTCTCCATCTGTCTTTCCCTCCCTGTCACTCCCTCTCTCCCCTTCTATCTCTGTCTCTCTCCCTCTGTCCTCCATCTGTCTTTCCCTCTCTGTCACTCCCTCTCTTTCCTTCTATCTCTGTCTCTCTATCTCTCTGTCGCTCCTTCTGTCCTTACCTCCCTGTCACTTCCTCTCTCTCCTTCTATCTGTCTCTCTCTCTCTCTCTGTCCCCCCATCTGTCCTTCCCTCCCTGTCACTCCATCTCTCTCCTGCTCTCTCTGTCTCTCACTTTGTCCCTCCATCTGTCTTTCCCTCCTTGACACTCCCTCTCACTACTTCCATCTCTGCCTCTCTCTCTCTGTCCCTCCACCTGTCTACCGCAACCCCCACCCACCCCCCGTCACTCCATCTCCCTCCTTCGATCTCTGTCTCTGCCTCTCTCTGTCTCTCTCTCTATCCCTCCATCTTTCCTTCACTCCCTGTCACTCCATCTCTCTCCCTGTCTCTCGCTCTCTCTCTGTCCCTCCATCTGTCTTTCCCTCCCTGACACTCCCTCTCTCTCCTTCTCTCTCTGTCTCACTCTCTGCCCCTCCATGTGTCTTTCCCTCGCTGTCTCTCTCCCAGTCTTTCCATCTGTCTTTCCCTCCCTGTCACTCCCTCTCTCTCCTTCTATCTCTGTCTCTCTCTCTCTCAGTCTTTCCATCTGTCTTTCTCTCCATGTCACTCCCTCTCCCTCCTTCCATCTCTGCCTCTCTCTCTCTCAGTCTTTCCATCTGTCTTTCCCTCCATGTCACTCCCTCTCTCTCCTTCTATCTCTGTCTCTCTCTCTCTGTCTCTCCATCTGTCTTTCCCTCCCTGTCACTCCCTTTCTCTCCTTCCATCTCTGTCTCTCGCTCTCAGTCTTTCCATCTGTCCTTCCCGCCCTGTCACTACCTCTCTGTCCTTCTATCTCTGTCTATCTCACTCTGTCCCTCCATCTGTCTTTCCCTCCCTGTCACTCCATCTCTCTCCACTCTCTGTCCCTCACTCTGTCCCTCCATCTGTCTCTCCATCTGTCCTTCCCGCCCTGTCACTACCTCTCTGTCCTTCTATCTCTGTCTATCTCACTCTGTCCCTCCATCTGTCTTTCCCTCCCTGTCACTCCATCTCTCTCCACTCTCTGTCCCTCACTCTGTCCCTCCATCTGTCTCTCCATCTGTCTTTCCCTCCCTGTCACTCCCTCTCTCTCCTTCTATCTCTGTCTCTCGCTCTCTGTCTCTCCATCTCTCCATCTGTCCTTCCCTCCCTGTCACTCCATCTCTCTCCTCTCTCTGTCTCTCACTCTGTCCCTCCATCTGTCATTCCCTCCCTGTCACTCCATCTCTCTCCTTCCATCTCTGCGTCTCTCTCTCTCTCTGTCTCTCCAACTGCCTTTCCCTCTCTGGTTGACTAACGGGAAGCAGAGAGTGGGGATAAATGAGTGCTATTTTGGATGTCAATCAGTCACTAGTGGTGTGCCTCAGGGATCGGTGTTGGGACCACAATTATTTACAATTTATATCGATGATTTGGAGTTGGGGACCACGTGTAGGGTGTTAAAGTTTGCAGATGACACTAAGTTGAGTGGCAGAGCAAAGTGTGCAGATGACTGTGAAACTTTGCAGAGGAACAAAGATACATTGAGTGAGTGGGCAAAGGTCTGGCAGATGGAATACAATGTTAATAAATGTGAAGTTATTCATTTCGGTAGGAGTAACAGTAAAAAGGATTATTACTTGAATGGTAAAAAGTTGCAGCATGCTGCTATGCAGAGGGACCTGGGTGTCCTTGTGCATGAATCGCAAAAGGTTGGTCTGCAGGTACAGCAAGTAATTAGGAAGGCAAATGGAATTTTGTCCTTCATTGCTAAAGGGATTGAGTTTAAAAGCAGAGAGGTTATGTTGCAGCTGTATAAGGTACTGGTGAGGCCGCACCTGGAGTACTGTGTGCAGTTTTGGTCTCCTTACTTGAGAAAGGATGTACTGGCACTGGAGAGGGTGCAGAGGAGATTCACAAGGTTGATTCCAGAGTTGAGGGGGTTGGCTTATGAGGAGAGACTGAGTAGATTGGGATGAGATTCATTGGAGTTCAGAAGAATGAGGGGGGGATCTTATAGAAACTGAAATTGAAATATTATAGAAATTGAAATATTCTTCTGTCACTCTCTGTCCCTTGGGCAGTCTGTTTGTGTGTGTGTCTGTGCATGTCGGTCTCTGTGTCTGTGTGTCTGTGCATGTCGGTCTGTGTGTCTGTGTCTCTGTGTGTGGGTGTGTGTGTGTCTGTCTGTGTCTATGCCTGTTTCTCTCTCCTCTCTCAGAACCTCAGTAAAACTCCACATACATCAATTTGCTATTTTAATTTGGCTGCTTTTGGTGATACCACAACTGCAGAGGGTACACTTCCTTCTGCAGGCTGGTAGGAAACCCATATCCCGCTCTTTAACAGCATATTCTGTCTGCTTTGTATACTAAATTGTTTAATCCCTAATAATTGATCAAATCAGACATTGATTACTGTTTGAAAGTCTCCAGGTTTACTTTCCTCCCAGGGCTGATTAAAAGTTAGAGTTTCCCTCAGTGTTTTGGAAATATCAAACCCTGATCCCACACCCAGTAAAGTATTTTGCATGATGGGACGCTGCAAATGTTGTTATACTCAGTGCGCACGGTCCCTTCATGTTGTAATAAGATGTTATAATCTCTATTCAGATAACTCTCATGCCACAGGGGCAAAATTTCACTGGGTCAACATTCTGACCAAACACTAAAACATTACAGAAAGCTGGGCTCACAAATTCAACACAAGTTTCCTTTTCTGTGTCTCGCTGGTCTGTTCTGATTTTCTGTTGGGTGACATCAGCCTAGATTTTGTGTTCAGACCTGAACCCACAAACGTATAACTCAGAGGCAGGATTATTACCCACTGAGCTACAGCTGGCTCCAATGTTCCCAGAAAATTTAGTTGTTGTGCACGGCAATTTTTTTTTGACCCATGTGCAGTCCCTTTATATTTTTAAGAATCTTCGAAGACGTGTGTTATTTATCACGGAACAGGACCTGCGTGGTACCTTCCAGGCTGCTGCACACAGCTTTGCAGGAACACTGACCGACACTCTCCATCCCAATCTCTTCCTCTCTGGTCATTTCTCCCCATTGCTATCCTTCCCTCTCTCTGTTCTTCCCTCTCTATATCTATCCCTGTCTTTCTCACTGTTACTCTCTCCATCTGGATGGAGGAGGAGAAAGAGAGGCATATATAGAGGCAGCTTTACTCGGTATCTAACCCCACACTGTACCTGTCCTGCGAGTGTTTTATAGAACAGAGAGGACAGAGATTTGCTCTGTAGATAACTCCATTCTGTACTTGGCTTGGCAGCATTTGAAGGGACAGTTTAGACGGAGCTTTACTCTGTGTCCCTGCAATTTTGAAGTGTAAGGGGTGTTTAGTTCAGTTTAGTTTAGAGATACAGCACTGAAGCAGGCCCTTCGGCCCACCGAGTCTGTGCCGACCATCAACCACCCATTAATACTAATCCTGCACTAATTCCATATTCCTACCACATCCCCACCTGTCCCCATATTTCCCTACCACTTACCTATACTAGGGGCAATTGCTAATGGCCAATTTACCGATCAACCTGCAAGTCTTTGGCATGTGGGAGGAAACCGGAGCACCCGGTGGAAACCCACGCAGACACAGGCAGAACTTGCAAACTCCAAACAGGTAGTACCCAGAATTGAACCCGGGTCTCTGGAGCTGTGAGGCTGCGGTGCTAACCACTGTGCCACTGTGCTGGGTGAATTGATCAAAGTTTACAAGACAATACTGGAAACTGATGGGGTAGATAGAGAGAAACTCTTCTCAATGGTTGGAGGAGTCTCGGACGAGGGGCACAGTCGAAAAATCGAACATTAGTCAAAGACCCTTTCAAGGGTGAAATTTATTAACACTTCTACACACAAAGGATGGTGGAATTTTGGAATTGTCTTCCACAAATGACCCCTCCCTATCTCTGCAATCTCCTCCAGCTCCACAATCCACCAATATCTGCCATCCTCTAATTCTGACCTCTTGAACATCCCCAATTTGAATCGTTCCACCATTGGTGGCCGTGCCTTCAAGCTGCCAAGGCCCTAACTCTGGAATTCCTTTCCCAAACCTCACCATCTCACTAACTCTATTTCCTCTTTGAAGATTCTCCCTCAAACCAACCTCTGACCAAGTTTTTGGTCATCTGGTCTAATATCTCCTGAAGTGACTCAGTGTCAAATTTTTATTTTCTTGATTCATTTGTTGGATGTGTGTGTTAGTGGCCAGGACAGCATTTATTGCCCATTCATAATTGCCCTTGAGAAGGTGGTGTTGAGCCTCCTTCTTGAACCGCTGCAGTCCATGTGGGGTAGGTACACCCACAGTGCTGTTAGGAAGGGAGATCCAGGATTTTGACCCAGTCACAGTGAAGGAATGGTGATATAGTTCCAAGTCAGGATGGTGTGTGACTTCAGGGAAACATGAAGATGGTGGTGTTCCCATACGTGTTTCCTGTTTGTTTGCTCTCTCTCCCCCTCCTTCTTTCTAGACCTCCCTGTCCTCCTGTCCCTCTCTGTCATGGGAACCTAAGAACAGAAGGAAGTGGGTGCAGGAACAGAGAGACCTGGGGATGTCTGTGCACAAATTGAAGGTGGCAGAGCTAGTTGAGAAAGTGGTTAAAAGGCATATGGGATCCTTGGCTTTGTAAATAGAGGCTGAGAGTATAAAAGCAAGGAGGTTATGATGAAGCTTTATAAAACACTGCTTCATCCTCAACTAGTATTGTGTCCAATTCTGGACACCGTACTTTCGGAAGGATGTGGGGGCTTTAGAGAGGATGCAGAAAAGATTCACGAGCAAGGTTCCAGGGATGAGGGACTTCAGTTATGTGGATAGATTGGAGAAACTGGTGTTGTTCTCCATAGAGAAGAGAAACTTGAGATTAGATTTGATAGAGGTGTTCAAAATCATGAGGGGTCCTGACAGAGTAGATGTAGGAGTAGGAATGCAGCACATAGGACATTCCAGACCCATTTCTGTTCAGTGTTTACTTAAACAAGTGAATTGACCATTTAATATTTTTAACTTACTTAACCCTTGTGTTCCCACAAAGATCAAGCCAGTAAATTCAACAGTGGTCACTTTGACTTCATCCCATCGTGTCTTATGTACATTCTGACAGGATTGCAGGTATAACTGTAGTCATAAAATTCAGCTGAAAATTGATCAGTTACATTGTTATTTCAGTCCATATTTACAGTACACACGGTACCTTACTGTTGTAATAAAGTCATATAGTGTCTATTCATCCCACTGGGGCAAAATGTCACTGGCTCAACATTCTCACCAAATACTAAAGCATTCCACAATGCAAGACTCACAAATTCAACACAAGTTTCCTTTTCTGAGTCTCGCTGGTCTGTTCTGATTCTCTGAGGGATTACTGATGCTTATCCTCCACATGAGCAGTCGTCCTAATCCCGTGTGCCTGTCCTGCTCCCAAACCCGGCATCCGCTTCCATTAAGGCAAGTGATACAGGAGCGTCTCAGTGACTGAGGCAGGTGAGTCTTGAGGCTGAGCCGGGCACAGTGAGTGACCCGGGTTAATCCGACACTCCGGGGAATGTTTAAACGGAGCTTTACTCTGGATTTAAGCCATGCTGTACATTTTCTGAGAGTGTTCGATGGGGCAGTGTAGACGAGGAGAGTTATTCCTTACCCATTTTAAACATGGAGAAGTGAATATCCAAGGGATTGTTTTAAATGTGATGAGGGTTTCTACCTCTACCATCCTTTCAGGCAGTGAGTTCCAGACACCCACCAGCCACTGGGTGAAGAAACTATTGATGTGTTTCGTTCTGTTTAGTTTGATGTCAATGTTTCCCCAGGATGTTGACGCTGGGTGATTCAGTGATGGGATAATGCTTTGAATGCCAAGGGGAGGTGGTTGGATTCTCTCTTGTTGCAGATGGTCATTGCCTGGCACTTGTGTGACGTGAATGTTACTTGCCACTGGTCGGCCCAAACCTGAATGTTGTCCGGGTCTTGGTGCATGTGGCTCTGGATTACTTCATTATCTGAGGCAAAATACTGTGGATGCTGGAAATCTGGAAAGCATCGAGCTGAATCACTAACTCTGTTTCTCTCTCCACAGATGCTGCTTGACCTGCTCAGTATTTAAAGCACTTTCTGCTGGGATCTCAGTTGAAGATGGCTGGGCTGAGGACACTACCCTGATAAACTCCTGCAATGAAGGCCTGGGATTGAGATGATTGACTTCCAACAACCAAAACCATCTTCCTTTGTGCTCGGTATGATTCCAACCAGTGGAGAGATTTCCCCCGATTCCCACTGACTTCAGTTTTACTCGGGCTCCTCGATGTCACACTCGGTCAAACGCTGCCTTGATGTTAAGGTCAGTCTCTCTTCCCAGCAGCAGACAGGAGTGAATCGTTCCCTTTGACCCATTGTGTACTGAAAATGCTCTGCTTCTTCACAGCCTGATACAGGACTGTACACGGCCGATTAATGTAGCCCATCAAACACTCCCAGAGCAGCTTCAGCACAGCTTAGGAACAGAGTACAGTTCCTTCAACATTCTCTCTCTGTCTCTCCCTCCTGCTATCTCTGACATTAGGAGAGAGACAGAGGGAGAGAGGGTTAGTTATGAAGGCAGAGAGAGGGCTGTAGAGAGGGACAAAGTTGGAGAGAGAGAGAGATTGTTGAGGTGGATGAAAAGGATAATGTAAGATATATTAATTTGATGTAATCCTTCACTGCTGTGTACACAAACATATAAGAGATAGATATGGAGAGAAAAAAACATCGGCAGAGAGGGAAATGTAGATGAAGTTGGGGCCCAGGCAGATACATTTGATGATCCAGAAGGAACAGCCTCCATTTTAAACATCCAGCAAGCTATTCCACTGTGGGAGCCATCACACCCTCATGTTATTTGTTGTGCAAATTTCTTGCTGGCATATTGGTTAATTTTTAAAGCTGTGATTGATAGCTTCTTGTTAACCAAAGGTATTAAGTGATAAGGGGCAAAGGCAGGACATATGGTGTAAGTTACATCACAGATCAGCCCTGATCTCATTTGATGCAGGAACAGGATTGTGGGGTTAAATTGCATCCTCCTCTTCCAATATCCCCTGTGAAGTATCCTTCTTTCTCTGTCAGTCACCCTGTCAGTCCATGTCTCTCTGTTTCTCTCTTTCTGACTCTCTCTCTGTCTCTATCTGACAGTGTCGAGTGAGATTCACTCTGTATCCACCCCATGATGTTCCTGCCCTGGGACTGTTGGATGGGACAGTGTAGAGGGAAATTCACTCTGTGTCAAACCCAACATTGTGCTTAGCTTGGTAATATTTAATGGGACAGTGTAGTTGGAGATTTACCCTGTATCCCTGGAATTTTGAAGGCTCAGGTGTGATTTGATGATTGTTTTCAAGATAATAAGGGAAACTGATGGGGTAGACAGAGAGTAACAATTCCCACTGGCTGCAGAGTCTAGAACATGGGGGCATAGTCTAAAAATATAAACCTAGTCTAAAAACCTTTCAGGAGTGAAATGAAGAAACACTTCAACACACCAGGTGTGGTATCAGTTTGGAACTCTCTTCCACAAACAGCAATTGATGCTGAGACACTTGTTAATTTTTAAATCTGCGTTTGATAGATTTTTATGAAACCTCTCTGTCACTCCCTCTCTCTTCTCCCATCTCTGCCTCTCTCTGTCTCTCCATCTGTCTTTCCATCTCTGTCGCTCTCACTCTCTCCTTCTCTCTCTGTGTCTCTCTCTGTCCCTCCATCTGTCAAAGAACAAAGAACAGGACAGCACAGGAACAGGCCATTCGGCCCTCCAAGACTGCACCGATCTTGATGCCTGCCTAAACTAAAACCTTCTGCACTTCCGGGGTCCGTATCCCTCTATTCCCATCCTATTCATGTATTTGTCAAGATGTCTCTTAAACATCTCTATGGTACCTGCTTCCACCACCTCGGTACCCTCTCCAAAGCCTCCACGTCCTTCTGGTAGTGTGACGACCAGAATTCTAAGTGTGGCCTAACTAAAGTTCTGTACAGCTGCAACATGACTTGCCTATTTTTATACTCTATTCCCCGACCGATGAAGGCAAGCATGCTGTATGCCTTCTTGACTACCTTATCCACCTGTTTTTCCCTACTTGACACTCCCTCTCTCTCCTTCTATCTCTGTCTCTGTTCTATCCCTCCATCTGTCCTTCCCTCCCAGTTACTCCATCTCTCTCCTTCTCTCTCTGTCTCTCTCTCTCTGTCCCTCCATCTGTCTTTCCCTCCCTGACACTCCCTCTCTCTCCTTCTATCTCTGTCTGCCTGTCACTCTGTCCCTCCATCTGTCTTTCCCTCTCTGTCTCTCCCTCTCTCTCCTTCTATCTCTGTCCCTCCATCTGTCTTTCCCTCTCTGTCAATCCCTCTCTCTCCTTCTCTCTCTCTCTCTCTGCCTCTCTCTCTGTCCCTCCATCTGTCCATCAGGCTCCTCGATGTCACACTCGGTCAAACACTGCCTTGATGTTCAGGTCAGTCTCTCTTCCCAGTAGCAGACAGGAGTGAATCGTTCCCTTTGACCCGTTGTACACTGAACAAGCTGTGTTTCTTCACAGCCTGATACAGGACTGTACACGGCCGATTAATGTAGCCCATCAAACACTCCCAGAGCAGCTTCAGCACAGCTTAGGAACAGAGTACAGTTCCTTCAACATTCTCTCTCTGTCTCTCCCTCCTGCTATCTCTGACACTAGGACCGAGACAGAGGGAGAGAGGGTTAGTTATGAAGGCAGAGAGAGGGCTGTAGAGAGGGACAAAGTTGGAGAGAGAGAGATTGTTGAGGTGGATGAAAAGGATAATGTAAGATATTTTAATTTGATGTAATCCTTCACTGCTGTGGACACAAACAATTAAGAGATAGATATGGAGAGAAAAAAAACATCGGGAGAGGGGGAAATGTCGATGATGTTGGGGCCCAGGCAGATACTTTTGATGATCCAGAAGAAATAGCCTCCATTTTAAACATCCAGTAAACTATTCCACTGTGGGAGCCATCACACCCTCATGATATTGTTTGTGGAAATTTCATGCTGGATTATTGGTTAATTTTTAAACCTGTGATTGATAGATTCTTGTTAAACAAAGATAGTAAGAGATAAGGGGCAAAGGCAGGATATATGGTGTGAGATAGATCACAGATCAGCCCTGATCTCATTGAATGCCGGAACAGGGTTGTGGGGTTAAATTACATCCAATATCCGATGTTAAATATCCTTCTTTCTCTGTCAGTCACCCTGTCAGTCTATGTCTCTCTGTCTAAACTAAATGGTACAATGTTAAAATGGGTGAAGGAACAGAGAATCCTTCCCCATCCAGGAGCTGACAGTGTCTCTCCCTCTCTCTCTCTCTCTCTACCCCCTCTCTCACTCCCCCCTTTTTACTGTCTCTCTTTCTCTTTCAATCCTGATCCTGACTTTTCTCGGAATCCTTCTTGGTTGAATAGTACCCTGAAATGTTTCAGTCTCACTGTTACAAGGAACAAGTCACATTTCTGTGGTATTTTCGATATCTTAATGATTCAATTTGGAGCTTGGATTGTGTCAGGTAAATGTGGTTTCTCATTCAGACATTTCTGCATTGTGGAACTGTCAGTTATCTGTGCAGGGACAGGATATCGGGGTGTCTGAATGGAGTTGAAGATTTTGGTTGCTTGAATAGGGTGTGAATTAGATTGTGGATTGTGTCCCTGAAGGTATTTAAGCCGATGACCTGAGAGAATGAAGTGGTTTACCAATGTCTGAATAACATCAAAGTCTTCAAACACATGAAAGAACAAGATTGGAGACAATACACAAAAGCTGAGACAGTCAGGTCACAACAGGAGGAAGGTGAATGTCTTTTACAGTTTGTAATCTGAAAGCCTGAGGTAATGACTGAAAAAGTCGGAGTTCAAATCCCACATTGGGCTCTTGTGAATTTGAATTTCTCTGAAAATAAAAAGTAACTCTGGAGTAATAAATCCTCCAGGATGAAATGATTCAATCTCACTGCTCTGACACTGATTTACCTTCAAATACCGTTTTCCAGTCCACCTTTTCTAAATCACCTTCCACCGGCCCAGCTTCATTCCCTAAAACTAAGTGTCAAACTGACCCATCTCTTGTTGACCTTGCTACGTACTGGCCTAAAAAACTTCCCCTGAATGTATATTTAGAATTCTGTATCCTTGATACCTTTTACACTAGTCTCAGATATCAATGCACTAGTTAGGTCTGCACTAGACCCTGTCTCTGTTTATATTACACATGGACCTGTCTCTGCTATAAAAATGGTTTAAAAAGTGGAGAGCAAACCCTCCAATTTATACACTAGATCTGAAGAAATAGGAGCAGGAGTAGGCCATTCAGCCTCTTGAGCCTGTTCTGTCAGTCAATATGATCATGATTGATCTGATAGTGACTTTAACTCCATTTTCCTGCCTGCCCCCCCATAACCCTTGACTCCCTTGTAAATTCATTGACCCAACCTCCACTGCTCTCTGGGGAAGAGAATTCCAAAGCCTAACCAACCTCTGGGAGAAAGAAGTCTTCCTTAGCTCAGTCTTAAATGGCAGACCCTTTATTTTTCAACGGTGCCCCCTAGTTCAAGACTCCTCCACAAGGGAAACATCCTCCCAACATCCGCCCTGTCAAGTCCCCTCAGAATCTTGTATGTTTCAATAAGATCACCTCTCATTCTTCTAAACTCCAATGAGTATAGGCCCAACCTGTTCAACTATTCCTCATAAGATAACCCCTTCATCCCCTTCATCATTTAAGGGCGGCACAGTGGCTAGCACTGCAGACTCACAGCTCCAGGGGCCCGGGTTCGATTCTGGGTACTGCCTGTGTGGAGTTTGCAAGTTCTCCCTGTGTCTGCGTGGGTTTTCTCCGGGTGCTCCGGTTTCCTCCCACACGCCAAAAGACTTGCAGGTTGGTAGGTAAATTGACCATTATAAATTGTCACTAGTATAGGTAGGTGGTAGGGAAATATAGGGACAGGTGGGGATGTGGTAGGGATATGGGATTAGTGTAGGATTAGTATAAATGGGTGGTTGATGGTCGGCACAGACTCGGTGGGCCGAAGGGCCTGTTTCAGTGCTGTATCCCTAATCTAATCCCAGGAATCAGCCTAGTGAACCTTCTCTGAACTGATTCCAATGCATCCAGGCCTGACCATTTATTCACTTTCAAAGATGCTAAACACCTTAATATTTCCCTCTCACTCTGTTTATCCCATCCAATATTTCACACTCCTCCTCTTTAACTACAATATCTGCATTGTTCCCACTCTTTTATAAAGATGGATACAAAGTATTCATTAGGAACTGTGCCCACATCTCCCACCTCCACACACACATTCCCTTTTTGGTCCCTAATACTCTATCCTTAGTTATCCTCTTGCTCTTCATGTATTTATAAAACATCTTTGTGCTTTCCTTGATTTTACTTGGTAATATTATTTTCCGACTATCTTTTTGCTTTCCTAATTTTCTTTTTAATTTCACCCCTGCACTTTCTTCACTCCTCTCGGCTTTCTGTGGTATTGAGCTCTCGGTATCTGACATAAGCTTCCCTTTTGTGCCTTATTCTACCTGGTTTGATTCTTGCTTTCTAAGGGGCTCTAGGTTTGGGAGTCTCACCCTGTTTGTCTTTGTGGGAAAATATTTGTTCTCAACCCTCTCAGGGAGTCGAGGTTTCTGCAGAGCAGGCCTGAAAGAGGAGTTGAGTGTTGATACAGATCAGTCATGATCTTATTGAATGGCAGGGCAGGCTCAAGGGGCAGAATGGCCTACTCCTGCTCCTACGTCTTGTGTTCTTGTGTCCAGTTCAATATCTCCTTTAGTGACTTGGTGCCAAATTGTTATTATTTTTTATTCATTTGTTGGATGTGTTCATTACTGGCTATGCCAGCATTTTATTGCCCATCACCAATTGCCGTTGAACCTTCTTGAACCGCTGCAGTCCATGTGGGGTAGGTACACCCACAGTGCTGTTCGGAAGTGAGATCCAGGATTTTGACCTAGTGACAGTGAAGGAATGGTGATATTGTTCCAAGTCAGGATGGTATGAGACTGGAAGGGAAACTTGCAGGTGGTGGTGTTCCCATATGTGTTTCCTGTTTGTTTGCTCTCTCTCCCCCTCATTATTTCTAGACCTCCCTGTCCTCTGTCCCTCTCTGTCATGGGAACTTAAGAACAGAAGGAAGTGGGTGCAGGAACAGAGAGACCTGGGGATGTCTATGCACAAATTGAAGGTGGCAGAGCTAGTTGAGAAAGTGGTTAAAAGGCGTATGGGATCCTAGGCTTTGTAAATAGAGGCTTAGAGTATAAAAGCAAGGAGGTTATGATGAAGCTTTATAAAACACTGCTTCATCCTCATCTAGTATTGTGTCCAATTCTGGACACCGTACTTTAGGTAGGATGTGGGGGCATTAGAGAGGATGCAGAAAAGACTCACGAGCAAGATTCCAGGATGAGGGACTTCAGTTGCGTGGAGAGATTGGAGAAGCTGGGGTTGTTCTCTGTGTCTTTCTCTGTCTTCCTCTCTCTATCTCTCCCTCCTGCTATCTCTGACACGAGGAGAGAGACAGAGGGAGAGGGGGTCAGTTATGAAGCCAGGAGAAAAAGACCAACAAATTCAGCAACCATTTCAGGAGGAGAAAAGCCAATAACAATCACAAGCTGATGGAGGGACGGGAAATCATTTACGAAGGGACAGAGTATCTGATCACACCCGGGATGGTGTAATGGATGCCAACAAAGCCCCATTTCAGCCTGCAATATGAAAAGGAGGGATAGAGAGCTGAGAGGGAATGAGTTAAATTTGACTGAGTTAATGAGGGGGCAATGGCGTCCTGCGCCTCCCACAATGCCCCGCGAGTGGGAAAGGCCCCTTTCTGCGGTACAGGCCGCGCTGCACTCTGGGAGGATGCTCCGCACATGCGCATCTCCACAAGAGCGTTAAACGCCGCTTTTTTATATTCTCCCCCCGGCTCAGACATTCAACTTTCCTCCATTGAGATCGACAGCTGAAGCCGCTTCTCCTTTTCCTTTCAGCTGCTGTTTGCGGAAAGAAGAGGCCGGCGGGTGACGTCACGCAAACATGGCGGCTGAGGACACCGCCCTCCCGCCAGGGCGTCGGTGAGATCTCATTGGCTGCCTCGCCCCACGTGTCAGGAGGTCAAGGGGTCAAAAGCTGCCTGCAGCCTCCGCGCAGCCGCGGTTTGGGCGACTTGTAACCCCGCCCCTGGGGTGGGGGAGGGGTCAGCACCAGACTCTTAAAGGGACCCTGCACCACCAGAACTGTCCCAAACTCTTAAAGGCACCCAACATGGACAGAAAGAGCAAGAGACTTGGAGAGCAAGTAATAGAGAGGGAAATAGAAAAGAGAGAGTGATGGGGAGAGAGAGAGAGAGGAAGAACTGAGCTTGAAAGAATCATAGAGAGATGGAGAGACTGAGAGAAAATAGGTGAGAGGGAGAGAGTGAGAGAGCAAGAGATGGAGAGAAATGGAGGGAGAATCTCCTCAATTGGACAGAGATGGAGAGAGAGTGATAGAGAGATGTGAAGAGAGATCAAGGAGAAAGGAAGGTGGAGAGTGAGGGAGAGGTGGAGTTCGAGAGTGAGGAAACAGATAAATGGAAAGATAAAGGTGAGGAGAGAGTAACAGAGCAGAAGAGAGAGAGAGAGAGAGAGAGAGATGGAGAGAGAGAGAGAGTGGGAAGGAAAATGAAAAATTAGAGGAAAAGAGCAGACACAGGATGTACAGAAAGTGTGAAAAATGAATGAGAGATAGAGTGTCCGTCAGAGAGAGAGGGAAAGTCTGGGATATATGTGGGCAGAGAGAGAGGCAGATCGTGTGTGTGTGTGAGAGAGAGAGAGAGACATCAGCACACGTTCACAGGAAAGAAAGTCTCGCCATGTCAAACAGTCATTTAATTGGATGCACAATCAGACAAAAGTAACTTTATCCCCGGGAGAATGAGTGGAGTCAGACATATAAAAACAGATTGCAGGTTAATGCCCAGATAAGCTTGATTAAAGATTAAAAGTTGCAGAGAGAAATCACCCAGTAATCCTAGTTGCAACCCATTGGACTCAATACAATGGTCCAAAAATATTATCACTGCCAATCAAACAATTTCATCAGCTCAACAGCAAACAGTGAAATGATCCATAAACTGCAGTGTTCAATGATTCAAGGAAGATTACAGAGCATGAGAGAGAACATAAAGACAGACAGAGAGTATTTGTTTAGCTTCTCTGCCATTGTCCTGTGATGAGAGGCTGAGTAAATAGGACCTGTATTCTCTGCAGTTTAGAAGAATGAGAGGTGATCTCATTGAAACATATCAGATTCTAAAGGGACTGGATAGGGTCGACACTGAGAGATTATTTCCGCTGGTCGGGAAATGAAAGTCTCCCTTATCCCTTCCTAACCAGCTTATCCACCTGTCCTGTCAGCCTCAGGAATCAGTGAACATTCACTCCAAGGTCCCGCTGTTCACAGACACAGAGATAATGTTGGAGACATTGTTGTTGGTTAGATCAAAATTGCAAATGACAAATGTTATCATAGTTTGATGTAATCCTGTGTGCACAGAGGTACAAGAAATAGGTGTAGAGTGTGAAACACCAGGAGAGAGGGAGGAATATAGATGGAGAGAGGGTAACAGTGAGAAAGGGAGAGATATGCATGGAGAGAGAAGTGGAGAGCTGCTCTTGCTGGTAATCTCTCTCCATCTCCGTCTTCCTCTCTCTCTTACTCACTCAATCAATCACTAGTTCCCCTCTCTGCTACTCTCTCCTTGTTTATTTCTCTCTCTGTACCCTCTTAATCTCAATCTCTCACTGTGTCATACCTTCCAGGATGCTGCACACAGCTTTGCGGGAATGCTGACCGACACTCTCCATGCCAATCTCGTCCTCTTTCTCTCTGGTAATCTCTCCCCATTGCTATCCTTCCCTCTCCCTGTTCTTCCCTCTCTATATCTATCCCTGTCTTTCTCACTGTTACTCTCTCCATCTGGATGGAGGAGGAGATAGAGAGGCATATATAGAGGCAGCTTTACTCTGTATCTAACCCCACACTGTACCTTCCCTGGGAGTGTTTTATAGAACAGTGAAGACAGAGATTTACTCAATAGCTAACTAATAGCTTGGCAGCATTTGATGGGACAGTGTAGACGGAGCTTTACTCTGTATCCCTGGAATTTAGAAGGGTAAGGGGTGATCTGATCAAAGTTTAAAGTGGTGGATGGGGTACCAATCAGGTGGACTGCTTTGTCCTGGATGGTGTCGAGCCTCTGGAGTGTTGTCGATGTTACACACATCCAGGCAAGTGGAGAGATACCATCACACACCTGACTTGTGTCTTGCAGGTGGTTGAAAGGCTTTGGGGAGTCAGGGGGTGAGTCACTTGTAGCCACAGTACTGATGTGATTACTTCAGCTCAGTTCCTGGTCA
This sequence comes from Heterodontus francisci, assembly GCF_036365525.1. NCBI lineage: Eukaryota > Metazoa > Chordata > Chondrichthyes > Heterodontiformes > Heterodontidae > Heterodontus > Heterodontus francisci. Next base: position 236,378 of record NW_027140832.1, on the reverse strand, counting down.
ATGTCTCCCTAGGATGTTGATGCTGGGTGATTCAGTGATGGGATAATGCTTTGAATGCCATGGGGAGGTGGTTGGATTCTCTCTTGTTACAGATGGTCATTGCCTGTCTGTGTGTGTTTTTCTGTGCTCTGGGAACAATTTCCTCAATGGGAGGTCATAATGCTGCCTCATAATTGACTAGTTCACGAAAGGAATGCTGATGGAATGAACGGGACAGGGACAGAGTGGATACAACATTGGCTAAGGGACAGGACACAGAGAGTAGTGGTGAATGGTTGCTTCAGACTGGAGGGCGGTATCTTTGACTGACATAATCTTATACACTTCTATTCAATCTCCCCTCTATCTCCTTTGTTCTCAGGAGATCAAACCCAGCTTTTCCAAACTAACCTTGTAGCTAAAATCCCCCATCTCTGAAACCATTCTGGTAAATCTCTGCACCCTCTCAAGGAACCTCACATCCTTCCTAAAGTGTGGTGACCAGAACTGGACACAGTTCTCCAGTTGGGGCTGAAATAGAGCTTTATAAATGTTCAGCATAACCTGCCTGCTTTTGTACTGACTGTATACAGTGTACATTGTGGTACAGGGGTATTCCCCAGGGGTTTGGATTAGGATCACTGATCTTTTTGATATATATTAATGAATTGGACTTGGGTTTTACAGGGCATAACTTCAACATTGTACCATCTGAAATGTAATAAACAGGGAAGGGAATAGTAGTAGTAAATCTCTGTCTTCTCTGTTCTATAAAACACTGTCAGGGCAGGTACAGTGTGGGGTTCAGGAGGATAGAGGCAGTCTGGTGAAATGGTCAGACACATGGCATGTTAACTTCAATGCTGAGAAATGTAAACTGATGCATTTAGGAAGGAAGGCTGAGGAGAAGCGATATAAACTAAATAGTACAATGTTAAAATGGGTGCTGGTTCAGAGAGATCGGGAATCTGGAGAGATCTGCGTCAGTTTTTATATCTGAAAGATTCAATTTGGGGCTTCGAGTCTTGTCAGTTGAATTTAGCTTCATCCTGAAAAGTGTTAGCAAACGTGTTGGGAAATGTGTCAAAAGCTGTTTCCATTCAGACATTCCTGCATTGTGGAAGTGTGAGCTCTCTTTGCAGAGACAGGAAATAGAGTTGTTTGAATGGACCTGCAGGTTTTGGTTGATGCAATAAGGTGAGAATTTGAATTGTGTCCCTTCCAGATACACAGAATTGAAGGTATTTACAGAACACCACATGAAGTAGTTTACCAATGTCTGACAAACTTCAAAGACTTCAAACACATGGAAGAAGAGGAGAAGGGAACAATATACAAAACCTCAGTCAGTCAGACAACAGCAGGAGGAAAATGAATCTCTTTTTATGGGTTTTAATTTGAAGACCTGAGCTGATGATTGAAAAAGTAGGAGTTCAAATCCCACGCTGGGCTGTTGTGAATTTGAATTCTATTTTTTCTTTAAAAAAACATAAATCTGGAGTTAAAAAGCCTCTAGGTTGGAATGATTCACTCCTGTCTACTAGTGCAAAGCCTGTGTTTGTCTCAGTTTGCTGTATTTATTAATGATTTAAGATGATGTGGTAGAATGCAACATACCCAAGTTTACCAATGACACAAAAATAGGCAGCATTGTAAGCAGTGTAGCTGGAAGCAGAACAATGCAAAGAGATATTAATATCTTAAATAAATGGGCAAAACTGTGGTAGTTAGATTTCAATGGCAGCAAAAAAAGACTAGAACAGAGTACTTTATAAATGGTGAAAAGATAGAAATACTGGAGGTTGAAAGAGACTTTGAGGGGTCCATGTCCATTTGAGTGCAGTGTAGATTTACCAGAATGATAACTGGACTCCAAGGGTTAAATTACAAGGTGATATTACACAAACTAGGGATATATTGCCTGGAATTTAGGAGGATCAAGGTAATTTGTTCAAAGCTGTTGAGATATTAAGGGGAACTGATGGGGTAGTTTGGGAGAAACTATTTCAGCAGCTTGGGAACATAGGAACAGGAGTAGGCCATTCAGCCCATCGAGCCTGCTCCGTCATTCAATACGATCCTGGCTGATCATCCACTTCAATGCCTTTTTCCCAGACTGAGTTTCCACAGCCCACTGGGGTAGAGAATTCCAAAGATTCACAACCCTCTGAGTAAAAATCCGCCACTCCAGGCTAAAGGTGGTAGTAGTTTGGAACGTGTCTTCTGCACGCAAACATTGATGCAAAATCAATTGTCATTTTTAAATCGAAGGTTGATCTCATCAAATTCCTTTTGAAAATTGAAATATTCTTCTTTCGCGCTCTGTCCCTGAGTCACTCTGTTTCTGTGTGTGTGTGTGTGTGTTTCTGTGTGTGTGTGTGTGTTTCTGTGTGTGTGTTTCTCTGTGTGTGTGTGTTTCTGTGTGTGTGTGTTTCTGTGTGTGTGTGTGTGTGTTTCTGTGTGTGTGTGTTTCTGTGTGTGTGTTTCTGTGTGTGTGTGTCTCTGTGTGTGTGTGTTTCTGTGTGTGTGTGTGTGTTTCTGTGTGTGTGTGTTTCTGTGTGTGTGTGTCTCTGTTTGTGTGTGTTTCTGTGTGTGTGTGTGTGTTTCTGTGTGTGTGTGTTTCTGTGTGTGTGTTTCTGTGTGTGTGTGTTTCTGTGTCTGTGTGTTTCTGTGTGTGTGTTTCTGTGTGTGTGTGTTTCTGTGTCTGTGTGTTTCTGTGTGTGTGTTTCTCTGTGTGTGTGTGTGTTTCTGTGTGTGTGTTTCTGTGTGTGTGTGTCTGTGTGTGTGTGTTTCTGTGTCTGTGTGTTTCTGTGTGTGTGCTTCTGTGTGTGTGTTTCTCTGTGTGTGTGTGTGTTTCTGTGTGTGTGTTTCTGTGTGTCTGTGTGTGTCTATGTCTGTTTCTCTCTCCTCTCTCAGACCCTTTGTAAGCTCCACATGCATCAGTTTGCCATTTGAAGTCAGCTGTGTGTGTCTGTGTGTGTGTGTGTGTGTTTCTGTGTGTGTGTGTCTGTGTGTGTTTGTGTGTGTGTGTGTCTGTGTGTTTCTGTCTGTGTGTTTCTGTGTGTGTGTTTCTGTGTGTGTGTGTGTGTTTCTGTTTGTGTGTGTGTGTTTCTGTGTGTGTGTTTCTGTGTGTGTGTGTGTGTTTCTGTGTGTGTGTTTCTGTGTGTGTGTGTGTGTGTGTTTCTGTTTGTGTGTGTGTTTCTGTTTGTGTGTGTGTTTCTGTGTGTGTGTTTCTCTGTGTGTGTGTGTGTTTCTGTTTGTGTGTGTGTTTCTGTGTGTGTGTGTGTGTTTCTGTGTGTGTGTGTTTCTGTGTGTGTGTTTCTGTCTGTGTGTGTGTTTCTGTTTGTGTGTGTGTTTCTGTGTGTGTGTTTCTGTGTGTGTGTTTCTGTGTGTGTGTTTCTGTGTGTGTGTGTCTATGTCTGTTTCTCTCTCCTCTCTCAGACCCTTTGTAAAGCTCCACATACATCAGTTTGCCATTTGAATTCAGCTGCTTTTGGTTTCACCGCATCTGCAGAGGTTACACTTCCTTATGCAGGCTGGTAAGAAACATGTATTCCGCAGTTGGCTCCAATGTTCCCGTGAAAATTTAGATGTTGTGCGTGCCCAGTTTTTTTAACGTGAGCTGTCCCTTGAAATCTTTGAAGAATCTTTGAAGACGTGTGCTATTTATTGTGGAACAGGATCTGCGCGGGACCTTTGAGGCTGCTGCACGCAGATTTGCAGGAACATTGACCAACACTCTCCATCCCAATCTCTTCCTCTTTCTCTCTGGTACTCTCTCCCCAGTGAAATCCTTCCCTCTCTCTCTTATTCTCCATATCTATCCCTGTTCTTTCTCACTGTTACTCTCTCCATCTGGATGGAGGAGGAGAAAGAGAGGCATATACAGAGGCAGCTTTACTCTATCAAACCCCACAGTGTACCTGCCCCCTAGATCTAGACTTCCCCACAAGGGGAACATCCTCCCAGCATCCGCCCTGTAAAGTCCCCTCAGAATCTTGTATGTTTCAATAAGATCACCTCTCATTCTTCTGAACTGCAATGAGTATAGGCCCAACCTGTTCCACCATTCCTCAAAGATAACCCCTTCATCCCAGGAATCAGCCGAGTGAACCTTCTCTGAACTGATTCCAATGCATCCAGGCCTGACCATTTATCCACTTTCAAAGCTGCCAAACACCTTCATATTTCCCCTCTCACTCTGTTTATCCCATCCAATATTTCACACTCCTCCTCTTTAACTACAATCTCTGTATCGTTCCCACTCTTTTATAAAGACGGACACAGAGAATTCATTAAGAACCATGCCCACATCTCCCACCTCCACAGGTAGGAAGAAGGAGGAGAGGCAATCTAAACTAAAGGATATAGTTATAAAGGGGCTAACATTCTCTGCCTCTTCCTTTGCTCTAATATAATCCTTGATTTCTATCATTAACAATGGTTGGAACAATTAACTGAGGTTCTGTCAAAGCTTACTCACATTCTTTATCTGTGTCTCTCTGTCCCAGAGAGATGGTGAAGAAACTATTGATGTGTTTCGTTCAGTTAAGTTTGATGTCAATGTTTCCCCAGGATGTTGACGCTGGGTGATTCAGCGATGGGATAATGCTTTGAATGCCAAGGGGAGGTGGTTGGATTCTCTCATGTTGCAGATGGTCATTGCCTGGCACTTGTGTGACGTGAATGTTACTTGTCACTGGTCGGCCCAAACCTGAATGTTGTCCGGGTCTCGGTGCATGTGGCTCTGGATTGCTTCATTATCTGAGGCAAAATACTGTGGATGCTGGAAATCTGGAAAGCATCGAGCTGAATCACTAACTCTGTTTCTCTCTCCACAGATGCTGCCTGACCTGCTCAGTATTTCCAGCACTTCCTGCTGGGATTTCATTATCTGAGGAGGTGTGAATGGAACTGAACACTGTGCAATCAACAGTGAACATCCCTACTTCTGACCTTGCGATGGAGGGCAGGTCATTGAGGAAGCAGCTGAAGATGGTTGAGCCTCGGACACTACCCTGAGGAACTCCTGCAGTGATGTCCTGAGACTACGATGATTGACTTCCAACAACCACAACCATCTTCCTTTGTGCTCGGTATGAGTCCAACCAGCGGATTCCCACTGACTTCAGTTTTACTCGGGCTCCTCGATGTCACACTCGGTCAAACACTGCCTTGATGTTAAGGTCAGTCTCTCTTCCCAGTAGCAGACAGGAGTGAATCGTTCCCTTTGACCCGTTGTACACTGAACAAGCTGTGTTTCTTCACAGCCTGATACAGGACTGTACACGGCCGATTAATGTAGCCCATCAAACACTCCCAGAGCAGGTTCAGCACAGCTTAGGAACAGAGTACAGTTCCTTCAACATTCTCTCTCTGTCTTCCTCTCTCTGTCTCTCCCTCCTGCTATCTCTGACACTAGGAGAGAGACAGAGGGAGAGAGGGTTAGATATGGAGACAGAGAGAGGGCTGTAGAGAGGGACAAGGTTGGAGAGAGAGAGATTGCGGGGTCGATTGAAAGGGAGAATGTAAGAGAAATTAATTTGATGTAATCCTTCACTGCTGTGTGCACAAACATTTAAGAAAGAGGTATGGAGACAGAAACATCGGGAGAGATCTCTGTCTCTCTTCCTGTCTCTCCATCTGTCTTTCCCTCCCTGTCACTCCCTCTCTCCCCTTCTATCTCTGTCTCTCTCCCTCTGTCCTCCATCTGTCTTTCCCTCTCTGTCACTCCCTCTCTTTCCTTCTATCTCTGTCTCTCTATCTCTCTGTCGCTCCTTCTGTCCTTACCTCCCTGTCACTTCCTCTCTCTCCTTCTATCTCTGTCTCTCTCTCTCTCTCTATCCCCCCATCTGTCCTTCCCTCCCTGTCACTCCATCTCTCTCCTGCTCTCTCTGTCTCTCACTTTGTCCCTCCATCTGTCTTTCCCTCCTTGACACTCCCTCTCACTACTTCCATCTCTGCCTCTCTCTCTCTGTCCCTCCACCTGTCTACCGCAACCCCCACCCACCCCCCGTCACTCCATCTCCCTCCTTCGATCTCTGTCTCTGCCTCTCTCTGTCTCTCTCTCTATCCCTCCATCTTTCCTTCCCTCCCTGTCACTCCCTCTCTCTCCTTCTATCTCTGTCTCTCACTCTGTCCCTCCATCTGTCTTTCCCTCCCTGTCACTCCCTCTCTCTCCTTCTATCTCTGTCTCTCGCTCTCTGTCTCTCCATCTCTCCATCTGTCCTTCCCTCCCTGTCACTCCATCTCTCTCCTCTCTCTGTCTCTCACTCTGTCCCTCCATCTGTCCTTCCCTCCCTGTCACTCCATCTCTCTCCTTCCATCTCTGCGTCTCTCTCTCTCTCTGTCTCTCCAACTGCCTTTCCCTCTCTGGTTGACTAACGGGAAGCAGAGAGTGGGGATAAATGAGTGCTATTCTGGCTGGCAATCAGTCACGAGTGGTGTGCCTCAGGGATCGGTGTTGGGACCACAATTATTTACAATTTATATCGATGATTTGGAGTTGGGGACCACGTGTAGGGTGTTAAAGTTTGCAGATGACACTAAGATGAGTGGCAGAGCAAAGTGTGCAGATGACTGTGAAACTTTGCAGAGGAACATAGATACATTGAGTGAGTGGGCAAAGGTCTGGCAGATGGAATACAATGTTAATAAATGTGAAGTTATTCATTTCGGTAGGAGTAACAGTAAAAAGGATTATTACTTGAATGGTAAAAAGTTGCAGCATGCTGCTATGCAGAGGGACCTGGGTGTCCTTGTGCATGAATCGCAAAAGGTTGGTCTGCAGGTACAGCAAGTAATTAGGAAGGCAAATGGAATTTTGTCCTTCATTGCTAAAGGGATTGAGTTTAAAAGCAGAGAGGTTATGTTGCAGCTGTATAAAGGTACTGGTGAGGCCGCACCTGGAGTATTGTGTGCAGTTTTGGTCTCCTTACTTGAGAAAGGATGTACTGGCACTGGAGAGGGTGCAGAGGAGGTTCACTAGGTTGATTCCAGAGTTGAGGGGGTTGGTTTATGAGGAGAGACTGAGTAGATTGGGATTAGATTCATTGGAGTTCAGAAGAATGAGGGGGGATCTTTTCGAAACTGAAATTGAAATATTATAGAAATTGAAATATTCTTCTGTCACTCTCTGTCCCTTGGGCAGTCCGTTTGTGTGTGTGTCTGTGCATGTCGGTCTCTGTGTGTCTGTGTGTCTGTGCATGTCGGTCTGTGTGTGTGGTTCTCTGTGTGCCTGTGTGGTTCTCTGTGTGTGGGTGTGTGTCTTGCTGTCTGAGTCTTTGCCTGTTTCTCTCTCCTCTCTCAGAACCTCAGTAAAACTCCACATACATCAATTTGCTATTTTAATTTGGCTGCTTTTGGTGATACCACAACTGCAGAGGGTGCACTTCCTTCTGCAGGCTGGTAGGAAACCCATATCCCGCTCTTTAACAGCATATTCTGTCTGCTTTGTATACTAAATTGATTAATCCCTAATAATTGATCAAATCTGACATTGATTACTGTTTGAAAGTCTCCAGGTTTACTTTCCTCCCAGGGCTGATTAAAAGTTCGAGTTTCCCTCAGTGTTTTGGAAATATCAAACCCTGATCCCACACCCAGTAAAGTATTTTACATGATGGGACGCTGCAAATGTTGTTATACTCAGTGCGCACGGTCCCTTCATGTTGTAATAAGATGTTATAATCTCTATTCAGATAACTCTCATGACACAGGGGCAAAATTTCACTGGGTCAACATTCTGACCAAACACTAAAACATTACAGAAAGCGAGGCTCACAAATTCAACACAAGTTTCCTTTTCTGTGTCTCGCTGGTCTGTTCTGATTTTCTGTTGGGTGACATCAGTCTAGATTTTGTGTTCAGACCTGAACCCACAAACGTATAACTCAGAGGCAGGATTATTACCCACTGAGCTGCAGCTGGCTCCAATGTTCCCAGAAAATTTAGTTGTTGTGCACGGCAAGTTTTTTTTGACCCATGTGCAGTCCCTTTAAATTTTTAAGAATCTTCGAAGACGTGTGTTATTTATCACGGAACAGGACCTGCGTGGTACCTTCCAGGCTGCTGCACACAGCTTTGCAGGAACACTGACCGACACTCTCCATCCCAATCTCTTCCTCTCTGGTAATCTCTCCCCATTGCTATCCTTCCCTCTCTCTGTTCTTCTCTCTCTATATCTATCCCTGTCTTTCTCACTGTTACTCTCTCCATCTGGATGGAGGAGGAGAAAGAGAGGCATATATCGAGGCAGCTTTACTCAGTATCTAACCCCACACTGTACCTGTCCTGCGAGTGTTTTATAGAACAGAGAGGACAGAGATTTGCTCTGTAGATAACTCCATTCTGTACTTGGCTTGGCAGCATTTGAAGGGACAGTTTAGACGGAGCTTTACTCTGTATCCCTGGAATTTTGAAGTGTAAGGGGTGTTTAGTTTAGTTTAATGTAGAGATTCAGCACTGAAACAGGCCCTTCGGCCCACCGAGTCTGTGCCGACCATCAACCACCCATTAATACTAATCCTACACTAATTCCATATTCCTACCACATCCCCACCTGTCCCCATATTTCCCTACAACCTACCTATACTAGGGGCAATTGCTAATGGCCAATTTACCGATCAACCTGCAAGTCTTTGGCATGTGGGAGGAAACCGGAGCACCCGGAGAAAACCCACGCAGACCCAGGCAGAACTTGCAAACTCCACACAGGTAGTACCCAGAATTGAACCCGGGTCACTGGAGCTGTGAGGCTGCGGTGCTAACCACTGTGCCACTGTGCTGGGTGAATTGATCAAAGTTTACAAGACAATACTGGAAACTGATGGGGTAGATAGAGAGAAACTCTTCTCACTGGTTGGAGGAGCCTCGGACGAGGGGCACAGTCGAAAAATCGAACATTAGTCGAAGACCCTTTCAAGGGTGAAATTTATTAACACTTCTACACACAAAGTATGGTGGAATTTTGGAATTGTCTTCCACAAATGACCCCTCCCTATCTCTGCAATCTCCTCCAGCTCCACAATCCACCAATATCTGCCATCCTCTAATTCTGGCCTCTTGAACATCCCCAATTTGAATCGTTCCACCATTGGTGGCCGTGCCTTCAAGCTGCCAAGGCCCTAACTCTGGAATTCCTTTCCTAAACCTCTCCATCTCACTAACTCTCTTTCCTCTTTGAGGATTCTCCCTCAAACCAACCTCTGACCAAGTTTTTGGTCATCTGGTCTAATATCTCCTGAAGTGACTCAGTGTCAAATTTTTATTTTCTTGATTCATTTGTTGGATGTGTGCGTTAGTGGCCAGGACAGCATTTATTGCCCATTCATAATTGCTCTTGAGAAGGTGGTGTTGAGCCTCCTTCTTGAACCGCTGCAGTCCATGTGGGGGAGGTACACCCACAGTGCTGTTAGGAAGGGAGATCCAGGATTTTGACCCAGTCACAGTGAAGGAGCAGCGATATAGTTCCAAGTCAGGATGGTGAGTGACTTCAGGGAAACTTGCAGGTGGTGGTGTTCCCATATGTGTTTCCTGTTTGTTTGCTCTCTCTCCCCCTCCTTCTTTCTAGACCTCCCTGTCCTTCTGTCCCTCTCTGTCATGGGAACCTAAGAACAGAACGAAGTGGGTGCAGGAACAGAGAGACCTGGGGATGTCTGTGCACAAATTGAAGGTGGCAGAGCTAGTTGAGAAAGTGGTTAAAAGGCATATGGGATCGTCGGCTTTGTAAATGGAGGCTTAGAGTATAAAAGCAAGGAGGTTATGATGAAGCTTTATAAAACACTGCTTCATCCTCAACTAGTATTGTGTCCAATTCTGGACACCGTACTTTCGGAAGGATGTGGGGGCTTTAGAGAGGATGCAGAAAAGATTCACGAGCAAGGTTCCAGGGATGAGGGACTTCAGTTACGTGGATAGATTGGAGAAACTGGTGTTGTTCTCCATAGAGAAGAGAAACTTGAGATTAGATTTGATAGAGGTGTTCAAAATCATGAGGGGTCCTGACAGAGTAGATGTAGGAGTCGGAATGCAGTACATAGGACATTCCAGACCCATTTCTGTTCAGTGTTTACTTAAACAAGTGAATTGACCATTTAATATTTTTAACTTACTTAACCCTTGTGTTCCCACAAAGATCAAGCTAGTAAATTCAACAGTGGTCACTTTGACTTCATCCCATCGTGTCTTATGTACATTCTGACAGGATTGCAGGTATAACTGTAGTCATAAAATTCAGCTGAAAATTGATCAGTTACATTGTTATTTCAGTCCATATTTACAGTACACACGGTACCTTACTGTTGTAATAAAGTCATATAGTGTCTATTCATCCCACTGGGGCAAAATGTCACTGGCTCAACATTCTCACCAAATACTAAAGCATTCCACAATGCAAGACTCACAAATTCAACACAAGTTTCCTTTTCTGAGTCTCGCTGGTCTGTTCTGATTCTCTGAGGGATTACTGATGCTTATCCTCCACATGAGCAGTCGTCCTAATCCCGTGTGCCTGTCCTGCTCCCAAACCCGGCATCCACTTACATTAAGGCAAGTGATACAGGAGCGTCTCAGTGACTGAGGCAGGTGAGTCTTGAGGCTGAGCCGGGCACAGTGAGTGACCCGGGTTAATCCGACACTCCAGGGAATGTTTTAACGGAGCTTTACTCTGTATCTAACCTGTGCTGCACCTTCTCTGAGATTGTTCGATGGGGCAGTGTAGACGAGGAGAGTTATTCCTTACCCATTTAAACATGGAGAAGTGAATATCCAAGAGATTGTTTTAAATGTGATGAGGGTTTCTACCTCTACCACCCTTTCAGGCAGTGAGTTCCAGACACCCACCAGCCACTGGGTGAAGAAACTATTGATGTGTTTCGTTCAGTTAAGTTTGATGTCAATGTTTCTCCAGGATGTTGACGCTGGGTGATTCAGTGATGGGATAATGCTTTGAATGCCAAGGGGAGGTGGTTGGATTCTCTCTTGTTGCAGATGGTCATTGCCTGGCACTTGTGTGATGTGAATGTTACTTGCCACTGGTCGGCCCAAACCTGAATGTTGTCCGGGTCTTGGTGCATGTGGCTCTGGATTGATTCATTATCTGAGGCAAAATACTGTGGATGCTGGAAATCTGGAAAGCATCGAGCTGAATCACTAACTCTGTTTCTCTCTCCACAGATGCTGCCTGACCTGCTCAGTATTTAAAGCACTTTCTGCTGGGATCTCAGCTGAAGATGGCTGGGCTGAGGACACTACCCTGATAAACTCCTGCAGTGAAGGCCTGGGACTGAGATGATTGACTTCCAACAACCAAAACCATCTTCCTTTGTGCTCGGTATGATTCCAACCAGTGGAGAGATTTCCCCCGATTCCCACTGACTTCAGTTTTACTCGGGCTCCTCGATACCACACTCGGTCAAACACTGCCTTAATGTTAAGGTCAGTCTCTCTTCCCAGCAGCAGACAGGAGTGAATCGTTCCCTTTGACCCGTTGTACACTGAACAAGCTGTGTTTCTTCACAGCCTGATACAGGACTGTACACGGCCCATTAATGTAGCCCATCAAACACTCCCAGAGCAGCTTCAGCACAGCTTAGGAACAGAGTACAGTTCCTTCAACATTCTCTCTCTGTCTCTCCCTCCTGCTATCTCTGACACGAGGAGAGAGACTGAGGGAGAGAGGGTTAGATATGAAGGCAGAGAGAGGGCTGTAGAGAGGGACAAAGTTGGAGAGAGAGAGATTGTTGAGGTGGATGAAAAGGATAATGTAAGATATATTAATTTGATGTAATCCTTCACTGCTGTGTACACACACATATGAGAGATAGATATGGAGAGAAAAAAAACATCAAGAGAGGGGGAAATGCAGACAATGTTGGGGCCCAGGCGTATACGTTTGATGATCCAGAAGGAATAGCTCCGTTTTAAACATCCAGCAAGCTATTCCACTGTGGGAGCCATCACACCCAAACAGACATAGACACACACACAAACACACAGGAATACCCACACAATGATATTGTTTGTGCAAATTTCATGCTGGCTTATTGGTTAATTTTTAAATCTGTGATTGATAGATTCTTGTTAACCAAAGGTATTAAGAGATAAGGGGCAAAGGCAGGATATATGGTGTAAGTTACATCACAGATCAGCCAAGATCACATTGGATGCCGGAACAGGATTGTGGCGTTAAATTGCATCCTCCTCTTCCAGTATCCCCTGTTAAATATCCTTCTTTCTCTTTTAGTCACCCTGTCAGTCTATGTCTCTCTGTTTCTCTCTTTCTGTCTCTATCGGACAGTGCAGAGTGAGATTCACTCTGTATCCACCCCATGATGTTCCTGCCCTGGGAGTGTGTGATGGGACAGTGTAGAGGGAAATTTACTCTGTGTCAAACCCAACATTGTGCTTGGCTTGGGAATATTTAATGGGACAGTGTAGCTGGAGATTTACTCTGTATCCCTAGAATTTTGAAGGCTCAGGTGTGATTTGATGATTGTTTTCAAGATAATAAGGGAAACTGATGGGGTAGACAGAGAGTAACAATTCCCACTGGCTGCAGAGTCTAGAACATGGGGGCATAGTCTAAAAATATAAACCTAGTCTAAAAACCTTTCAGGAGTGAAATGAAGAAACACTTCAACACACCAGGTGTGGTATCAGTTTGAAACTCTCTTCCACAAACAGCAATTGATGCTGAGACACTTGTTAATTTTTAAACCTGAGTTTGATAGATTTTTGTGAACCAAAGGGGCAAAGATAGGTACATGGAGTTAGATCACACATCAGCCATGAGCTCATTGAATGACAGAACAGGGTTGAGGGGCCAAATGGCCTCCTCCTCTTCCTCTGTCCTACGCCCAATATCCTGCGATCACGCTCTGTGTCTTGGTCTCTGTCTCCCTCTTTGTCTCTCTTTCTGTCTGTCTGTCTGTCTCTCTCTCTCTCCTCTCATCTGTGGAAATCCACACACATCAGTCAGCCATTTTAGGTTCATTTTCAGTGGCCATTTTATGTTACCACAACACTGGGACATTTATCGCTGTCTATCCCAAACCATCTCTCTTTGTAGTCTATTTGTGTCCTCCTCACAGCTTATTGTCCCACCTAACCTAGTATCTCTCTCCTTTGCTCCGTCTCACTCACGCACTCTCCCCCCTCTCTCTCCCCCCCATTTCTCTCTCCCCCCATTTCTCTCTTTCCCCCCCACCCCCCGCAATCTCTCTTTAAGTGTCCTGTTATCACATCCTTTATGATAGATTCTACCATTTTCCCTATGACTGATGTTAGACGAACAGGTCTTTAGTTCCCTATTTTCTCCCTCCTTCCTTTTGTAAATAGTGGGGTTACATTTGCTACCTTCTAATCTGACTCTCTCACTCTGCCTCTCTCACACTGCCTCTGTCCCTCGCTATCTGTCTTTCCCCTCTCTCTCTCTCTCTATCTCTCCCTCTCTGTCTTTTTCTCTCTCTCGCTCTATCTCTCCCTCTCTCTCCCTCTGTCCACATCTCAATTTGTGCCTCCCTCACACCATCGCTCCCTCTCTCTCTGTCTCTCTCTATCTTTCTGTCTGCCTCTCTCTCTCTCTCTGCCTCTCTCTCTCTCTGTCTCTCTCTCTCTCTCTCTGCCTCTCTCTTTCTCCCTCTCTCCCTCCCTCTCTCTCTCTCTTTCTCCCTCTCTCCCTCCCTCTCTCTCTCTGTCTCTATCTCAGAGTTACAGCTCAGATGATTAACCTCTTTATCCATGTGTTATGAACACGGGACTTTGTCTCTCTCCCATTTTCCAGGATGTTGCCAGGACTGGAGAATTGTAGCTGTGAGGATAGGCAGGGGTTGTTGTCCTTGGAAAAGAGAAGGCTGAGGGGAGATCTGATTGAAATGTACAAAATGTTGAGGGTCCTGGATAGAGTGGAGGTGAAGGGCAGAGAACCATAGCAGAAAGGTCAGTGACGAGGGGGCATAGATTTAAAGTGATTGGCAGAAAAATTAGAGGGGAGTTGAGGAAAATCTTTTTCACCCAGAGGGTCGCGATGGTCTGGAACTCACTGCCTGAAAGGGCAGTTGAGGCAGAGACCCTCAACTCATTCAGAAGGAGTCTGGATAGACACCTCAAGTGCGGTAAGCTGCAGGGCTCCAACCAAATGCTGGAAGGTGGGATTAGAATCGGTTGATCGTTTTTCGGCTGGCACAGAGAGGATGGGCCAAGTGGCCGCTTTCTGTGCCTTAAAATTTCTATGTTGCCCTCACCAACTCTATTTTTCCCTCTGTTACCCTCTGAATCCCAGTCTCTCCCTCTCTGTTACCCTCTGAATCCCAGTCTCTCCCTCTCTGTTACCCTCTGAATCCCAGTATTTCCTGCTCTGTTACCCTCTGAATCCCAGTATCTCCCTCTCTGTTACCCTCTGAATCCCAGTCTTTCCTGCTCTGTTACCCTCTGAATCCCAGTCTCTCCCTCTCTGTTACCCTCTGAATCCCAGTCTCTCCCTCTCTGTTTCCCTCTGAATCCCAGACTCTCCCTCTCTGTTACCCTCTGAATCCCAGACTCTCCCTCTCTGTTACCCTCTGAATCCCAGTCTCTCCCTCTCTGTTACCCTCTGAATTCCAGTCTTTCCTGCTCTGTTACCCTCTGAATCCCAGACTCTCCCTCTCTGTTACCCTCTGAATCCCAGTCTCTCCCTTTCTGTTCCCCTCTGAATCCCAGTCTCTCCCTCTCTGTTACCCTCTGAATTCCAGTCTCTCCCTTTCTGTTCCCCTCTGAATCCCAGTCTCTCCCTTTCTGTTACCCTCTGAATTCCAGTCTTTCCTGCTCTGTTACCCTCTGAATCCCAGTCTCTCCCTTTCTGTTCCCCTCTGAATCCCAGTCTCTCCCTCTCTGTTACCCTCTGAATCCCAGTCTCTCCCTTTCTGTTCCCCTCTGAATCCCAGTCTCTCCCTCTCTGTTACCCTCTGAATCCCAGTCTCTCCCTCTCTGTTACCCTCTGAATCCCAGTCTCTCCCTCTCTGTTACCATCTGAATCCCAGTCTCTCCCTCTCTGTTACCCTCTGAATCCCAGACTCTCCCTTTCTGTTCCCCTCTGAATCCCAGACTCTCCCTCTCCGTTACCCTCTGAATCCCAGTCTTTCCCGCTCTGTTACCCTCTGAATCCCAGACTCTCCCTCTCTGTTACCCTCTGAATCCCAGTCTCTCCCTCTCTGTTTCCCTCTGAATCCCAGTCTCTCCCTCTCCGTTACCCTCTGAATCCCAGTCTCTCCCTCTCTGTTTCCCTCTGAATCCAAGACTCTCCCTCTCTGTTACCCTCTGAATCCCAGTCTCTCCCTCTCTTTCTCTCTCTCCCTCCCTGTCTGTTTCTTTCTCTCTCGCTGTCTCTGTCTGTCTCTCAGTGTCTCTCACTCTCTCTCTCTCTGCCTCTGTCCACACCTCTGTCTCTCTCACACCATCTCGCCCTCCCTCTCTCTGTCTCTCCCTCTCTCTGCCTCTCCATCTCTCTCTCTCCTTTTACTTTGTCTCTCCCTATCTCCCTTTCTCACCCTCTGTCCATGACTCTGTTTACATCTCTCTCATTCTCTGTCTCTGCCTATCTCCCTCTCCCTCTCTCTCTGTCTCTGTCCATGACTCCATTTGTGCCTCCCTTACACCATCTCTCCCACTCTCTCTGTCTCTCTCTCTGTCCCTCCATCTGTCTTTCCCTCTCTGTCACTCCTCCTCTCTCCTTCTATCTCTGTCTCTCTCTCTGTCCCTCCATCTTTCCTTCCCTCCCTGTCACTCCATCTCTCTCCTTCTCTCTCTGTCTCTCACTTTGTCCCTGTATCTGGCTTTCCCTTCCTGACACTCCCTCTCTCTCCTTCGCTTTCTGTCTCTGCCACTCTCTCTGTCTCCCTCTCTGTCTCTCCGTCTCACTCCTTCTATCTCTGTCACTCCCGCTCTCTCTCTGTCTCTCTCTCTGTCCAACCATCTGTCTTTCCTTCTCTGTCTCTCCCTCTCTCTCCTTCTCTCTCTGCCTCTCTCTCTGTCTCTCTCTCTGTCCCTCCATCTGTCTTTCACTCTCTGTCACTCCCTCTCTCTCCTTCCATCTCTGTCTCTCTCTCTGTCCCTCCATCTGTCTTCCCCCCCCCTGTCACTCCCTCTCTCTCCTTCTATCTCTGTCTCTGTCTCTCTGTCTGTCCCTCAGTCTGTCTTTCCCTCTCTGTCACTCTCTCACTCTCCTATCTCTGTCTCTCTCTCTCTATCCCTCCATCTGTCCTTCCCTCCCTGTGACTCCATTTCTCTCCCTGTCTCTCTCTCTGTCCCTCCATCTGTCTTTCCCTCTCTGTCTCTCCACACTCTCCTTCTATCTCTGTCTCTCTCACTATTTGTCTTTCCATCTGTCTTTCCCTCCCTGTCACTCCCTCTCTCTCCTTCCATCGCTGCCTCTCTCTCTCTCTGTCTCTCCAACTGCCTTTCCCTCTCTGTCTCTCCCACCCTCTCCTTCTCTCTCAGTCTCTGCCTCTCTCGATCCCTCCATCTGTCCTTCCCTCCCTGTCACTCCATCTCTCTCCTTCTCTCTGTCCCTCCATCTGTCTTCCACCCCCCATCACTCCCTCTCTCTCCTTCTCTCTCTCTCTATCCCTCCATCTGACCTTCCCTCCCTGTCACTCCATCTCTCTCCTTCTCTCTCCGTCTCTCACTTTGTCCCTCCATCTATCTTTCCCTCTCTGTCTCTCCCTCTCACTCCTTCTATCTCTGTCCCTCACTGTGTTCCTCCATCTGTCTTTCCCTCTCTTCTCTCCCTCTCTCTACTTCTCTCTGTCTCTGCCTCTCTCTCTGCCCCTCCATCGGTCTTTCCCTCTCTGTCTCTCCTTCTATCTCTGTCTGTCCATCTGTCTTTCCCTCTCTGTCTCTCCCTCTCTCTACTTATCTCTGTCTCTGCCTCTCTCTCTGCCCCTCCATCGGTCTTTCCCTCTCTGTCACTCCCTCTCTCCTTCTCTCTGTCTCTCCCTCTCTCTCCTTCTCTCTCTCTCTGTCCCTCCATCTGTCTTCCCCCGTCACTCCCTCTCTCTCCGTCACTCTCTCTCTATCCCTCCATCTGACCTTCCCTCCCTGTCACTCCATCTCTCTCCTTCTCTCTCTGTCTCTCACTGTGTCCCTCCATCTGTCTTTCCCTCTCTGTCTCTCCCTCTCTCTCCTACTCTCTGTCTCTGCCTCTCTCTCTGTCTCTCTCTCTGTCTCTGTCCCTCCATCTGTCTTTCCCTCACTTGCACCCCCTCTCTCTCTCCTTCTATCTCTGTCTCTCTCTTTGTCCCTCCATCTGTCTTTCCCTCTCTGTCACCCTCTCTCTCCTTCTCTCTGTCTCTGTCCCTCCATCTGTCTTTCCCTCCCTGTCAATCCCTCTCTCTCCTTACATCTCTGCCTCACTCTCTCTGTCCCTCCATCTGTCTTTCCCTCCCTGTCACTCTATCTCGCTCCTTCTCTCTTTCTCTCACACTCTGTCCCTCCATCTGTCTTTCCCTCCCTGACACTCCCTCTCACTCCTTCTCTCTCTGTCTCTCTCTCTGCTATCACTGACACTAGGAGAGCGACAGAGGGAGGGAGGGTTAGATATGAAGGCAGAGAGAGGGCTGTAGTGAGGGACAAACGTGGAGAGAGAGATTGTTGAGGTGGATGAAAAGGATAATGTAAGATATATTAATTTGATGAAATCCTTCACTGCTGTGTACACAAACATATTTGAGATAGGTATGGAGAGAAAACGAACATCGGGAGAGGAAGGAATGTAGATGAAGTTGGGGCCCAGGCAGATACTTTTTATGATCCAGAAAGAATAGCCTCCATTTTAAATATTCAGTAAGCTATTCCACTGTGGTAGCCATCACACCCTCATGATATTGTTTGTGGAAATTTCATGCTGGCTTATTGGTTAATTTTTAAACCTGTGATTGATAGATTCTTGTTAACCAAATGTATTAAGAGATAAGGGGCAAAGGTAGGATACATTGTGCAAGTTTGATCACAGATCAGCCATGATCTCATTGAATGCAGGAACAGAGTTGTGGGGTTAAATTACATCCTCCTCTTCCAATATCCCCTGTGAAATATCCTTCTTTCTCTCTCAGTCACCCTGTCAGTCTATGTCTCTCTGTTTCTCTCTTTCTGTCTCTCTCTCTGTCTCTATCGGACAGTGCAGAGTGAGATTCACTCTGTATCCACCCCATGATGTTCCTGCCCTGGGACTGTTGGATAGGACAGTGTAGAAGGAGCATTACTCTGTATCTAATCCATGCTGTACCTGTCTGGGGAATGTTGATGGGAGAGTGGAAACAGAGAGGTCTGGGACCAGGGTCCTCATGGGGAGGACTTAATGGTGCCTCCTAATTGACCAGTTAGCAATATTGGTGCTCCAGGGATGAAAGGGACATTGGCTGAGTGGATACGACATTGGCTGAGAGAGTGGACAATGGTTGTTTCAGACTGGAGGGAGGTATACAGTGGAGGTTTATATTAGGACCACTGATCTTTTTGATATATACTAATGACTTGGACTTGTGTTTACAGGGCATAACTTCAATGTTTGCCAATGTTTGTGTCATCTGCAATGTAATAAACAGGGAAGGGACAAGTAGCAGACTTCAGGAGGAGAGAGGCAGTCTGGTGAAATGGAACACACAAGAACAAATGAATTAGGAGCAGGAGTAGGCCATTCGGCCCCTCGAGCCTGCTCTGCCATTCAATGGCTGATCTGATTGTGAACTCAACTCCACTTTCCTGTCTGTGTCCCATAACCCTTGACTCCCTAATTGATCAAAAATCTATCGAACTCAGCCTTGAATATATTCAATGATCCAGCCTCCACTGCTCTCTGGGGAAGAGAATTCCACAGACTAACCACCCTCTGAGAGAAAAACATTTCTCCTCATTTCAGTCTTAAATGGGAGAGCCCTCATTTTAAACTGTGTCCCCTCGTTCTAGACTCCCCGACAAGGGGAAACATCCTCTCAGCATCCACCCTGTCCAGTCCCCTCAGGACCTGAGATGTTTCAATAAGATCACCTCTCATTCTTCTAAACTCCAGTGGGTATCGGCCCAACCTGTTCAACCTTTCCTTATAAGATAACCCCTTCATCCCAGGAATCAGCCCAGTGAACCTTCTCTGAACTACTTCGAATGCAATTATATAATTTCTTCAGTAAGGAGACCAAAAGTGTCCACAATCCTGCAGACGTCGTCTAACTTATGCCCTGTACAGCTGGAACAACACTTCCCTACTTTGATATTCTATTCACCTTGCAATAAACAACAATATTCCATTTGCCTTCCTAATCACTCGCTGTAGCTACACGGTAACATTTTGTGATTCATGTACCAGGACACCCAGATCCCTCTGTACCGTACAGTTCTGCAGTCTCTCTCCATTTCAATAATATACTGATTTTTATTCTTCCTGCTAAAGTGGACAAGCTCACATTTTCCCACATTGTACTCCATCTGCCAATTTTTTGCTCACTCACTTAAACTATGGAAATCTCTTTGTACACTTTATGTCCTCTTGACAGCTGGTGAAATGGTCAGACACATGGCAGGTTAACTTCAATGCTGAGAAATGTAAAATGATGCATTTTGGAAGGAAAGCTGAGGAGAAGCGATATAAACTAAATGGTACAATGT
This sequence comes from Heterodontus francisci, assembly GCF_036365525.1. NCBI lineage: Eukaryota > Metazoa > Chordata > Chondrichthyes > Heterodontiformes > Heterodontidae > Heterodontus > Heterodontus francisci. The sequence goes on along the minus strand of NW_027140832.1, from coordinate 216,764 downwards.
TAAAATGGGTGCAGGGACAGAGAGATCTGGGATTTCATTTGTGTCACTTTTTACATCTAAAAGATTCAATTTGGGGCTTGCCATCTTGTCAGTTGAATTTAGCTTCATCCTGAAAAGTGTTAGCAAACGTGTTGGGAAATGTGTCAAAAGCTGTTTCCATTCAGACATTCCTGCATTGTGGAAGTGTGAGCGATCTTTGCAGAGACAGGAAATAGAGTTGTTTGAATGGACCTGCAGGTTTTAGTTGATGGAATAAGGTGAGAATTTGAATTGTGTCCCTTCCAGATACACAGAATTGAAGGTATTTACAGAACACCACATGAAGTAGTTTACCAATGTCTGACAAACTTCAAAGACTTCAAACACATGGAAGAAGAGGAGAAGGGAACAATATACAAAACCTCAGTCAGTCAGACAACAGCAGGAGGAAAATGAATCTCATTTTATGGGTTTTAATTTGAAGGCCTGAGCTGATGACTGAAAAAGCAGGAGTTCAAATCCCACGCTGGGCTGTTGTGAATTTGAATTTTTTTTTAAACATTAATGTGGAGTTAAAAAGCCTCGAGGTTGGAATGATTCACTCCCGTCTTCCAGTGCAAAGCCCGTGTGTGTCTCAGTTTTGCTGTATTTATTAATGATTTAAGATGATGAAGATAGATGAAGTAGGGTGGCACAGTGGCGCAGAGGTTAGCACCGCAGCCTCACAGCTCCAGGGACCCGGCTTCGATTCCTGTGTGGAGTTTGCAAGTTCTCCCTGTGTCTGCGTGGGTTTTCTCCGGGTGCTCCGGTTTCCTCCCACAAGCCAAAAGACTTGCAGGTTGATAGGTAAATTGGCCATTATAAATTGTCACTAGTGTAGGTAGGTGGTAGGGAAATATAGGGACAGGTGGGGATGTTTGGTAGGAATATGGGATTAGCGTAGGATTAGTATAAATGGGTGGTTGATGTTCGGCACAGACTCGGTGGACCGAAGGGCCTGTTTCAGTGCTGTATCTCTAATCTAAGAATGTAACATACCCAAGTTTACCAATGACACAAAAATAGGCAGCATTGTAAGCAGTGTAGCTGGAAGCAGAACATTACAAAGAGATATTAATATCTTAAATAAATGGGCAAAACTGTGGTAGTTAGATTTCCATGTCAGTAAAAAAAGACTAGAACAGAGTACTTTATAAATGGTGAAAAGATAGAAACACTGGAGGTCCAAAGAGACTTTGGGGGGGTCCGTGTCCATTTGAGTGCAGTGTAGATTTACCAGAATGATAACTGGACTCCAAGGGTTAAATTACAAGGTGATATTACACAAACTAGGGATTTATTGCCTGGAATTTAGGAGGATCAAGGTGATTTGTTCGAAGATGTTGAGATATTTAGGGGAACTGATGGGGTAGTTTGGGAGAAACTATTTCAGCAGCTTGGGAACATAGGAACAGGAGTAGGCCATTCAGCCCATCGAGCCTGCTCTGCCATTCAATACGATCATGGCTGATCATCCACTTCAATGCTTTTTTCCCAGACTGAGTTTCCACAGCCCTCTGGGATAGAGAATTCCAAAGATTCACAACCCTCTGAGCAAAGACATTTCTCCCCATCTCTGACCTAAGTGGCTTCCCCCTTATTTTGAAATTGTGTCCCCTGGTTCTAGACTCCCGAACCAAAGGAGACATCTTACCTGCATCTAACCTGTCTATCCCTTTAAGTATTTAGTATGTTTCAATAAGATCACCTCTCATTCTTCTAAACTCCAATGATTATAGGCCCAACCTGTTCAACCATTCCTCATAAGACAACCCCTTCATCCCAGGAATCAGCCGAGTGAACCTTCTCTGAACTGGTTCCAATACATCCAGGCCTGACCATTTATCCACTTTCAAAGTTGCCAAACACCTTAATATTTCCCTCTCACTCTGTTTATCCCATCCAATATTTCACACTCCTCCTCTTTAACTACAATATCTGCATTGTTCCCCCTCTTTTATAAAGAGGGAGACAAAGTATTCATTAAGAACCATGCCCACATCTCCCACCTCCACACACACATTCCCTTTTTGGTCCCTAATACTCTATCCTTATTTATCCTCTTGCTCTTCATTTATTTATAAAACATCTTTGTGATTTCTTTGATTTAATGGTAATATTATTTTCCGGCCATTTCTTTGCTCTCCTAATTTGATTTTTAATTTCACCCTTGTACTTTCTACACTCATCTCGGCCTCTGTGGTATTGAGCTCTCGGTATCCGACATAAGCTTCCCTCTTGTGCCTTATCGTACCCGGTTTGATCCTTGACATCCAAGGGGATCTAGATTTCGGAGTCCCACCCTGTTTGTCTTTGTGTGAACATATTTGATATCAACCCTCAGTAACTCTCACTGCTCTGACACTGATTGACCTTCAAGTAGCTGTTTCCAGTCCACTTTGCTAAAATCCCCCATCTCTGGATCCACCATCCCCTCTGCTCCCTACAATGGACTCTCACATCCTTCTGAAAGTGTGGTCACCAGAATTGGATGCAGTATTCTGGTCGAGGCCTAACCAGAGGTTTATAAACATTCAGCATAACTTTCATGCTTTTGTATTCAAAATCTCTATTTATGAAGCCCAAGATCCCATATGCTTTGCTGCCTACTTTCTCAAGATGTCCTGCCACCTTCAAAGATGTATGTACATGTATCCCCAGGTCTCTCTGTCCCTGCACACTCCCTAGAACTGGGCCATTAAGTCTATATTCCCTCTCCCTATCCCTTCTGCCCATCTCACATTTCCCTGTATTAAATTCCTTCTGCCACTTGTCTGCCCATCCCACTCACCTATCTATGTCCTGTTGCAGTCGATTGGTGTCACCCTCACTGTTTGCATCTCCTCCAAGTTCGTTAACGGCAAATATTAAAATTTTACAAGAAGCACTGACTTTTGGGGAACACTGCTGTCTACCATCTTCCAGTCTGAAAAACAACCATTTACCACAACTCCCTGTTTTCTGTCCTTTCACCAATTTTTGATCCAAGCTGACACTGGCCCTCCTATCCCATGAGCCTCAGTTTTGTTAACCAGAATTTTATGTGCTACTTTGTCAAACGCTTTCTTCAAATCCATATAAAATCCATTGCATTCCCTTCATCAACCTTCTCTGTTACTTCATCAAATTCTTGCTGGCTTTCCCTAATTAACTCAAACCTCTCCAAGTGCCTGTTGATTTTTTTCTCTTTCAATGATTTCTCCAATTGTCCTTTTGAAAGTTACTATTGAATCTGTCTCCACCACTATCAGACAGTGCATTTCAAATCTGAAGCACTTGTGTGGAAAAAAAATCCTTTCCCTCATGTCGCCAATGTTTGTTTTTGCCGATCACCTTCAATCTGTGCTCTCTGGTTATCAATCCTTCAGCCATTGGAAACACTTTCTCTTTATTTCCTCCATCTAAAGCTTCCATGATTTTATACACCTCGATCAAATCTCCTTTTAATCTTCTCTGCTCTAAGGAGAACAAGCCCAGTTTCTCCAGTCTATCAGTGCACTGTAATAATCTCATCCAGGAACCGTTCTAGTAAATCTCTTCTGTACATTCACCAAAGCCTCCATGTCTTTCCTAAAGTGTGGTTCCAGAATTGGACACAATACTGCAGCCGAGGACAAACTATTATTTTATAAATGTTTAACATCACTTCCTGACTTTTACACTCTATACCTGTTTATAAAGCTCAGGATCCCATCGGCTTTATTAACCCATCAACAAAGGGGGAAATTCTACCAGAACAATTGATCAGTTCCCTTAGACATGAATCCGTGAGTCGTTCCGAGGCTGAAGGGAGGGTTTAGAGAGAACCCCAAACTGGTCATTTTTTGAAGCAGAAAACCATCAATGCATTGGCAGGGATATTAATAAAGCCCTTCGGAAGACAGGAGGAGGCCATTCGTCCCCTCGAGACTGTCCTGCCCATTCATTCAGGTCATGGCTGATTTGCTCCTTCTCCACATTGAGCTGTCTTGGCTCCGAAAACATTAATACCCTTTCCGAACAAATCTCTACCGACAATCAGGAATTAATGTCACTACCTGTTAATACTGGGGAATTCCTTCCCTAAACCTCTCCGTCTCTCTATCTCTCATTCCGGCTTAAAGACATTCCTTAAAACTAACCTCTTTGACCAAGCGTTTTGTCATCAGCCTTAATCTCAACTTCTGTGGGTTTGGTGTCAGATTTTGTTTTATAATGGACCCTGTGCAGTGTCTTTGGGATTTTTTATTCCTCACCTTCTCTTTCACTCCATCACTCTTTCTCTCTCTTTCTCTCCCTCACCCCCCTCCCTCTCTCTTTCTCCCCCTCACCTCGAAGACAAGTATATCCTTCCTTCAGTACTGAGACCAGGACTGTACACAATACTCCAGGTGTGGGCTCACAGAAATACCATCACACACCTAACTTGTGTCTTGCAGGTGATGGAAAGGCTTTGGGGAGTCAGGGGGTGAATCACTTGTAGCCACAGTATTGATGTGATTTCGTCAGCTAAGTTCCTGGTCAATGTTTCCCCAGGATGTTGACGCTGGGTGATTCAGTGATGGGATAATGCTTTGAATGCCAAGGGGAGGTGGTTGGATTCTCTCTTGTTGCAGATGGTCATTGCCTGGCACTTGTGTGACGTGAATGTTACTTGCCACTGGTCGGCCCAAACCTGAATGTTGTCTGGGTCTCGGTGCATGTGGCTATGGATTGCTTCATTATCTGAGGCAAAATACTGTGGATGCTGGAAATCTGGAAAGCATCGAGCTGAATCACTAACTCTGTTTTTCTCTCCACAGATGCTGCTTGACCTGCTCAGTATTTCCAATATTTTCTCCTGTGATCTCAGCTGAAGATGGTTGAGCCTCGGACACTACCCTGAGGAACTCCTGCAGTGATGTCCTGGGACTGAGATGATTGACCTCCAACAACCACAACCATCTTCCTTTGTGCTCGGTATGACTCCAACCAGCGGATTCCCACTGACTTCAGTTTTACTCGGGCTCCTCGATGTCACACTCTGTCAAACGCTGCCTTGATGTTAAGGTCAGTCTCTCTTCCCAGTAGCAGACAGGAGTGAATCTTTCCCTTTGACCCATTGTACACTGAACAAGCTGTGCTTCTTCACAGCCTGATACAGGACTGTACACGGCCGATTAATGTAGCCCATCAAACACTCCCAGAGCAGGTTCAGCACAGCTTAGGAATAGAGTACAGTTCCTTCAACATTCTCTCTCTGTCTTCCTCTCTCTGTCTCTCCCTCCTGCTATCTCTGACACGAGGAGAGAGACAGAGGGAGAGAGGGTTAGTTATGAAGGCAGAGAGAGGGACAAAGTTGGAGAGAGATTGTTGAGGTGGATGAAAAGGATAATGTAAGATATATTAATTTGATGTAATCCTTCACTGCTGTGCACACAAACATATTAGAGATAGATATGGAGAGAAAAACACATCGGCAGAGAGGGAAATGTAGATGAAGTTGGGGCACAGGCAGGTACATTTGATGATCTAGAAGGAACAGCCTCCATTTTAAACATCCAGCAAGCTATTCCACTGTGGGAGCCATCACACCCTCATGATATTTGTTGTGCAAATTTCTTGCTGGCATATTGGTTAATTTTTAAATCTGTGACTGATAGATTCTTGTTAACCAAAGGTATTAAGAGATAAGGGGCAAAGGCAGGATATATGGTGTAAGTTACATCACAGATCAGCCAAGATCTCATTTGATGCCGGAACAGGATTGTGGGGTTGAATTGCATCTTCCTCTTCCAATATCCCCTGTGAAGTATCCTTCTTTCTCTTTCAGTCTCTCTCTCTGTCCCTCCATCTGTCTTTCTCTACATGACATTCCCTCACTCTCCTTCTATCTCTGTCTTTCTCTCTGTCTCTCCATCTGTCTTTCCCTCTCTGTCTCTCCGTCTCTCTTCTTCTATCTCTGTCTCTGCCTCTCTCCTTCGATCTCTGTCTCTGCCTCTCTCTCTGTCTCTCTCTCTGTCCCTCCATCTATCCTTCCCTCCCTGTCACTCCATCTCTCTCCTTCTCTCTCTGTCTCTCACTCTCTCCCTCCATCTGTCTTTCCCTCTCTGTCTCTCCGTCTCTCTTCTTCTATCTCTGTCTCTGCCTCTCTCTCTGTTTCTCTCTCTGTCCCTCCATCTGTCTTTCCCTCTCTGTCTCTCCCTCTCTCTCCGTCTCTCTCTGTCTCTCTCTCTGTCCCTCCATCTGTCAAAGAACAAAGAACAGGACAGCACAGGAACAGGCCATTCGGCCCTCCAAGACTGCGCCGATCTTGATGCCTGCCTAAACTGAAACCTTCTGCACTTCCGGGGTCCGTATTCCTCTATTCCCATCCTATTCATGTATTTGTCAAGATGTCTCTTAAACATCTCTATAATACCTGCTTCCACCACCTTCCCCGGCAACACGTTCCAGGCACTCACCACCCTCTGTGTAAGGAACTTGCCTCGCACATCCCCTCTAAACTTTGCCCCCTCTCACCTTAAACCTCTGTCCCGTAGTAACTGACTCTTCCACCCTGGGAAAAAGCTTCTGACTATCCACTCTGTCCATGCCACTTATAACTTTGTAAACCTCTATCATGTCGCCCCTCCACCTCCGTCGTTCCAGTGAAAACAATCCGAGTTTATCCAACCTCTCCTCATCGCTAATGCCCTCCAGACCAGGCAACATCCTGGTAAACCTCTTCTGTACCCTCTCCAAAGTCTCCACGTCCTTCTGGTAGTGTGACGACCAGAATTCTAAGTGTGGCCTAACTAAAGTTCTGTACAGCTGCAACATGACCTGCCTATTTTTATACTCTATTCCCCGACCGATGAAGGCAAGCATGCTGTATGCCTTCTTGACTACCTTATCCACCTGTGTTGCACTTTCAGTGACCTGTGGACCTGTACGCCCAGATCTCTCTGCCTGTCAATACTCCGAAGGGTTCTGCCATTTACTGTATACTTCCCACCTGCATTAGACCTTCAGAAATGTATTACCTCACATTTGTCCGAATTAAACTCCATCTGCCATTTCTCCGCCCAAGTCTCCAACCGATCTATATCCTGCTGTATCCTCTGACCGTCCTCATCACTATCCGCAACTCCACCAACCTTTGTGTCGTCCGCAAACTTACTAATCAGACCAGCTACATTTTCCTCCAAATCATTTATATATCCTACAAACAGCAAAGGTCCCAGCAGTGATCCCTGCGGAACACCACTAGTCACATCCCTCCATTCAGAAAAAAACCCTTCCACTGCTACCCTCTGTCTTCTATGAATGAGCCAGTTCTGTATCCATTTTACCTTTCCCTCTCTGTCACTCCCTCTCTCTCCTTCTATCTCTGTCTATCTCTCTGTTCCTCCATCAGTCCTTCCCTCTCTGTCACTCCATCTCTCCCTCTCTCCTTCTCTCTGCCTCTACCTCTCGCTCCTTCTCTCTCTCTGTCCCTCCATCTGTCTTTCTCCCTCTGTCACTCCCTCTCTATCTGTCTATCTCAGTCTCTACTTCTCTCTCTGTCCCTCCATTTGACTTTCCCTCTCTGTCACTCCATCTCTCTCCTATCTCTGTCTCTCTCCAGCTATCCCTCCATCTGTCCTTCCCTCCCTGTCACTCCATCTCTCCCATTCTCTCTCTGTCTCTCACTTTGTCCCTCCATCTATCTTTCCCTCCATGACACTCCCTCTCTCTCCTTCTATCTGTATCTCTGCCTCTCTCTCTCGCTTTCCTCCATCTGTCTTTCCCTCTCTGTCACTCCCTCTCTCTCCTTCCAACTCTGTCTCTCTCTCTCTGTCTCTCCATCTGACTTTCCCTCTCTGTCCTTCTCTCTCTGTCTGTCTCTCTCTCTGTCCCTCCATCTGTCTTTCCCTCCCTGACACTCCCTCTCTTTCCTTCCATCTCTGTCTCTCTCTCTGTCCCTCCATCTGTCCTTTCCTCCCTGACACTCCCTCTCTCTCCTTCTATCTCTGTCTCTCTTCTATCCCTCCATCTGTCCTTCCCTCCCTGTTGCTCCATCTCTCTCCTTCTCTCTCTGTCTCTCTCTCTCTGTCCCTCCATCTGTGTTTCCCTCCCTGACACTCCCCCTCTCTCCTTCTATCTCTGTCCCTCTCTCTGTTCCTCCATTTGTCTTTCCATCACTGTCACTACCACTCTCTCCCTCTATCTCTGTCTCTGTCTCTCTATCCTACATCTGTCCTTCCGTCCCTGTCACTCCATTTCTCTCCTTCTCTCTCTGTCTCTCACTCTGTCCCTCCATCTGTATTTCTCTCCCTGTCACGCCCGCTCTCTCGTTCCATCTGACTCTCTCTCACTCTGTCTCTCCATCTGTCTCTCCCCCACCCCCCCGCCCCCGTCACTCCCTCTCTCTCCTTCTCTCGCTGTCTCCTCCTCTGTCTGTGTCCCTCCATCTGTCCTTCCCTTTCTGTCTCTCCCTCTCTCTGCTTCTATCTCTGTCTCTCCCTCTCTCTCTGTCTCGCTCTCTTTCTCTCCAACTGCCTTTCCCTCTCTGTCTCTCCCTCTCTCTCCTTCTCTCTCTGACTCTGCCTCTCTGTCTGTCTCTCCATCTGTCTTTCCCTCTCTGTCACTCCCTCTCTCTCCTTCTCTCTCTGTCCCTCCATCTGTCTTTCCGTCTCTATCATTCCCTCTCTCTCATTCTCTCCCTGTCTCTCACTCTGTCCCTCCATTTGTCTTTCCCTCTCTGTCTCTCTCCTTCTGTCTCTATCTCTCTCTCTATCTCTCCATCTGTCATTCCCTCCCTGTCACTCCTTCTCTCTCTGTCTCTCCATCTGTCTTTCCCTCTCTGTCTCTCCCTCTCTCTCCTTCTATCTCTCTCTTTCTCTCTGTCTTCCCATCTGTCCTTCTCTCCCTATCAATCCCTTTCTCTCCTTCCATCTCTGCCTCTCTCTCTCTGTCTCTCCATCTGTCTTTCCCTCTCTTTCTCTCCCTCTCATTCCTTCCATCTCCATCTATCACTCTCTGTCTTTCCATGTGACTTTCCCTCTCTGGCTCTCCCTCTCTCTCCTTCTATCTCTGTCTCTCTTTCTGTTCCTCCATCTGTCTTTCCCTCTCTGTCACTCCCTTTCTCCTTCTCTTTCTCTTTCCCTCCATCTGTCTTCCCCTCCCTGTCTCTCCATCTCTCTCCATCTCACTCTGTCTTTCTCTCTTTGTCTCTCCATCTGTCCTTCCCTCCCTGTCACACCGTCTCTCTCCTTCTCTCTCTGTCTCTCTCTCTCTGTCCCTTCTTCTGCCTTTCCCTGCCTGACACTCCCTCACTCTCCTTCTATCTCTGTCTCTCTCTCTGTCCGTCTCCCTCTGCCCCTCCATCTGTCTTTCCCTCCCTGACACTCCCTCACTCTCCTTCTATCTCTGCCTCTCTCTCTGTCTCTCCATCTGTCTTTCCCTCCCTGTCACTCCCTCTCTCCCCTTCTAGCACTGCCACTCTCTCTGTCTCTCTCTCTCTCTGTCCCTCCATCTATCTTTCCCTGTCTGTTTCTCCCTCTCTCTCCTTCCATCTCTGCCTCTCTCTCCCTGTCCCTCCATCTGTCTTTCCCTCTCTGTCTCTCACTCTCTCTCCTTCTCTCTCTGTCTCTCTCTCTCTGTCTCTCCATCTCTCTTCCCCACCGCCTGTCACTCCCTCTCTCTCCTTCTATCTCTGTCTCTGCCACTCTCTCTGTCTGTCTCTCTTGTCCCTCCATCTGTCTTTCCCTCTCTGTTTCTCCGTCTCTCTCCTTCTCTCGCTCCTTCTCTCATTCTCTCTGCCTCTCTCTCTCTGTCCGTCCATCTGTCTTTCCCTCTCTGTCTCTCCCTCTCTCTCCTTCTATCTCTGTCTCTCCATCTGTCTTTCCCTCACTGCCTCTCCCTCTTTCTCCTTCTCTCTCTGTCCCTTCATCTCTCTCCTTCTATCTCTGTCTGTCTCTCACTGTCCCTCCATCTGTCTTTCCCTCTCTGTCTCTCCATCTCTCTCCTCTCTCGGTCTCTTTCTTTGCTCCTCCATCTGTCTTTCCCTCTCTGTCAATCCCTCTCTCTCCTTCTCTCTCTGTCTCTCTCTCTGTCCCGCCATCTGTCCATCAGGCTCCTCGATGTCACACTCGGTCAAACACTGCCTTGATGTTAAGGTCAGTCTCTCTTCCCAGTAGCAGACAGGAGTGAATCGTTCCCTTTGACCCGTTGTACACTGAACAAGCTGTGCTTCTTCACAGCCTGATACAGGACTGGACACGGCCGATTAATGTAGCCCATCAAACACTCCCAGAGCAGGTTCAGCACAGCTTAGGAACAGAGTACAGTTCCTTCAACATTCTCTCTCTGTCTCTCCCTCCTGCTATCTCTGACACTAGGACAGAGACAGAGGGAGAGAGGGTTAGTTATGAAGGCAGAGAGAGGGCTGTAGAGAGGGACAAAGTTGGAGAGAGAGAGATTGTTGAGGTGGATGAAAAGGATAATGTAAGATATATTAATTTGATGTAATCCTTCACTGCTGTGGACACAAACATATAAGAGATAGATATGGAGAGAAAAAAAACATCAGGAGAAGGGGAAATGTCGATGATGTTGGGGCCCAGGCAGATACTTTTGATGATCCAGAAGAAATAGCCTCCATTTTAAACATCCAGTAAGCTATTCCACTGTGGGAGCCATCACACCCTCATGATATTGTTTGTGGAAATTTCATGCTGGATTATTGGTTAATTTTTAAACCTGTGATTGATAGATTCTTGTTAAACAAAGATAGTAAGAGATAAGGGGCAAAGGCAGGATATATGGTGTAAGATAGATCACAGATCAGCCCTGATCTCATTGAATGCTGGAACAGGGTTGTGGGGTTAAATTACATCCAATATCCGATGTTAAATATCCTTCTTTCTCTGTCAGTCACCCTGTCAGTCTATGTCTCTCTGTCTAAACTAAATGGTACAATGTTAAATGGGTGAAGGAACAGAGAATCCTTCCCCATCCAGGAGCTGACAGTGTCTCTCCCTCTCTCTCTCTCTCTCTACCCCCTCTCTCACTCCCCGCTTTTTGCTGTCTCTCTTCCTCTTTCAATACTGATCCTGACTTTTCTCGGAATCCTTCTTGGTTGAATAGTCCCCTGAAATGTTTCAGTCTCACTGTTACAAGGAACAAGTCACATTTCTGTGGTATTTTCGATATCTTAATGATTCAATTTGGAGCTTGGATTGTGTCAGGTAAATGTGGTTTCTCACTCAGACATTTCTGCATTGTGGAACTGTCAGTTATCTGTGCAGGGACAGGATATCGGGGTGTCTGAATGGAGTTGAAGATTTTGGTTGCTTGAATAGGGTGTGAATTAGATTGTGGATTGTGTCCCTGAAGGCATTTAAGCCGATGACCTGAGAGAATGAAGTGGTTTACCAATGTCTGAATAACATCAAAGTCTTCAAACACATGAAAGAACAAGATTGGAGACAATACACAAAAGCTGAGACGGTCAGGTCACAACAGGAGGAAGGTGAATGTCTTTTACAGTTTGTAATCTGAAAGCCTGAGCTAATGACTGAAAAAGTCGGAGTTCAAATCCCACATTGGGCTCTTGTGAATTTGAATTTCTCTGAAAATAAAAAATAACTCTGGAGTAATAAATCCTCCAGGATGAAATGATTCAATCTCACTGCTCTGACACTGATTTACCTTCAAGTAGCGTTTTCCAGTCCACCTTTTCTAAATCACCTTCCACCGGCCCAGCTTCATTCCCTAAAACTAAGTGTCAAGCTGACCCATCTCTTGTTGACCTTGCTATGTACTGGCCTAAAAAACTTCCCCTGAATGTATATTTAGAATTCTGTATCCTTGATACCTTTTACACTAGTCTCAGATATCAATGCACTAGTTAGGTCTGCACTAGACCCTGTCTCTGTTTATATTACACATGGACCTGTCTCTTCCATAAAAATGGTTTAAAAAGTGGAGAGCAAACCCTCCAATTTATACACTAGATCTGAAGAAATAGGAGCAGGAGTAGGCCATTCAGCCTCTTGAGCCTGTTCTGTCAGTCAATATGATCATGATTGATCTGATAGTGACTTTAACTCCATTTTCCTGCCTGCCCCCCATAACCCTTGACTCCCTTGTAAATTCATTGACCCAACCTCCACTGCTCTCTGGGGAAGAGAATTCCAAAGCCTAACCAACCTCTGGGAGAAAGAAGTCTTCCTTAGCTCAGTCTTAAATGGCAGACCCTTTATTTTTCAACGGTGCCCCCTAGTTCAAGACTCCTCCACAAGGGAAACATCCTCCCAACATCCGCCCTGTCAAGTCCCCTCAGAATCTTGTATGTTTCAATAAGATCACCTCTCATTCTTCTAAACTCCAATGAGTATAGGCCCAACCTGTTCAACTATTCCTCATAAGATAACCCCTTCATCCCCTTCATCATTTAAGGGCGGCACAGTGGCTAGCACTGCAGACTCACAGCTCCAGGGGCCCGGGTTCGATTCTGGGTACTGCCTGTGTGGAGTTTGCAAGTTCTCCCTGTGTCTGCGTGGGTTTTCTCCGGGTGCTCCGGTTTCCTCCCACACGCCAAAAGACTTGCAGGTTGGTAGGTAAATTGACCATTATAAATTGTCACTAGTATAGGTAGTTGGTAGGGAAATATAGGGACAGGTGGGGATGTTTGGTAGGAATATGGGATTAGTGTAGGATTAGTATAAATGGGTGGTTGATGGTCGGCACAGACTCGGTGGGCCGAAGGGCCTGTTTCAGTGCTGTATCCCTAATCTAATCCCAGGAATCAGCCTAGTGAACCTTCTCTGAACTGATTCCAATGCATCCAGGCCTGACCATTTATTCACTTTCAAAGATGCTAAACACCTTAATATTTCCCTCTCACCCTGTTTATCCCATCCAATATTTCACACTCCTCCTCTTTAACTACAATGTCTGCATAGTTCCCCCTCTTTTATAAAGACGGATACAAAGTATTCAATAGGAACCGTGCCCACATCTCCCACCTCCATACACACATTCCCTTTCTGGTCCCTAATACTCTATCCTTAGTTATCCTCTTGCTCTTCATGTATTTATAAAACATCTTTGTGCTTTCCTTGATTTTACTTGGTAATATTATTTTCCGACTATCTTTTTGCTTTCCTAATTTTCTTTTTAATTTCACCCCTGCACTTTCTTCACTCCTCTCGGCTTTCTGTGGTATTGAGCTCTCGGTATCTGACATAAGCTTCCCTTTTGTGCCTTATTCTACCTGGTTTGATTCTTGCTTTCTAAGGGGCTCTAGATTTGGGAGTCTCACCCTGTTTGTCTTTGTGGGAAAATATTTGTTCTAAACCGTCTCAGGGAGTCGAGGTTTCTGCAGAGCAGGCCTGAAAGAGGAGTTGAGTGTTGATACAGATCAGTCATGATCTTATTGAATGGCAGGGCAGGCTCAAGGGGCAGAATGGCCTACTCCTGCTCCTGCGTCTTGTGTTCTTGTGTCCAGTTCAATATCTCCTTTAGTGACTTGGTGCCAAATTGTTATTATGTTTTATTCATTTGTTGGATGTGTTCATTACTGGCTATGCCAGCATTTTATTGCCCATCACCAATTGCCGTTGAACCTTCTTGAACCGCTGCAGTCCATGTGGGGTAGGTACACCCACAGTGCTGTTAGGAAGTGAGATCCAGGATTTTGACCTAGTGACAGTGAAGGAATGGTGATATAGTTCCAAGTCAGGATGGTGTGAGACTGGAAGGGAAACTTGCAGGTGGTGGTGTTCCCATATGTGTTTCCTGTTTGTTTGCTCTCTCTCCCCCTCATTATTTCTAGACCTCCCTGTCCTCTGTCCCTCTCTGTCATGGGAACCTAAGAACAGAAGGAAGTGGGTGCAGGAACAGAGAGACCTGGGGATGTCTATGCACAAATTGAAGGTGGCAGAGCTAGTTGAGAAAGTGGTTAAAAGGCGTATGGGATCCTAGGCTTTGTAAATAGAGGCTTAGAGTATAAAAGCAAGGAGGTTATGATGAAGCTTTATAAAACACTGCTTCATCCTCATCTAGTATTGTGTCCAATTCTGGACACCGTACTTTAGGTAGGATGTGGGGGCATTAGAGAGGATGCAGAAAAGACTCACGAGCAAGGTTCCAGGATGAGGGACTTCAGTTGCGTGGATAGATTGGAGAAGCTGGGGTTGTTCTCTTTGTATTTCTCTGTCTTCCTCTCTCTATCTCTCCCTCCTGCTATCTCTGACACGAGGAGAGAGACAGAGGGAGAGGGGGTCAGTTATGAAGCCAGGAGAAAAAGACCAACAAATTCAGCAACCATTTCGGTGGGAGAAAAGCCAATAACAATCACAAGCTGATGGAGGGACGGGAAATCATTTACGAAGGGACAGAGTATCTGATCACACCCGGGATGGTGTAATGGATGCCAACAAAGCCCCATTTCAGCCTGCAATATGAAAAGGAGGGAGAGAGAGCTGAGAGGGAATGAGTTAATTTTGACTGAGTTAATGAGGGGGCAATGGCATCCTGTGCCTCCCACAATGCCCCGCGAGTGGGAACGGCCCCTTTCTGCGGTACAGGCCGCGCTGCACTCTGGGAGGATGCTCCGCACACGCGCAGCCGCGGTTTGGGTGACTTGTAACCCCGCCCCTGGGCTGGGGGAGGGGGGTCAGCACCAGACTCTTAAAGGGACCCTGCAACACCAGAACTCTCCCAAACTCTTAAAGGGACCCAACATGGACAGAAAGAGCAAGAGACTTGGAGAGCAAGTAATAGAGAGGGAAATAGAAAAGAGAGAGTGATGGGGAGAGAGAGAGAGAGGAAGAACTGAGCTTGAAAGAATCATAGAGAGATGGAGAGACTGAGAGAAAATAGGTGAGAGGGAGAGAGTGAGAGAGCAAGAGATGGTGAGAAATGGAGGGAGAATCTCCTCAATTGGACAGAGACGGAGAGAGAGTGATAGAGAGATGTGAAGAGAGATCAAGGAGAAAGGAAGGTGGAGAGTGAGGGAGAGGTGGAGTTTGAGAGTGAGGAAACAGATAAATGGAAAGATAAAGGTGAGGAGAGAGTAACAGAGCAGAAGAGAGAGAGAGAGAGCGATGGAGAGAGAGAGTGGGAAGGAATATGAGAAATTAGAGGAAAAGAGCAGACACAGGATGTGCAGGAAGTGCGAAAAATGAATGAGAGATAGAGTGTCCGTCAGAGAGAGAGGGAAAGTCTGGGATATATGTGGGCAGAGAGAGATGCAGATCGTGTGTGTGTGTGTGAGAGAGAGAGACATCAGCACACGTTCACAGGAAAGAAAGTCTCGCCATGTCAAACAGTCATTTAATTGGATGCACAATCAGACAAAAGTAACTTTATCCCCGGGAGAATGAGTGGAGTCAGACATATAAAAACAGATTGCAGGTTAATGCCCAGATAAGCTTGATTAAAGATTAAAAGTTGCAGAGAGAAATCACCCAGTAATCCTAGTTGCAACCCATTGGACTCAATACAATGGTCCAAAAATATTATCACTGCCAATCAAACAATTTCATCAGCTCAACAGCAAACAGTGAAATGATCCACAAACTGCAGTGTTCAATGATTCAAGGAAGATGACAGAGCATGAGAGAGAACATAAAGACAGACAGAGAGTATTTGTTTAGCTTCTCTGCCATTGTCCTATGATGAGAGGCTGAGTAAATAGGACCTGTATTCTCTGCAGTTTCGAAGAATGAGAGGTGATCTCATTGAAACATATCAGATTCTAAAGGGACTGGATAGGGTGGACACTGAGAGATTATTTCCACTGGTCGGGAAATGAAAGTCTCCCTTATCCCTTCCTAACCAGCTTATCCACCTGTCCTGTCAGCCTCAGGAATCAGTGAACATTCACTCCAAGGTCCCGCTGTTCACAGACACAGAGATAATGTTGGAGACAGTCATGTTGTTGGTTAGATCAAAATTGCAAATGACAAATGTGATCATAGTTTGATGTAATTCTGTGTACACAGAGGTACAAGAAATAGGTGTAGAGTGTGAAACACCAGGAGAGAGGGAGGAATATAGATGGAGAGAGGGTAACAGTGAGAAAGGGAGAGATATGCATGGAGAGAGAAGTGGAGAGCTACTCTTACTGGTAATCTCTCTCCATCTCCGTCTTCCCCTCTCTCTTACTCACTCAATCAATCACTAGTTCCCCTCTCTGCTACTCTCTCCTTGTTTATTTCTCTCTCTGTACCCTCTTAATCTCAATCTCTCACTGTGTCATACCTTCCAGGATGCTGCACACAGCTTTGCGGGAATGCTGACCGACACTCTCCATGCCAATCTCGTCCTCTTTCTCTCTGGTAATCTCTCCCCATTGCTATCCTTCCCTCTCCCTGTTCTTCCCTCTCTATATCTATCCCTGTCTTTCTCACTGTTACTCTCTCCATCTGGATGGAGGAGGAGAAAGAGAGGCATATATAGAGGCAGCTTTACTCTGTATCTAACCCCACACTGTACCTTCCCTGGGAGTGTTTTATAGAACAGAGAAGACAGAGATTTACTCAATAGCTAACTAATAGCTTGACAGCATTTGATGGGACAGTGTAGACGTAGCTTTACTCTGTATCCCTGGAATTTAGAAGGGTAAGGGGTGATCTGATCAAAGTTTAAAGTGGTGGATGGGGTACCAATCAGGTGGACTGCTTTGTCCTGGATGGTGTCGAGCCTCTGGAGTGTTGTAGATGTTACACACATCCAGGCAAGTGGAGAGATACCATCACACACCTGACTTGTGTCTTGCAGGTGGTTGAAAGGCTTTGGGGAGTCAGGGGGTGAGTCACTTGTAGCCACAGTACTGATGTGATTACTTCAGCTCAGTTCCTGGTCAATGTCTCCCTAGGATGTTGATGCTGGGTGATTCAGCGATGGGATAATGCTTTGAATGCCATGGGGAGGTGGTTGGATTCTCTCTTGTTACAGATGGTCATTGCCTGTCTGTGTGTGTTTTTCTGTGCTCTGGGAACAATTTCCTCAATGGGAGGTCATAATGCTGCCTCATAATTGACTAATTCACGAAAGGAATGCTGATGGAATGAACGGGACAGGGACAGAGTGGATACAACATTGGCTAAGGGACAGGACACAGAGAGTTGTGGTGAATGGTTGCTTCAGACTGGAGGGCGGTATCTTTGCCTGACATAATCTTATACACTTCTATTCAATCTCCCCTCTATCTCCTTTGTTCTCAGGAGATCAAACCCAGCTTTTCCAACCTAACCTTGTAGCTAAAATCCCCCATCTCTGAAACCATTCTGGTAAATCTCTGCACCCTCTCAAGGAACCTCACATCCTTCCGAAAGTGTGGTGACCAGAACTGGACACAGTTCTCCAGTTGGGGCTGAAATAGAGCTTTATAAATGTTCAGTATAACCTGCCTGCTTTTGTACTGACTGTATACAGTGTACATTGTGGTACAGTGGTATTCCCCAGGGGTTTGGATTAGGATCACTGACCTTTTTGATATATATTAATGACTTGGACTTGGGTTTTACAGGGCATAACTTCAACATTGTACCATCTGAAATGTAATAAACAGAGAAGGGAATAGTAGTAGTAAATCTCTGTCTTCTCTGTTCTATAAAACACTGTCAGGGCAGGTACAGTGTGGGGTTCAGGAGGATAGAGGCAGTCTGGTGAAATGGTCAGACACATGGCAGGTTAACTTCAATGCTGAGAAATGTAAACTGATGCATTTAGGAAGGAAGGCTGAGGAAAAGCGATATAAACTAAATAGTACAATGTTAAAATGGGTGCTGGTTCAGAGAGATCGGGAATCTGGAGAGATCTGCGTCAGTTTTTATATCTGAAAGATTCAATTTGGGGCTTGGAATCTGTGAGTTGAATTTAGCTTCATCCTGAAAAGTGTTAGCAAACGTGTTGGGAAATGTGTCAAAAGCTGTTTCCATTCAGACATTCCTGCATTGTGGAAGTGTGAGTTATCTTTGCAGAGACAGGAAATAGAGTTGTTTGAATGGACCTGCAGGTTTTAGTTGATGCAATAAGGTGAGAATTTGAATTGTGTCCCTTCCAGATACACAGAATTGAAGGTATTTACAGAACACCACATGAAGTAGTTTACCAATGTCTGATAAACTTCAAAGACTTCAAACACATGGAAGAAGAGGAGAAGGGAACAATATACAAAACCTCAGTCAGTCAGACAACAGCAGGAGGAAAATGAATCTCTTTTTATGGGTTTTAATTTGAAGGCCTGAGCTGATGATTGAAAAAGTAGGAGTTCAAATCCCACGCTGGGCTGTTGTGAATTTGAATTTTGTTTTTTCTTTAAAAAAACATAAATCTGGAATTAAAAAGCCTCTAGGTTGGAATGATTCACTCCTGTCTACTAGTGCAAAGCCCGTGTGTGTTTCTCAGTTTGCTGTATTTATTAACGATTTAAGATGATGTGGTAGAATGCAACATACCCAAGTTTACCAATGACACAAAAATAGGCAGCATTGTAAGCAGTGTAGCTGGAAGCAGAACATTGCAAAGAGATATTAATATCTGAAATAAATGGGTAAAACTGTGGCAGTTCGATTTCCATGTCAGTAAAAAAAGACTAGAACAGAGTACTTTATAAATGGTGTAAAGCTAGAAACACTGGAGGTTCAAAGAGACTTTGGGGTGGGGGGGGGGGGGGCGTCCATGTCCATTTGAGTGCAGTGTAGATTTACCAGAATGAAAACTGGACTCCAAGGGTTAAATTACAAGGTGATATTACACAAACTAGGGATTTATTGCCTGGAATTTAGGAGGATCAAGGTGATTTGTTCGAAGATGTTGAGATATTAAGGGGAACTGATGGGGTAGTTTGGGAGAAACTATTTCAGCAGCTTGGGAACATCGGAACAGGAGTAGGCCATTCAGCCCATCGAGCCTGTTCCGCCATTCAATACAATCATGGCTGATCATCCACTTCAATGCCTTTTTCCCAGCCTGAGTTTCCACAGCCCACTGGAGTAGAGAATTCCAAAGATTCACAACCCTCTGAGCAAAGACATTTCTCCCCATCTCTGACCTAAGTGGCTTCCCCCTTATTTTGAAATTGTGTCCCCTGGTTTTAGACTCCCGAACCAAAGGAGACATCTTACCTGCATCTAACCTGTCTATCCCTTTAAATATTTTGTACGTTTCAATAAGATCACCTCTCATTCTTCTAAACTCCAATGAGTATCGGCCCAACCTGTTCAACCATTCCTCATAAGACAACCCCTTCTTCCCAGGAATCAGCCGAGTGAACCTTCTCTGAACTGGTTCCAATGCATCCAGGCCTGACCATTTATCCACTTTGAAAGTTGCCAAACATCTTAATATTTCCCTCTCACTCTGTTTATCCCATCCAATATTTCACACTCCTCCTCTTTAACTACAATATCTGCATTGTTCCCCCTCTTTTATAAAGATGGAGACAAAGTATTCATTAAGAACCATGCCCACATCTCCCACCTCCACACACACATTCCCTTTTTGGTCCCTAATACTCTATCCTTAATTATCCTCTTGCTCTTCATTTATTTATAAAACATCTTTGTGATTTCTTTGATTTAATGGTAATATAATTTTCCGGCCATTTCTTTGCTCTCCTCATTTGATTTTTAATTTCACCCTTGTACTTTCTACACTCATCTCGGCCTCTGTGGTATTGAATTCTCGGTATCCGACATAAGCTTCCCTCTTGTGCCTTATCGTACCCGGTTTGATCCTTGACATCCAAGGGGATCTAGATTTGGGAGTACCACCCTGTTTGTCTTTGTGTGAACATATTTGATATCAACCCTCAGTAACTCTCACTGCTCTGACACTGATTGACCTTCAAGTAGCTGTTTCCAGTCCACTTTGCTAAAATCCCCCATCTCTGGAACCACCATCCCCTCTGCTCCCTACAATGGACTCTCACATCCTTCTGAAAGTGTGGTCACCAGAATTGGATGCAGTATTCTGGTCGAGGCCTAACCAGAGGTTTATAAACATTCAGCATAATTTTCATGCTTTTGTATTCAGAATCTCTATTTATGAAGCCCAAGATCCCATATGCTTTGCTGCCTACTTTCTCAATATGTCCTGCCACCTTCAAAGATGTATGTACATGTATCCCCAGGTCTCTCTGTCCCTGCACACTCCCTAGAACTGGGCCATTAAGTCTATATTCCCTCTCCCTATCCCTTCTGCCCATCTCACATTTCCCTGTATTAAATTCCTTCTGCCACTTGTCTGCCCATCCCACTCACCTATCTATGTCCTGTTGTAGTCGATTGGTGTCACCTTCACTGTTTGCATCTCCTCCAAGTTCGTTAACGGCAAATATTAAAATTTTACAAGAAGCACTGACTTTTGGGGAACACTGCTGTCTACCATCTTCCAGTCTGAAAAACAACCATTTACCACAACTGGCTGTTTTCTGTCCTTTCACCAATTTTTGATCCAAGCTGACACTGGCCCTCCTATCCCATGAGCCTCAGTTTTGTTAACCAGAATTTTATGTGCCACTTTGTCAAACGCTTTCTTCAAATCCATCTAAAATCCATTGCATTCCCTTCATCAACCTTCTCTGTTACTTCATCAAATTCTTGCTGGCTTTCCCTAATGAACTCAAACCTCTCCAAGTGCCTGTTGATTTTTTTCTCTTTCAATGATTTCTCCAATTGTCCTTTTGAAAGCTACTATTGAATCTGTCTCCACCACTATCAGACATTGCATTTCAAATCTGAAGCACTTGTGTGGAAAAAAAATCCTTTTCCTCATGTCACCAATGTTTGTTTTTGCCGATCACCTTCAATCTGTGCTCTCTGGTTATCAATCCTTCAGCCATTGGAAACACTTTCTCTTTATTTCCTCCATCTAAAGCTTTCATGATTTTATACACCTCGATCAAATCTCCTTTTAATCTTCTCTGCTCTAAGGAGAACAAGCCCAGTTTCTCCAGTCTATCAGTGTAACTGTAATAATCTCATCCAGGAACCGTTCTAGTAAATCTCTTCTGTACATTCACCAAAGCCTCCATGTCTTTCCCAAAGTGTGGTTCCAGAATTGGACACAATACTGCAGCTGAGGACAAACTATTATTTTATAAATGTTTAGCATCACTTCCTGACTTTTACACTCTATACCTGTTTATAAAGCTCAGGATCCCATCGGCTTTATTAACCCATCAACAAAGGGGGAAATTCTACCAGAACAATTGATCAGTTCCCTTGGACATGAATCCGTGAGTTGTTCCGAGGCTGGTGGGAGGGTTTAGAGAGAACCCCAAACTGCTCATTTTTTGAAGCAGAAAACCATCAATGCATTGGCAGGGATATTAATAAAGCCCTTCGGAAGACAGGAGGAGGCCATTCGTCCCCTCGAGAATGTCCTGCCCATTCTTTCAGGTCATGGCTGATTTGCTCCTTACCCACATCGAGCTGTCTCTGCTCCGAAAACATTAATACCCTTTCCGAACAAATCTCTACCGGCAATCAGGAATTAATGTCACTGCCTGTTAATACTGGGGAATTCCTTCCCTAAACCTCTTCGTCTCTCTATCTCTCATTCCTGCTTAAAGACGTTCCTTAAAACTAACCTCTTTGACCAAGCTTTTTGTCATCAGCCTTAATCTCAACTTCTGTGGGTTTGGTGTCAGATTTTGTTTTGTAATGCACCCTGTGCAGCGTCTTTGGGATTTTTTATTCCTCACCTTCTCCTTCACTCCGTCACTCACTCTCTCTCTTTCTCTCCCTCACCCCCCTCTCTCTCTCTTTCTCCCCCTCACCTCTAAGACAAGTATATCCTTCCTTCAGTACTGAGACCAGGACTGTACACAATACTGCAGGTGTGGGCTCACAGAAATACCATCACACACCTAACTTGTGTCTTGCAAGTGATGGAAAAGCTTTGGGGAGTCAGGGGGTGAGTCACTTGTAGCCCAGTATTGATGTGATTTCGTCAGCTCAGTTCCTGGTCAATGTTTCCCCAGGATGTTGACGTTGGGGGATTCAGCGATGGGATAATGCTTTGAATGCCAAGGGGAGGTGGTTGGATTCTCTCTTGTTGCAGATGGTCATTGCCTGGCACTTGTGTGACGTGAATGTTACTTGCCACTGGTCGGCCCAAACCTGAATGTTGTCTGGGTCTTGGTGCATGTGGCTCTGGATTGCTTCATTATCTGAGGAAAAATACTGTGGATGCTGGAAATCTGGAAATCATCGAGCTGAATCACGACCTCTGTTTCTCTCTCCACAGATGCTGCCTGACCTGCTCAGTATTTCCAGTATTTTCTGCTGGGATCTCAGCTGAAGATGGTTTGGGCTGAGGACACGACCCTGATAAACTCCTGCGGTGAAGGCCTGGGACTGAGATGATTGACCACAACCACAGCCACCTTCCTTTGTGCTCGGGCTTTAGAGAGGGACAAAATTGGAGAGAGCGAGATTGTTGAGGTGGATGAAGAGGATAATGTAAGATATATTAACTTGATTTAATCCTTCACTGCTGTCTACACAAATATATAAGAGATAGGTATGGAGAGAAAAAAGATCGGGCAGGGAGAAATGTAGATGAAGTTGGGGCCCAGGTGGACACTTTTGATGATCCAGGAGGATTAGTCTCCATTTTAAACATCCAGCAAGCTGTTCCACTGTGGGAGCCATCACACCCTCATGATATTGGTTGTGGAAATTTCATGCTGGCTTATTGGTTAATTTTTAAATCTGTGATTGATAGATTCTTGTTAACCAAAGGTATTAAGAGATAAGGGGCAAAGGCAGGATATATGGTGTAAGTTACATCACAGATCAGCCCTGATCTCATTGGATGCCGGAACAGAGTTGTGGGGTTGAATTGCATCCTCCTCTTCCAATATCCCCTGTGAAGTATCCTTCTTTCTCTTTTAGTCACCCTGTCAGTCTATGTTTCTGGGAGATTTCTTGTATCTTCCTCAGTGAAGACAGACACAAAGTCATCATTTATCTTCACTGCCATTTCTCTATTCCCCATTATAAAATCTCCTGACTCTGCCTGTAATGGACCCACATTTGTCTCAGCCAAACCATTCCTTTTTATGTCCCTATTGAAACTTTTACAGTCCGTTTTGATGTTTTTATGTCTGGGGGATTCTGGGACTAGTGAGCAGAGTCTGAGAATTAGAGGCAGTCCTTTCAGGAGTGAAGTTCGGAAACACGTCTACAGACTAAAGGTGGTGTTAGTTTGGAACTGTCTTCTGTAAATAACCATTGATGCAAAATCAATTGTTCATTTTTAAATCTAAGATTGGCCATCCCAAATGTCTTTTGGAAATTGAAATATTCTTCTGTCACTCTCTGTCCCTTGGGCAGTCCGTTTGTGTGTGTGTCTGTGCATGTCGGTCTCTGTCTGTGTGTGTGTGTCTGTGTGTCTGTGGAAGTCGGTCTGTGTGTGTGTGTCTATGTGTGTGTCTATGTGTGTGGTTCTGTGTGTGTGTTTCTCTGTGTGTTTCTCTGTGTGTGGGTGTGTGTGTGTGTCTGTCTGTGTCTGTGCCTGTTTCTCTCTCCTCAGTACCTCAGTAAAACTCCACATACATCAATTTGCTATTTTAATTTGGCTGCTTTTGGTGATACCACAACTGCAGAGGGTGCACTTCCTTCTGCAGGCTGGTAGGAAACCCATATCCCGCTTTTTAACGGCATATTCTGTCTGCTTTGTATACTAAATTGATGAATCCCTAATAATTGATCAAATCTGACATTGATTACTGTTTGAAAGTCTCCAGGTTTACTTTCCTCCCAGGGCTGATTAAAAGTTAGAGTTTCCCTCAGTGTTTTGGAAATATCAAACCCTGATCCCACACCCAGTAAAGTATTTTACATGATGGGACGCTGCAAATGTTGTTATACTCAGTGCGCACGGTCCCTTCATGTTGTAATAAGATGTTATAATCTCTATTCAGATAAATCTCATGACACAGGGGTAAAATTTCACTGGGTCAACATTCCGACCAAACACTAAAACATTACAGAAAGCGAGGCTCACAAATTCAACACAAGTTTCCTTTTCTGTGTCTCGCTGGTCTGTTCTGATTTTCTCTTGGGTGACATCAGTCTAGATTTTGTGTTCAGACCTGAACCCACAAACGTATAACTCAGAGGCAGGATTATTACCCACTGAGCTACAGCTGGCTCCAATGTTCCCAGAAAATTTAGTTGTTGTGCACGGCAATTTTTTTTTGACCCACGTGCAGTCCCTTTATATTTTTAAGAATCTTCGAAGACGTGTGTTATTTATCACGGAACAGGACCTGCGTGGTACCTTCCAGGCTGCTGCACACAGCTTTGCAGGAACACTGACCGACACTCTCCATCCCAATCTCTTCCTCTCTGGTAATCTCTCCCCATTGCTATCCTTCCCTCTCCCTGTTCTTCCCTCTCTATATCTATCCCTGTCTTTCTCACTGTTACACTCTCCATCTGGATGGAGGAGGAGAAAGAGAGGCATATATAGAGGCAGCTTTACTCGGTATCTAACCCCACACTGTACCTGTCCTGCGAGTGTTTTATAGAACAGAGAGGACAGAGATTTGCTCTGTAGATAACTCCATTCTGTACTTGGCTTGGCAGCATTTGAAGGGACAGTTTAGACGGAGCTTTACTCTGTATCCCTGGAATTTTGAAGTGTAAGGGGTGTTTCGTTTAGTTTAATGTAGAGATTCAGCACTGAAACAGGCCCTTCAGCCCACCGAGTCTGTGCCGACCATCAACCACCCATTAATACTAATCCTACACTAATTCCATATTCCTACCACATCCCCACCTGTCCCCATATTTCCCTACCACCTACCTATACTAGGGGCAATTGCTAATGGCCAATTTACCTATCAACCTGCAAGTCTTTGGCATGTGGGAGGAAACCGGAGCACCCGGTGGAAACCCACGCAGACACAGGGAGAACTTGCAAACTCCACACAGGTAGTACCCAGAATTGAACCCGGGTCGCTGGAGCTGTGAGGCTGCGGTGCTAACCACTGTGCCACTGTGCTGGGTGAATTGATCAAAGTTTACAAGACAATACTGGAAAGTGATGGGGTAGATAGAGAGAAACTCTTCTCACTGGTTGGAGGAGTCTCGGACGAGGGGCACAGTCGAAAAATCGAACATTAGTCGAAGACCCTTTCAAGGGTGAAATTTATTAACACTTCTGCACACAAAGGATGGTGGAATTTTGGAATTGTCTTCCACAAATGACCCCTCCCTATCTCTGCAATCTCCTCCAGCTCCACAATCCACCAATATCTTTGATCCTCTAATTCTGGCCTCTTGAACATCCCCAATTTGAATCGTTCCACCATTGGTGGCCGTGCCTTCAAGCTGCCAAGGCCCTAACTCTGGAATTCCTTTCCCAAACCTCACCATCTCACTAACTCCCTTTCCTCTTTGAGGATTCTCCCTCAAACCAACCTCTGACCAAGTTTTTGGTCATCTGGTCTAATATCTCCTGAAGTGACTCGGTGTCAAATTTTTATTTTCTTGATTCATTTGTTGGATGTGTGCGTTAGTGGCCAGGACAGCATTTATTGCCCATTCATAATTGCCCTTGAGAAGGTGGAGTTGAGCCTCCTTCTTGAACCGCTGCAGTCCATGTGGGGTAGGTACACCCACAGTGCTGTTAGGAAGGGAGATCCAGGATTTTGACCCAGTCACAGTGAAGGAGCAGCGATATAGTTCCAAGTCAGGATGGTGTGAGACTGGAAGGGAAACTTGCAGGTGGTGGTGTTCCCATACGTGTTTCCTGTTTGTTTGCTCTCTCTCCCCCTCCTTCTTTCTAGACCTCCCTGTCCTCCTGTCCCTCTGTGTTATGAGAACCTAAGAACAGAAGGAAGTGGGTGCAGGAACAGAGAGACCTGGGGATGTCTGTGCACAAATTGAAGGTGGCAGAGCTAGTTGAGAAAGTGGTTAAAAGGCATATGGGATCCTCGGCTTTGTAAATAGAGGCTTAGAGTATAAAAGCAAGGAGGTTATGATGAAGCTTTATAAAACACTGCTTCATCCTCAACTAGTATTGTGTCCAATTCTGGACACCGTACTTTCGGAAGGATGTGGGGGCTTTAGAGAGGATGCAGAAAAGATTCACGAGCAAGGTTCCAGGATGAGGGACTTCAGTTATGTGGATAGATTGGAGAAACTGGTGTTGTTCTCCAGAGAGAAGAGAAACTTGAGATTAGATTTGATAGAGGTGTTCAAAATCATGAGGGGTCCTGACAGAGTAGATGTAGAAGTAGGAATGCAGCACATAGGACATTCCAGACCCATATCTGTTCAGTGTTTACTTAAACAAGTGAATTGACCATTTAATATTTTTAACTTACTTAACCCTTGTGTTCCCACAAAGATCAAGCTAGTAAATTCAACAGTGGTCACTTTGACTTCATCCCATCGTGTCTTATGTACATTCTCACAGGATTGCAGGTATAACTGTAGTCATAAAATTCAGCTGAAAATTGATCATTTACATTATTATTTCAGTCCATATTTACAGTACACACGGTACCTTACTGTTGTAATCAAGTCATA
This sequence comes from Heterodontus francisci, assembly GCF_036365525.1. NCBI lineage: Eukaryota > Metazoa > Chordata > Chondrichthyes > Heterodontiformes > Heterodontidae > Heterodontus > Heterodontus francisci. Next base: position 190,257 of record NW_027140832.1, on the reverse strand, counting down.
TAGTGTCTATTCATCCCATTGGGGCAAAATGTCACTGGCTCAACATTCTCACCAAATACTAAAGCATTCCACAATGCAAGACTCACAAATTCAACACAAGTTTCCTTTTCTGAGTCTCGCTGGTCTGTTCTGATTCTCTGAGGGATTACTGATGCTTATCCTCCACATGAGCAATCGTCCTAATCCCGTGTGCCTGTCCTGCTCCCAAACCCGGCATCCACTTATGTTAAGACAGGTGATACAGGAGCGTCTCAGTGACTGAGGCAGGTGAGTCTTGAGGCTGAGCCGGGCACAGTGAGTGACCTGGGTTAATCCGACACTCCAGGGAATGTTTTAACGGAGCTTTACTCTGTATCTAACCCGTGCTGTACCTTCTCTGAGAGTGTTTGATGGGGCAGTGCAGACGAGGAGAGTTATTCCTTACCCACTTTAAACATGGAGAAGTGAATATCCAAGAGATTGTTTTAAGTGTGATGAGGGTTTCTGTCTCTACCATCCTTTAGAGTCATCGAGAGATACAGCACTTATACAGGCCCTTCGGCCCACCCAGTCTGTGCCGGCCATCAACCACCCATTTTATACTAATCCTTTCAGGCAGTGAGTTCCAGACACCCACCAGCCACTGGGTGAAGAAACTATTGATGTGTTTCGTTCTGTTAAGTTTGATGTCAATATTTCCCCAGGATGTTGATGCTGGGGGATTCAGTGATGGGATAATGCTTTGAATGCCAAGGGGAGGTGGTTGGATTCTCTCCTGTTGCAGATGGTCATTGCCTGGCACTTGTGTGACGTGAATGTTACTTCCCACTGGTCGGCCCAAGCCTGAATGTTGTCCGGGTCTCGGTGCATGTGGCTATGGATTGCTTCATTATCTGAGGCAAAATACTGTGGATGCTGGAAATCTGGAAAGCATCGAGCTGAATCACTAACTCTGTTTCTCTCTCCACAGATGCTGCTTGACCTGCTCAGTATTTCCAGTATTCTCTCCTGGGATCTCAGCTGAAGATGGTTGAGCCTCGGACACTACCCTGAGGAACTCCTGCAGTGATGTCCTGGGACTGAGATGATTGACCTCCAACAACCACAACCATCTTCCTTTGTGCTCGGTATGACTCCAACCTGCGGATTCCCACTGACTTCAGTTTTACTCGGGCTCCTCGATGTCACACTCGGTCAAACGCTGCCTTGATGTTAAGGTCAGTCTCTCTTCCCAGTAGCAGACAGGAGTGAATCGTTCCCTTTGACCCGTTGTACACTGAACAAGCTGTGTTTCTTCACAGCCTGATACAGGACTGTACACGGCCGATTAATGTAGCCCATCAAACACTCCCAGAGCAGGTTCCTATAGAGTATAGTTCCTTCAACATTCTCACTCTGTCTCTCCCTGCTGCTATGTCTGACACGAGGAGAGAGACAGAGGGAGAGAGGGTTAGTTATGAAGGCAGAGAGAGGGCTGAAGAGAGGGACAAAGTTGGAGAGAGAGAGATTGTTGAGGTGGATGAAAAGGATAATGTAAGATATATTAATTTGATGTAATCCTTCACTGCTGTGCACACAAACATATAAGAGATAGATATGGAGAGAAAAAAACATCGGCAGAGGGGGAAATGTAGATGAAGTTGGGGCCCAGGCAGATACGTTTGATGATCCAGAAGGAACAGCCTCCATTTTAAACATCCAGCAAGCTATTCCACTGTGGAAGCCATCACACCCTCATGATATTTGTTGTGCAAATTTCTTGCTGGCATATTGTTTAATTTTTAAAGCTGTGATTGATAGATTCTTGTTAACCAAAGGTATTAAGAGATAAGGGGCAAAGGCAGGATATATGGTGTAAGTTACATCACAGATCAGCCAAGATCTCATTGGATGCCGGAGCAGAGTTGTGGGGTTGAATTGCATCCTCCTCTTCCAATATCCCCTGTGAAGTCTCCTTCTTTCTCTTTTTGTCACCCTGTCAGTCTATGTCTCTCTGTTTCTCTCTTTCTCTCTCTCTCTCTGTCTCTATCGGACAGTGCAGAGTGAGATTCACTCTGTATCCACCCCATGATGTTCCTGCCCTGGGAGTGTGTGATGGGACAGCGTAGAGGGAAATTTACTCTGTGTCAAACACAACATTGTGCTTGACTTGGGAATATTTAATGGGACAGTGTAGCTGGAGATTTACTCTGTATCCCTGGAATTTTGAAGGCTCAGGTGTGATTTGATGATTGTTTTCAAGGTAATAAGGGAAACTGATAGGGTAGACAGAGAGTAACAATTCCCACTGGCTGCAGAGTCTAGAACATGGGGGCATAGTCTAAAAATATAAACCTAGTCTAAAAACCTTTCAGGAGTGAAATGAAGAAACACTTCAACACACCAGGTGTGGTATCAGTTTGGAACTCTCTTCCACAAACAGCAATTGATGCTGAGACACTTGTTAATTTTTAAATCTGAGTTTGATAGATTTTTATGAAACCTCTCTGTCACTCCCTCTCTCTTCTCCCATCTCTGCCTCTCTCTGTCTCTCCATCTGCCTTTCCATCTCTGTTGCTCTCACTCTCTCCTTCTCTCTCTGTCTCTCTCTCTCTCTCTCTCTCTGTCTCTCCATCAGTCTCCACACTCATCACTCCCTCTCTCTCCTCCTATCTCTGCTTCTCTCTCTATCCCTCCATCTGTCCGTCCCTCCCTGTCACTCCATCTCTCTCTGTCTCTCACTATGTCCCTCCATCTGTTTTTCCCTCCCTCTGTCACTCCCTCTCTCTCCTTCTATCTCTCTCTCTCTGTCGCTCTATCCCTCCATCTATCCTTCCCTCCCTGTCACTCCATCTCTCTCCTTCTCTCTTTGTCTCTATCTCCGTCTCTCCATCTGTCTTTCCCTTCCTGTCGCTCCCTCTCTCTCCTTCTATCTCTGTCTCTCACTCTCTGTCTCTTCATCTGCCTTCCCAATCCCCTGACAATCCCTCTCTCTCCTTCCATCTCTGTCTCTGCATCTCTCTCTGCCTCTCTCTCTGCCTCTCTCTCTGTCTCTCTCTCTTTCCCTCCATCTGCCTTTCCCTCTCTGTCACGCCCACTCTTTCCGTCTTTCTCTGTCTCTCTCTCTCTCTATCCATCCATCTGTCCTTCCCTCCCTGTCACTCCTTCTCTCTCTGTCTCTCTCTCTGTCCCTCCATCTGTCTTTCTCTCCATGACACTCCCTCACTCTCCTTCTATCTCTGTCTTTCTCTCTGTCTCTCCATCTGTCTTTCCCTCTCTGTCTCTCCGTCTCTCTTCTATCTCTGTCTCTGCCTCTCTCCTTCGATCTCTGTCTCTGCCTCTCTCTCTGTCTCTCTCTCTGTCCCTCCATCTATCCTTCCCTCCCTGTCACTCCATCTCTCTCCTTCTCTCTCTGTCTCTCACTCTCTCCCTCCATCTGTCTTTCCCTCTCTGTCTCTCCGTCTCTCTTCTTCTATCTCTGTCTCTGCCTCTCTCTCTGTTTCTCTCTCTGTCCCTCCATCTGTCTTTCCCTCTCTGTCTCTCCCACTCTCTCCGTCTCTCTCTGTCTTTCTCTCTGTCCCTCCATCTGTCAAAGAACAAAGAACAGGACAGCACAGGAACAGGCCATTCGGCCCTCCAAGACTGCGCCGATCTTGATGCCTGCCGAAACTAAAACCTTCTGCACTTCTGGGGTCCGTATCCCTCTATTCCCATCCTATTCATGTATTTGTCAAGATGTCTCTTAAACATCTCTATGGTACCTGCTTCCACCACCTCCCCCAGCAACACGTTCCAGGCACTCACCACCCTCTGTGTTAGGAACTTGCCTCGCACATCCCCTCTAAACTTTGCCCCTCTCACCTTAAACCTCTGTCCCGTAGTAACTGACTCTTCCACCCTGGGAAAAAGCTTCTGACTATCCACTCTGTCCATGCTGCTTATAACTTTGTAAACCTCTATCATGTCGCCCCTCCACCTCCGTCGTTCCAGTGAAAACAATCCGAGTTTATCCAACCTCTCCTCATCGCTAATGCCCTCCAGACCAGGCAACATCCTGGTAAACCTCTTCTGTACCCTCTCCAAAGTCTCCACGTCCTTCTGGTAGTGTGACGACCAGAATTCTAAGTGTGGCCTAACTAAAGTTCTGTACAGCTGCAACATGACTTGCCTATTTATATACGCTGTGCCCCGACCGATGAAGGCAAGCATGCTGTATGCCTTCTTGACTACCTTATCCACCTGTGTTGCACTTTCAGTGACCTGTGGACCTGTACGCCCAGATCTCTCTGCCTGTCAATACTCCGAAGGGTTCTGCCATTTACTGTATACCTCCCACCTGCATTAGACCTTCAGAAATGTAATACCTCACATTTGTCCGAATTAAACTCCATCTGCCATTTCTCCGCCCAAGTCTCCAACCGATCTATATCCTGCTGTATCCTCTGACCATCCTCATCACTATCCGCAACTCCACCAACCTTTGTGTCGTCCGCAAACTTACTAATCAGACCAGCTACATTTTCCTCCAAATCATTTATATATCCTACAAACAGCAAAGGTCCCAGCAGTGATCCCTGCGGAACACCACTAGTCACATCCCTCCATTCAGAAAAACACCCTTCCACTGTTACCCTCTGTCTTCTATGAACGAGCCAGTTCTGTATCCATTTTACCTTTCCCTCTCTGTCACTTCCTCTCTCTCCTTCTATCTCTGTCTATCTCTCTGTTCCTCCATCAGTCCTTCCCTCTCTGTCACTCCATCTCTCCCTCTCTACTTCTCTCTGCCTCTCCCGCTCGCTCCTTCCCTCTCTCTGTCCCTCCATCTGTCTTTCTCCCCTGTCACTCCCTCTCTCTCTGTCTATCTCAGTCTCTGCCTCTCTCTCTATCCCTCCATTTGTCTTTCTCTCTCTGTCACTCCCTCTCTCTCCTATCTTTGTCTCTCTCCATCTATCCCCCCATCTGTCCTTCCCTCCCTGTCAATCCATCTCTCCCATTCTCTCTCTGTCTCTCACTTTGTCCCTCCATCTGTCTTTCCCTCCCTGTCACTCCCTCTCTTTCCTTCCATCTCTGCCTCTCTCTCTGTCTCTCCATCTCTATTGCCCTCTATGTCTCTCCCTCTCTCTCCTTCTATCTCTGTCTTTCTCTCTCTCTGTCCCTCCATCTGTCTTTCCCTCCCTGACACTCCCTCTCTTTCCTTCTGTCTCTGTCTCTCTCTCTGTCCCTCCATCTGTTTTTCCCTTCCTGTCACTCCCTCTCTCTCCTTCTATCTCTGTCTCTCTCTCTCTGTCTCTTCATCTGCCTTCCCCACCCCGTGACAATCCCTCTCTCTCCTTCCATCTCTGTCTCTCTTCTATCCCTCGATCTGTCCTTCCCTCCCTGTTACTCCATCTCTCTCCTTTTCTCTCTGTCCCCCTCTCTGTCCCTCCATTTGTCTTTCCCTCACTGTCACTACCACTCTCTCCTTCTATCTCTGTCTCTCACTCTGTATTTCTCTCCCTGTCACGCCCTCTCTCTCGTTCCATCTGATTCTCTCTCTCTCTGTCTGACCATCTGTCGTTCCCTCTCTGTCTCTCCCTCTCTCTTCTTCTCTCTCTGTCTCTCCATCTGTCTCTCCCCCACTCCCCCGTCACTCCCTCTCTCTCCTTCTATCTCTGTCTCTCTCTCTCTGTCTCTTCATCTGCCTTCCCCACCCCGTGACAATCCCTCTCTCTCCTTCTATCTCTGTCTCTCTTCTATCCCTCGATCTGTCCTTCCCTCCCTGTTACTCCATCTCTCTCCTTTTCTCTCTGTCCCCCGCTCTGTCCCTCCATTTGTCTTTCCCTCACTGTCACTACCACTCTCTCCTTCTATCTCTGTCTCTCACTCTGTATTTCTCTCCCTGTCACGCCCTCTCTCTCTTTCCATCTGATTCTCTCTCTCTCTGTCTGACCATCTGTCATTCCCTCTCTGTCTCTCCATCTCTCTTCTTCTCTCTCTGTCTCTCCATCTGTCTCTCCCCCACTCCCCCGTCACTCCCTCTCTCTCCTTCTATCTCTGTCTCCTCCTCTCTCTGTGTCCCTCCATCTGTCCTTCCCTTTCTGTCTCTCCCTCTCTCTCCTTATATCTCTGTCTCTGCCTCTCTCTCTGTCTCGCTCCCTTTCTCTCCAACTGCTTTTCCCTCTCTGTCTCTCCCTCTCTCTCCTTCTCTCTCTGTCCCTCCATCTGTCTTTCCATCTCTGTCATTCCCTCTCTCTCATTCTCTCCCTGTCTCTCACTCTGTCCCTCTATCCGTCTTTCCCTTCCTTACACTCCCTCTCTCTCTTCTTTCCCTCTCTGCCACTCTCTCTGTCTCTCTCTCTGTCCCTCCATTTGTCTTTCCCTCTCTGTCTCTCTCCTTCTATCTCTGTCTCTCTCTCTATCTCTCCATCTGTCCTTCCCTCCCTGTCACTCCCTCTCTCTCCTTCTCTCTCTGTCTCTCTCTTTGTCTCTCCATCTGTCTTTCCCTCTCTCACTCCCTCTCTCTCCTTCTCTCTCTGTCCCTCCATCTGTCTTTCCGTCTCTGTCACTCCTTCTCTCTCTGTCTCTCACACTCTGTCCCTCGATCTGTCATTCCCTCCGTGTCACTCCTCTCTCTGTCTCTCCATCTGTCTTTCCCTCTCTGTCTCTCCCTCTCTCCCATTCAATCTCTCTCTTTCTTTCTGTCTGTCCATCTGTCTTTCCCTCCCTATCAATCCCTTTCTCTCCTTCCATCTCTGCCTCTCTCTCTCTGTCTCTCCACCATTCTTTCCCTCTCTGCCTCACCCTCTCTCTCCTTCTATCTCTGTCTCTCTCTCTGTTCCACCATTTGCCTTTCCCTCTCTGTCAATCCCACTCTGCTTCTCTCTGTCTCTCCCTCTCCTTCCTTCACTCTCTCTCTGTCCCTCCATCTGTCTTTCCCCCCATGTCAATCCCTCTCTCTCCTTCTATCTCTGTCTCTGCCTCTTCCTCTGTCACTCTCTCTCTGTCCCTCCCTCTCTCTCCTTCTATCTCTGTCTCTCTCTCTCTATCCCTCCATCTGTCCCTCCCTCCCTGTCACTCCATCTCTCTCCTTCTCTCTCTGTCCCTCCCTCTCTGTAACTCCATCTCTCTCTTTGTCTCTCTCTCTCTATCCCTCCATCTGTCCTTCCCTCCCTGTCACTCCATCTCTCTCCTTCTATCTCTGTCCCTCAGTCTGTCCCTTTATCTGTCTTTGCCTCCCTGTCACTCCCTCTCTCTCCTATCTCTGTCTTTCTCTCTGTCTTTCTCTCTGTCTCTCCATCTGTCTTTCCCTCCCTATCACTCCCACTCACTCCTTCCATCACTGCCTCTCTCCCTGTCCATCCACCTGTCTTCCCACCCACTCCCCCATCACTCCATCTCTCTCCTTCTATCTCTGTCTCTCTCTCTCTATCGCTCCCTCTGTCCTTCCCTCCCTGTCACTCCATTTCTCTCCCTGTATCTCTCTCTGTCCCGCCATCTGTCTTTCCCTCTCTGTCTCTCCCGCTCACTCCTTCCATCTCAGCCTCTCTCTCTCTGCCTCTCTCTCTGCCTCTCTCTCTGTCTCTCTGTCCCTCCATCTGCCTTTCCCTTCCAGTCACTCCCTCTCTCTCCTTCAATCTCTGTCTCTCTCTCTATTCCACCATTTGGCTTTCCCTCTCTGTCACTCCCATTCTCCTTCTCTCTGTCTCTCTCTCTCTGTCCCTCCATCTGTCTTTCCCCCCATGTCACTCCCTCTCTCTCCTTCTAACACTGTCTCTGCCTCTTCTTCTGTCTCTCTCTCTATGTCCCTCCATCTGTCTTTACCTCTCTGTCACTCCCTCTCTCTCCTTCTCTCTCTGTCTCTCTCTCTCTATCCATCCATCTGTCCTTCCCTCCCTGTCTATCCATCTCTGTCCTTCTATCTCTATCTCTCCATCTGTCTGTCCCTCTCTGTCTCTCCCTCTCTCTCCTTCTCTCTATGTCTCTCACTTTGTCTCTCCATCTGTCTTTCCCTCCCCATCACTCCCTCTCTCTACTTCCAGCTCTGCCTCTCTCTCTGTCCTTCCATCTGTCTTCCCACCCCCACCCCATCACTCCAACTCTCTCCTATCTCTGTCTCTCTCTCTCTATCCCACCGTCTGTCCTTCCCTCCCTGTCACTCCATTTCTCTCCCTGTCTCTCTCTCTCTATCCCTCCATCTGTCTTTCCCTCCCTGACAGTCCCTCTCGCTCCTTCCATCTCTGCCTCTCTCTCTATCCCTCCATCTGTCCTTCCCTCCCTGACACTCTCTCTCTCTCCTTCTATCTCTGTCCCTCAGTCTGACCCTTTATCTGTCTTTGCCTCCCTGTCACTCCCTCTCTCTCCTATCTTTGTCTCTCCATCTGTCTTTCCCTCCCTATCACTCCCTCTCACTCCTTCCATCACTGCCTCGCTCCCTGTCCATCCACCTGTCTTCCCACCCACCCCCCCATCACTCCATCTCTCTCCTTCTATCTCTATCTCTCTCTCTCTATCGCTCCCTCTGTCCTTCCCTCCCTGTCACTCCATTTCTCTCCCTGTATCTCTCTCTGTCCCGCCATCTGTCTTTCCCTCTCTGTCTCTCCCGCTCACTCCTTCCATCTCAGCCTCTCTCTCTCTCCTTCTATCTCTGTCTCTCTCTCTGTTCCACCATTTGGCTTTCCCTCTCTGTCACTCCCATTCTCCTTCTCTCTGTCTCTCTCTCTCTGTCCCTCAATCTGTCTTTCCCCCCATGTCACTCCCTCTCTCTCCTACTAACACTGTCTCTGCCTCTTCCTCTGTCTCTCTCTCTCTGTCCCTCCATCTGTCTTTACCTCTCTGTCACTCCCTCTCTCTCCTTCTATCTCTTTCTCTCTCTTTCTATCCCTCCATCTGTCTTTCCCTCTCTGTCACTCCCTCTCTCTCCTTCTATCTCTGTCTCTCTCTCTCTATCCATCCATCTGTCCTTCCCTCCCTGTCTCTCCATCTCTGTCCTTCTATCTCTATCTCTCCATCTGTCTGTCCCTCTCTGTCTCTCCCTCTCTCTCCTTCTCTCTATGTCTCTCACTTTGTCTCTCCATCTGTCTTTCCCTCCCCATCACTCCCTCTCTCTACTTCCAGTTCTGCCTCTCTCTCTGTCCCTCCATCTGTCTTCCCACCCCCACCCCATCACTCCAACGCTCTCCTATCTCTGTCTCTCTCTCTCTATCCCACCGTCTGTCCTTCCCTCCCTGTCACTCCATTTCTCTCCCTGTCTCTCTCTCTACCCCTCCCTCTGTCCTTCCCTCCCTGACACTCCCTCTCTCTCCTTCTCTCTCTGTCTCTCTCTCTGTCCCTCCATCTGTCTTTCCCCCCCCCTGTCACTCCCTCTCTCTCCTTCTATCTCTGTCTCTGTCTCTCTGTCTGTCCCTCAGTCTGTGTTTCCCTCTCTGTCACTCCCTCACTCTCCTATCTCTGTCTCTCTCTCTCTATCCCTCCATCTGTCCTTCCCTCCCTGTGACTCCATTTCTCTCCCTGTCTCTCTCTCTGTCCCTCCATCTGTCTTTCCCTCCACACTCTCCTTCTATCTCTGTCTCTCTCACTCTCTGTCTTTCCCTCCCTGTCACTCCCTCTCTCTCCTTCCATCGCTGCCTCCCTCTCTCTCTGTCTCTCCAACTGCGTTTCCCTCTCTGTCTCTCCCACCCTCTCCTTCTCTCTCAGTCTCTGCCTCTCTCTATCCCTCCACCTGTCCTTCCCTCCCTGTCACTCCATCTCTCTGCTTCTCTCTCTCTCTCTGTCCCACCATCTGTCTTCCACCCCCCATCACTCCCTCTCTCTCCGTCTCTCTCTCTCTATCCCTCCATCTGACCTTCCCTCCCTGTCACTCCATCTCTCTCCGTCTCTCACTTTGTCCCTCCATCTGTCTTTCCCTCTCTCCCTCTCCCTCTCTCTACTTCTCTCTGTCTCTGCCTCTCTCTCTGTCTCTCTCTCTCTGCCCCTCCATCTGTCTTTCCCTCTCTGTCTCTGCCTCTCTCTACTTCTCTCTGTCTCTGCCTCTCTCTCTGTCTCTCTCTCTGCCCCTCCAACGGTCTTTCCCTCTCTGTCTCTCCTTCTATCTCTGTCTGTCCATCTGTCTTTCCCTCTCTGTCTCTCCCTCTCTCTACTTCTCCTTGTCTCTGCCTCTCTCTCTGCCCATCCATCGGTCTTTCCCTCTCTGTCACTCCCTCTCTCCTTCTCTCTGTCTCTCCCTCTCTCTCCTTCTCTCTCTGTCCCTCCATCTGTCTTCCCCCCGTCACTCCCTCTCTCTCCGTCTCTCTCTCTCTATCCCTCCATCTGACCTTCCCTCCCTGTCAATCCATCTCTCTCCTTCTCTCGATGTCTCTCACTTTGTCCCTCCATCTGTCTTTCCCTCTCTGTCTCTCCCTCTCTCTCCTTCTATCTCTGTCTGTCCATCTGTCTTTCCCTCTCTGTCTCTCGCTCTCTCTCCTACTCTCTGTCTCTGTCTCTCTCTGTCTCTGTCCCTCCATCTGTCTTTCCCTCACTTGCACTTCCTCTCTCTCTCCTTCTATCTCGGTCTCTCTCTTTGTCCCTCCATCTGTCTTTCCCTCTCTGTCACCCTCTCTCTCCTTCTCTCTCTCTCTGTCCCTCCATCTGTCTTTCGCTCCCTGTCAATCCCTCTCTCTCCTTACATCTCTGCCTCACTCTCTCTGTCCCTCCATCTGTCTTTCCCTCCCTGTCACTCCCTCTCTCTCTGTCTCTCTCTTTGTCCCTCCATCTGTCTTGCCCTCCCTGACACTCCCTCTCACTCCTTCTCTCTCTGTCTCTCTCTCTGCTATCACTGACACTAGGAGAGAGACAGAGGGACGGAGGGTTAGATATGAAGGCATAGAGAGGGCCGTAGAGAGGGACAAACTTGGAGAGAGAGAGAGATTGTTGAGTTGGATGAAGAGGAGAATGTAAGATATATTAACTTGATTTAATCCTTCACTGCTGTGTACACAAACATATTTGAGATAGGTATGGAGAGAAAGAAAACATCGGGAGAGGGAGGAATGCAGATGAAGTTGGGGCCCAGGCGGACACTTTTGATGATCCAGAAGGAATAGCCTCCATTTTAAATATTCAGCCAGCTATTCCACTGTGGGAACCATCACACCCTCATGATATTGTTTGTGGAAATTTCATGCTGGCTTATTGGTTAATTTTTAAACCTGTGATTGATAGATTCTTGTTAACCAAATGTATTAAGAGACAAGGGGCAAAGGTGGGATATATGGAGTCAGTTAGATCACAGATCAGCCCTGATCTCATTGAATGCTGGAACAGGGTCGAGGGGTTAAATTGCCTCCTCATCTTCCTATGTCTGATGTTAAATATCCTTCTTTCACTCTCAGACACCCTGACTGTCTGTGTCTCCCTCTATTTCTCTCATTCTCTCTCTCTCTCTGTCTGTTTCGGACAGTGTAGAGTGAGATTCACTCTGTATCCACCCCATGATGTTCCTGTCCTGGGACTGTTGGATGGGACAGTGTAGAAGGAGCATTACTCTGTATCTAATCCATGCTGTCCCTGTCTGGGGAATGTTGATGGGAGAGTGGAAACAGAGAGGTCTGGGACCAGGGTCCTCATGGGGAGGACTTAATGGTGCCTCCTAATTGACCAGTTAGCAATATTGGTGCTCCAGGGATGAAAGGGACATTGGCTGAGTGGATACGACATTGGCTGAGAGAGTGGACAATGGTTGTTTCAGACTGGAGGGAGGTATACAGTGGAGGTTTATATTAGGATCACTGATCTTTTTGATATATACTAATGACTTGGACTTGTGTTTACAGGGCATAACTTCAATGTTTGCCAATGTTTGTGTCATCTGCAATGTAATAAAAGGAAAGGGACTAGTAGCAGACTTCAGGAGGATAGAGGCAGTCTGGTGAAATGGAACACACAAGAACAAATGAATTAGGAGCAGGAGTAGGCCATTCGGCCCCTCGAGCCTGCTCTGCCATTCAATGGCTGATCTGCTAGTGAACTCAACTCCACTTTCCTGTCTGTGTCCCATAACCCTTGACTCCCTAATTGATCAAAAATCTATCGAACTCAGCCTTGAATATATTCAATGATCCAGCCTCAACTGCTCTCTGGGGAAGAGAATTCCACAGACTGACACTCCTCTGAGAGAAACACATTTCTCCTCATCTCAGTTTTAAATGGAACGTCCCTAATTTTTAAACTGTGTCCCCTAGTTCTAGTCTCCCCAACAAGGGGAAACATCCTCTCAGCATCCACCCTGTCCAGTCCCCTCGGGACCTGAGATGTTTCACTCAGATCACCTCTCATTCTTCTAAACTCCAGTGGGTATAGACCCAACCTGTTCAACCTTTCCTCATAAGATAACCCCTTCATCCCAGGAATCAGCCCAGTGAACCTTCTCTGAACTACTTCGAATGCAATTATATAATTTCTTCAGTAAGGAGACCAAAAGTGTCCACAATCCTGCAGACGTCGTCTAACTTATGCCCTGTACAGCTGTAACAACACTTCCCTACTTTGATATTCTATTCACCTTGCAATAAACAACAACATTCCATTTGCCTTCCTAATCACTCGCTGTAGCTACACGGTAACATTTTGTGATTCATGTACCAGGACACCCAGATCCCTCTGTACCGTACAGTTCTGCAGTCTCTCTCCATTTCAATAATATACTGATTTTTATTCTTCCTGCTAAAGTGGACAAGCTCACATTTTCCCACATTGTACTCCATCTGCCAATTTTTTCCTCACTCACTTAACCTCTGGAAATCTCTTTGGAGACACTTTATGTCCTCTTGACAGCTTACTATCCAACCTATCATTGGACAGACACAGGGCAGGTTAACTTCAATGCTGAGAAATGTGAAGTGATGCATTTTGGAAGGAAGACTGAGTGATATAAACTAAATGGTACAATGTTAGAATGGGTGACAGGACAGAGAGATCTGGGATTTCATCAATGTTCCCTGTTCTACCCAAAAGCTCAATTTGGGGCTTGGAATCTGTGAGTTGAATTTAGCTTCATCCTGAAAAGTGTTAGTAAACGTGTTGGGAAATGTGTCAAAAGCTGTTTCCATTCAGACATTCCTGCATTGTGGAAGTGTGAGCTATCTTTGCAGAGACAGGAAATAGAGTTGTTTGAATGGACCTGCAGGTTTTAGTTGATGCAATAAGGTGAGAATTTGAATTGTGTCCCTTCCAGATACACAGAATTGAAGGTATTTACAGAACACCACATGAAGTAGTTTACCAATGTCTGACAAACTTCAAAGACTTCAAACACATGGAAGAAGAGGAGAAGGGAACAATATACAAAACCTCAGTCAGTCAGACAACAGCAGGAGGAAAATGAATCTCTTTTTATGGGTTTTAATTTGAAGGCCTGAGCTGATGATTGAAAAAGTCGGAGTTCAAATCCCACGCTGGGCTGTTGTGAATTTGAATTTTGTTTTTTCTCAAAGTAAACATAAATCTGGAATTAAAAAGCCTCTGGGATGGAATGATTCACTCCTGTCTACTAGTGCAAAGCCCGTGTGTGTCTCAGTTTTGCTGTATTTATTAACGATTTAAGATGATGTGGTAGAATGCAACATACCCAAGTTTACCAATGACACAAAAATAGGCAGCATTGTAAGCAGTGTAGCTGGAAGCAGAACAATGCAAAGAGATATCTGAAGTGAATGGTTAAAACTGTGGGAGATAGATTTCAATGTCAGTTAAAAAGACGAGAACAGAGTACTTTATAAATGGTGAAAAGATAGAAACACTCGAGGTTCAAAGAGACTTGAGGGGTCCGTGTCCATTTGAGTGCAGTGTAGATTTACCAGAATGATAACTGGACTCCAAGGGTTAAATTACGAGGTGATATTACACAAACTGGGGATTTATTCCCTGGAATTTAGGAGGATCAAGGTGATTTGATCAAAGATGTTGAGATAGTAAGGGGAAATGATGGGGTAGTTTGCGAGAAACTATTTCGGCAGCTTTGGAATATATGAACAGGAGTAGGCCATTCAGCCCATCTAGCCTGCTCCGCCATTCAAGACGATCATGGCTGATCATCCACTTCAATGTGTTTTTCCCAGACTATCCTCATATCCCTTTCTGTCATTGGTATTCAGCAATCTGTCAATCTCTGCTTTAAACATACTCAATGACTGAGATTCCACAGCCCTCTGGGATAGAGAATTCCTAAGATTCACAACCCTCTGAGTAATGACATTTCTCCTCATCTCTGTCCCAAGTGGCTTCCCCCTTATTTTGAAATTGTGTCCCCTGGTTCTAGACTCCTCAACCAGGAGAAACATCTTACCTACATCTACCCTGTCTATCTATAACGTTACCCCAGGATCCCCACACATCCTGTCTCCCCGTCCCCCTGCTTCTAAAGTGTCTCAGGGTGTCCTGACACTTTCTTTCTCTCTGCTTCTGTCTCTATCCCTCACTATCTCTCTGTTCTCTCTCCATTTCTATCTCTCCCTATATCTCTGTTACTCTACCTCTGTTCCTCTCTCTCTCTGTCTATCACTCTCTCCCACCATGTTGGTTATCATTGGGGGTTGAGTTAAATCACAGACAAAATAAACACTTCACCTGTCTGCCCCGGAATAAATAGCAAAATGTGTGGATATTTTATGTCTGTATTCAGACAATATAGACAGGAGTGTATATTATATGATGGGATGCTGCAAATCGATTTACACTAGTACTGTCGGAAAAACAACTTAAAAAGAATTATTCACAAGTTCAGTCCAACTTAACGACAGATTTGACCCGATAAGGTAATAAATGCCAAAAGTCTGGAGTTTTTTGGAGTACGTTAAGCTTTACTCTGTCTGGCTTTCAGAAATTAAACATTACACATGCACTGCAAGATTAAAGATTATACATAGGTTAGGTTACATCGAATTTTGGAAGGACTAACAAGGCTAGGGAATATCCAATGAATGGTAGGATCATAGGAAGTACCGAGTGTCAGAGGGATCTTGGTGTACTTGTCCATAGATCACTGAAGGCTGCAGCGCGGGTAGACAAGGTGGTTAGGAAGGTATATAGGATACTTGCCTTTATTAGTTGAGGCATAGAATATAAGAACAGGGAGGTTATGATGGAGCTATATAAAACACTGGTTAGGCCACAGCTGGAGTACTGTGTACAGTTCTGGGCACCACACTATAGGAAGGATGTGATTGCACTGGAGAGGATGCAGAGGAGATTGACCAGGATGTTGCCTGGGCTGGAGCATTTCAGCTATGAAGAGAGACTGAAAAGGCTGGGGTTGTTTTCCTCAGAGCAGAGAAGGCTGAGGGGGGACCTGATTGAGGTGTACAAAATTATGAGGGGCATTGATAGGTTAGATAGGAAGAAACTTTTTCCCTTAGCGGAGGGGTCAATAACCAGGGGGCATAGATTGAAGGCAAGGGGCAGGAGGTTTAGAGGGGATTTGAGGAAAAGATTTTTCACCCGGAAGGTTATTGGGTGATTTGATGAAGGTTTTAAATGTGATGAGGGTTTCTGCCTCTTCCATCCTTTCGAGTCATCGAGAGATACAGCACTTATACAGGCCCTTCGGCCCACCCAGTCTGTGCCGGCCATCAACCACCCATTTTATACTAATCCTTTCAGGCAGTGAGTTCCAGACACCCACCAGCCACTGGGTGAAGAAACTATTGATGTGTTTCGTTCAGTTAAGTTTGATGTCAATATTTCTCCAGGATGTTGACGCTGGGTGATTCAGTGATGGGATAATGCTTTGAATGCCAAGGGGAGGTGGTTGGATTCTCTGTTGTTGCAGATGGTCATTGCCTGGTACTTGTGTGACGTGAATGTTACTTGCCACTGGTCGGTCAAGCCTGAATGTTGTCTGGGTCTTGGTGCATGTGGCTATGGATTGCTTCATTATCTGTGGCAAAATACTGTGGATGCTGGAAATCTGGAAAGCATCGAGCTGAAACACTAACTCTGTTTCTCTCTCCACAGATGCTGCCTGACCTGCTCAGTATTTCCAGTATTTTCTCCTGGGATCTCAGCTGAAGATGGTTGAGCCTCGGACACTACCCTGAGGAACTCCTGCAGTGATGTCCTGGGACTGAGATGATTGACCTCCAACAACCACAACCATCTTCCTTTGTGCTCGGTATGATTCCAACCAGCGAATTCCCACTGACTTCAGTTTTACTCGGGCTCCTCGATGTCACACTGGGTCAAACACTGCCTTGATGTTAAGGTCAGTCTCTCTTCCCAGTAGCAGACAGGAGTGAATCGTTCCCTTTGACCCGTTGTACACTGAACAAGCTGTGTTTCTTCACAGCCTGATACAGGACTGTACACGGCCGATTAATGTAGCCCATCAAACACTCCCAGAGCAGGTTCAGCACAGCTTAGGAACAGAGTACTGTTCCTTCAACATTCTCTCTCTGTCTCTCCCTCCTGCTATCTCTGACATTAGGAGAGAGACAGAGGGAGAGAGGGTTAGATATGAAGGCAGAGAGAGGGCTGATTTGGTTGTGCAAATTTCATGCTGGCTTATTGGTTAATTTTTAAATCTGTGATTGATAGATTCTTGTTAACCAAAGGTATTAAGAGATAAGGGGCAAAGGCAGGATATATGGTGTAAGTTACATCACAGATCAGCCAAGATCTCATTTGATGCTGGAACAGGGCTGTGGGGTTGAATTGCATCCTCCTCTTCCAATATCCCCTGTGAAGTATCCTTCTTTCTCTTTTAGTCACCCTGTCAGTCTATGTCTCTCTGTTTCTCTCTTTCTGTCTCTCTCTCTCTGTCTCTATCGGACAGTGTAGAGTGAGATTCACTCTGTATCCACCCCATGATGTTCCTGCCCTGGGAGTGTGTGATGGGACAGTGTAGAGGGAAATTTACTCTGTGTCAAACCAAACCTTGTGCTTGGCTTGGGAATGTTTAATGGGACAGTGTAGCTGGAGATTTACTCTGTATCCCTGGAATTTTGAAGGTTCAGGTGTGATTTGATGATTGTTTTCAAGATAATAAGGGAAACTGATGGGGTAGACAGAGAGTAACAATTCCCACTGGCTGCAGAGTCTAGAACATGGGGGCATAGTCTAAAAATATAAACCTAGTCTAAAAACCTTTCAGGAGTGAAATGAAGAAACACTTCAACACACCAGGTGTGGTATCAGTTTGAAACTCTCTTCCACAATCAGCAATTGATGCTGAGACACTTGTTAATTTTTAAATCTGAGTTTGATAGATTTTTGTTAACCAAAGGTATTAAGGGGCAAAGATAGGTACATGGAGTTAGATCACACATCAGCCATGAGCTCATTGAATGACAGAACAGGGTTGAGGGGCCAAATGGCCTCCTCCTCTTCCTCTGTCCTACGCCCAATATCCTGCGATCACGCTCTGTGTCTTGGTCTCTGTCTCCCTCTTTGTCTCTCTTTCTGTCTGTCTGTCTCTCTCTCTCTCTCCTCTCATCTGTGGAAATCCACACACATCAGTCAGCCATTTTAGGTTCATTTTCAGTGGCCATTTTATGTTCCCACAACACTGGGACATTTATCGCTGTCTATCCCAAACCATCTCTCTTTGTAGTCTATTTGTGTTCTCCTCACAGCTTATTGTCCCACCTAACCTAGTATCTCTCTCCTTTGCTCCGTCTCACTCACGCACTCTCCCCCTCTGAATCCCAGTCTCTCCCTCTCTGTTAACCTCTGAATCCCAGTCTTTCCTGCTCTGTTACCCTCTGAATCCCAGTATCTCCCTCTCTGTTAACCTCTGAATCCCAGTCTTTCCTGCTCTGTTACCCTCTGAATCCCAGACTCTCCCTCTCTGTTACCCTCTGAATCCCAGTCTTTCCCGCTCTGTTACCCTCTGAATCCCAGACTCTCCCTCTCTGTTACCCTCTGAATCTCAGTCTCTCCCTCTCCGTTACCCTCTGAATCCCAGCCTCTCCCTCTCTGTCACCCTCTGAATCCAAGTCTCTCCCTCTCTGTTACCCTCTGAATCCCAGACTCTCCCTCTCTGTTACCCTCTGAATCCCAGTCTCTCCCTCTCTGTCTCTCTCTCCCTCCCTCTCTGTTTCTTTCTCTCTCGCTGTCTCTCTCTGTCTCTCAGTGTCTCTCCCTCTCTCTCTCTCTTCCTCTGTCCACACCTCTGTCTCTCTCACACCATCGCGCCCTCCCTCTCTCTGTCTCTCCCTCTCTCTGCCTCTCCATCTCTCTCTCCTTTTACTTTGTCTCTCCCTATCTCTCTTTCTCACCCTCTGTCCATGACTCTGTTTACATCTCTCTCATTCTCTGTCTCTGCCTATCTCTCTCTCTCTCTTTCTCTGTCCATGACTCCATTTGTGCCTCCCTTACACCATCTCTCCCACTCTCTCCGTCTCTCTCTCTGTCCCTCCATCTGTCTTTCCCTCTCTGTCACTCCTCCTCTCTGCTTCTATCGCTGTCTCTCTCTCTCTTTCCCTCCATCTTTCCTTCCCTCCCTGTCACTCCATCTCTCTCCTTCTCTCTCTGTCTCTCACTTTGTCCCTGTACCTGGCTTTCCCTTCCTGACACTCCCTCTCTCTCCTTCGCTTTCTGTCTCTGCCACTCTCTCTGTCTCTCTCTCTGTCTCTCCGTCTCACTCCTTCTTTCTCTGTCACTCCCGCTCTCTCTCTGTCTCTCTCTCTGTCCAACCATCTGTCATTCCTTCTCTGTCTCTCCCTCTCTCTCCTTCTATCTGTCTCTCCATCTGTCTTTCCCTCTCTGTCTCTCCCTCTCTCTCCTTCTCTCTCTGCCTCTCTCTCTGTCTCTCTCTCTGTCCCTCCATCTGTCTTTCACTCTCTGTCACTCCCTCTCTCTCCTTCTATCTCTGTCTCTGTCTCTCTGTCTGTCCCTCAGTCTGTCTTTCCCTCTCTGTCACTCCCTCACTCTCCTATCTCTGTCTCTCTCTCTGTATCCCTCCATCTGTCCTTCCCTCCCTGTGACTCCATTTCTCTCCCTGTCTCTCTCTCTGTCCCTCCATCTGTCTTTCCCTCTCTGTCTCTCCACACTCTCCTTCTATCTCTGTCTCTCTCACTCTCTGTCTTTCCATCTGTCTTTCCCTCCCTGTCACTCCCTCTCTCTCCTTCCATCGCTGCCTCTCTCTCTCTCTGTCTCGCCAACTGCCTTTTCCTCTCTGTCTCTCCCACCCTCTCCTTCTCTCTCAGTCTCTGCCTCTCTCTATCCCTCCATCTGTCTTTCCCTCCCTGTCACTCCCTCTCTCTCCTTCCATCGCTGCCTCTCTCTCTTTCTGTCTCGCCAACTGCCTTTCCCTCTCTGTCTCTCCCACCCTCTCCTTCTCTCTCAGTCTCTGCCTCTCTCTATCCCTCCATCTGTCCTTCCCTCCCTGTCACTCCATCTCTCTCCTTCTCTCTCTCTCTCTGTCCCTCCATCTGTCTTCCACCCCCCATCACTCCCTCTCTCTCCGTCTCTCTCTCTCTATCCCTCCATCTGACATTCCCTCCCTGTCACTCCATCTCTCTCCTTCTCTCTCCGTCTCTCACTTTGTCCCTCCATCTATCTTTCCCTCTCTGTCTCTCCCTCTCACTCCTTCTATCTCTGTCTCTCACTGTGTTCCTCCATCTGTCTTTCCCTCTCTGTCTCTCCCTCTCTCTACTTCTCTCTGTCTCTGCCTCTCCCTCTGTCTCTCTCTCTGCCCCTCCATCGGTCTTTCCCTCTCTGTCTCTCCTTCTATCTCTGTCTGTCCATCTGTCTTTCCCTCTCTGTCTCTCCCTCTCTCTACTTCTCTCTGTCTCTGCCTCTCTCTCTGCCCCTCCATCTGTCTCCCCCCCCCCGTCACTCCCTCTCTCTCCGTCTCGCTCTCTCTATCCCTCCATCTGACCGTCCCTCCCTGTCACTCCCTCTGTCTCCTTCCATCTCTGCCTCTCTCTCTGTCTCTCCATCTGCCTTTCCATCTCTGTCTCTCCCTCTCTCTCCTTCTATCACTGTCTCTCTCTCTCTGTCTTTCCATCTGTCATTCCCTCCCTGTCACTCCCTCTCTCTCCTTCCATCTCTGCCCCTCTCTCTCTCTCTGTCTCCAACTGCCTTTCCCTCTCTGTCTCTCCCTCTCTCTCCTTCTATCTCTGTCTCTCTCTCTCTATCTCTCCATCTCTCTTTCCCTCCCAGTCACTCCCTCTCACTCTTTCAATCTCTGTCTCTCCCTCTCTCTCCTTCTATCACTGTCTCTCTCACTGTCTTTCCATCTGTCCTTCCCTCCCTGTCACTCCCTCTCTCTCCTTCTATCTCTTTCTCTCTCAATCAATCCCTCCATCAGTCCATCCGTCCTTCCCAGCCTGACACTCCCTCTCTCTCCTTCTCTCTCTGTCTCTCTCTCTGTCCATCCATCTGTCTTTCCCTCCCTGTCTCTCCCTCTGTCTCCTTCCATCTCTGCACCTCTCTCTGTCTCTCCATCTGTCTTTCCCTCTCTGTCTCTCCCTCTCTCTCCTTCTACCACTGTCTCCCTCTCTCTGTCTTTCCATCTGTCATTCCCTCCCTGTCACTCCCTCTCTCTCCTTCCATCTCTGCCCCTCTCTCTCTGTCTCCAACTGCCTTTCCCTCTCTGTCTCTCCCAATCTCTCCTTCTCTCTCTGTCTCTGCCTCTCTCTCTGTCTCTCTCTCTGTCCCTCCATCTGTCTTTCCCTCTCTGTCTCTCTCTCTATCTCTCCATCTCTCTTTCCCCCCCAGTTACTCCCTCTCTCTCGTTCAATCTCTGTCTCTCCCTCTCTCTCCTTCTATCACTGTCTCTCCATCTGTCTCTATCTGTCTTTCCCTCCCCATCACTCCCTCTCTCTACTTCCATCTCTGCCTCTCTCGCTGTCTCTCCATCTGTCTTTCCCTCTCTGTCTCTCCCTCTCTCTCCTTCTTTCACTGTCTCTCTCCCTCTGTCTTTCCATCTGTCTTTCCCTCCCTGTCACTCCCTCTCTCTCCTTCCATCTCTGCCTCTCTCTCTCTCTCTGTCCCTCCATCTGCCTTTCCCTCTCTGTCTCTCCCTCTCTCTCCTTCTATCTCTGTCTCTCTCTCTCAATCCCTCCAGCTGTCCATCCGTCCTTCCCTCCCTGACACTCCCTCTCTCTCCTTCCATCTCTGCCTCTCTCTCTCTCTCTGTCCCTCCATCTGCCTTTCCCTCTCTGTCTCTCCCAATCTCTCCTTCTCTCTCGTTCTCTGCCTAACTGTCTCTCTCTCTGTCCCTCCATCTGCCTTTCCCTCTCTGTCTTTCCCTCTCTCTCCTTCGATCTCTGTCTCTCTCTCTCTATCTCTCCATCTCTCTTTCCCTCCCAGTCACTCCCTCTCTCTCCTTCAATCTCTGTCTCTCCCTCTCTCTCCTTCTATCACTGTCTCTCCCTCTCTGTCTTTCCATCTGTCTTTCCCTCCTTGTCACTCCCCCACTCTCCTTCCATCTCTGCCCCTCTCTCTTTCTCTTTGTCTCTCCAACTGTCTTTCCCTCTCTGTCTCTCCCTCTCTCTCCTTCTGTCTCTGTCTCTCTCTCTCTCCATCCCTCCATCTGTCCATCGGTCCTTCCCTTCCTGTCACTCCATCTCTCTCCTTCTCTCTCTGTCTCTCTCTTGGTCTCTCCATCTGTCTTCCCACATACCCCCATCACTCCATCTCTCTCCTTCTATCTCTGTCTCTCTCTCTCTCTATCCCTCCATCTGTCCTTCCTTCACTGTCACTCCATCTCTCTCCTCTCTCTGTCTCTCACTCTGTCCCTCCATCTGTCTTTCCCTCCTTGTCACTCCCCCTCTCTCCTTCCATCTCTGCCCCTCTCTCTTTCTCTCTGTCTCTCCATCTGTCTTCCCACATACCCCCATCACTCCATCTCTCTCCTTCTATCTCTGTCTCTCTCTCTCTGTCTCTCCATCTGTCCTTCCTTCACTGTCACTCCATCTCTCTCCTCTCTCTGTCTCTCACTCTGTCCCTCCATCTGTCTTTCCCTCTCTGTCACTCCATCCCTCTCCTTCTATCTCTGTCACTCTCTCTGCTATCACTGACACTGGGAGAGAGACAGAGGGACGGAGGTTTGGATATGAAGGCATAGAGAGGGCCGTAGAGAGGGACAAACTTGGAGAGAGAGAGAGATTGTTGAGTTGGATGAAGAGGATAATGTAAGATATATTAACTTGATTTAATCCTTCACTGCTGTGTACACAAACATATTTGAGATCGATATGGAGAAAAAAAAAACATCGGGAGAGGGAGGAATGCAGATGAAGTTGGGGCCCAGGCGGACACTTTTGATGATCCAGAAGGAATAGCCTCCATTTTAAATATTAAGCCAGCTATTCCACTGTGGGAACCATCACACCCTCATGATATTGTTTGTGGAAATTTCATGCTGGCTTATTGGTTAATTTTTAAACCTGTGATTGATAGATTCTTGATAACCAAAGGTATTAAGAGATAAAGGGCAAAGGTGGGATATATGGTGTTAGTTAGATCACAGATCAGCCCTGATCTCACTGAATGCTGGAACAGGGTCGAGGGGTTAAATTGCCTCCTCATCTTCCTATGTCTGATGTTAAATATCCTTCTTTCACTCTCAGACACCCTGAATGTCTGTGTCTCCCTCTATTTCTCTCATTCTCTCTCTCTCTCTGTCTGTTTCAGACAGTGTCGAGTGAGATTCACTCTGTATCCACCCCATGATGTTCCTGTCCTGGGAGTGTTGGATGGGACAGTGTAGAAGGAGCATTACTCTGTATCTAATCCATGCTGTCCCTGTCTGAGGAATGTTGATGGGAGAGTGGAAACAGAGAGGTCTGGGACCAGGGTCCTCATGGGGAGGACTTAATGGTGCCTCCTAATTGACCAGTTAGCAATATTGGTGCTCCAGGGATGAAAGGGACATTGGCTGAGTGGGTACGACATTGGCTGAGAGAGTGGACAATGGTTGTTTCAGACTGGAGGGTGGTATACAGTGGAGGTTTATATTAGGACCACTGATCTTTTTGATATATACTAATGACTTGGACTTGTGTTTACAGGGCATAACTTCAATGTTTGCCAATGTTTGTGTCATCTGCAATGTAATAAAAGGGAAGGGACTAGTAGCAGACTTCAGGAGGAGAGAGGCAGTCTGGTGAAATGGAACACACAAGAACAAATGAATTAGGAGCAGGAGTAGGCCATTCGGCCCCTCGAGCCTGCTCTGCCATTCAATGGCTGATCTGATTGTGAACTCAACTCCACTTTCCTGTCTGTTTCCCACAACCCTTGACTCACTAATTGATCTAAAATCTATCTAACTCAGAATTGAATATATTCAATGATCCAGCCTCCCCTGGTCTCTGGGGAAGAGAATTCCACAGACTGACCCCCCTCTGAGAGAAACACATTTCTCCTCATCTCAGTTTTAAATGGGACGTCCCTAATTTTTAAACTGTGTCCCCTAGTTCTAGTCTCCCCAACAAGGGGAAACATCCTCTCAGCATCCACCCTGTCCAGTCCCCTCGGGACCTGAGATGTTTCACTCAGATCACCTCTCATTCTTCTAAACTCCAGTGGGTATAGACCCAACCTGTTCAACCTTTCCTCATAAGATAACCCCTTCATCCCAGGAATCAGCCCATCTTTAAACTTTTCACAAGTCTTTATACAGCTTCACGTTCAGCTCTTGTAATTATTGGCCCTCAGGAGCAGTTGAGAATCAATGAACTAATTTTTAAAGTGGTCCTCACTGTTGCAATGCAGGAAACCTGTAGGCAATCTGTGCACAGCAAGATCCCAAAGGCAACAATATGCTAATATGCAGATAATCTGTTTTCAGTGATGTAAGTTTCGAGAAATCAGAGGGAGGGACATTCCTGCAGTTTGAAAATCTCAAACACCCCTCTCCCTGTCTTTCTCCTGCTCCCTCCCCAAACTTCTCCACATCAGTTTCTTTTTCTCTCGATCTGGGATTTAATCTAGATTGAAACGTCCGCTGAAATGTTTCTGTCACCGTTTAAAATAACCACACATCACATTCGATTCATAGAGAGATACAGCACTAAAACAGGCCCTTCGGCCCAACGCTGACCATCAGACACCCATTTATGCTAATCCTACATTAATGCCATTTTTCCCTCTCTCACATCCCCACCTTCCCTCAATTCTCCCACCACCTACCTACACGAGGGGCAATTTTTATAATGGCCAATTTACCTTATCGACCCGCAAGTCTTTGGCATGTGGCAGGAAACCAGAGCACCCGGAGGAAACCCACACGGAGAACTTACAAACTCCGCACAGGCAGTACCCAGAACCCAACCTGGGTTGCTGGAGCTGTGAGGCTGCGGTACTAACCACTTAGCCACTGCAGGAAAGTCCCTCCCTCTGCGATCCCGAAACTTACATCACTGAAAACACATTATCTGTATATCATCATATTGCTGCCTGTGGGATCTTGCTGTGCACACATTGTGGCACCTATTGATTAATGGTTAAAATAGAGAAAGTGCGGGGGAGAGAAAAGCAGAGGAAGATGGAGAGAAAACAGAGAAATCCACACTACACCCTCAGGAAGCTGAATTTTAAAGTGTCCTCATTACTGTGCAGGAAATGTTGCTGGGCACGAGATGCACAGCAAGATCCCACGAGCAACAATGTGATAAAAGCTAGAGTTCAGTCCCCAGAAAGGGCAAAACTCCCTCTTTAAACTGGGAACAAGCTGCTGATTTTGTCTCACCATTTCAAATAACGACAAATCACATTGCTGTGTGTGGCATGTTTTTAGTTAAATTTATTAAAGGTTTAATTGGAGAAGGTGAGTGTGAAACCGAGACAGAGAAGAGAAAGCATGGGGGGAGATAGAGACACAGGGAAAGAAGGTGGAGACAGAGAGAAAGCTCAGACCTACAGTAAAATGAATTAAAATGGGCATTGTGCATCTTATTTAACTGTTAGCTTCATAGCATTGACCAAAACACCAGCAAACCTCACAGACAGGGCTGGAAGGAGCAAGGGGCAAATGGGACTCCCTCCTGGGGCTGCTCCTTTAACCCCAGGCTTTCAATCTGTATAAAACACCAGGAGCCCCAATCCAACATGAAATGGTTAACCCAGGGCCCCAGAGAGGAAATTAAACCTCAGGCTAATAAACAGACACAACTCACGTGGGCCCTTTGGGTGCAGCCTGTGGACAAGGCCTCAGTCCGTCCCCTCTGGAGGAAGCTCCTGTCCAAGGATTCCTCGTCCCAAACTTTCCCTCTTTTCACCTTCACCGTGCAGTTTTCAGAATGAAAATTCCTCAGGGGAAAAAAGAAGAAAATTGGATTAAAATACAAAGCGAAGACATTTTTAAACAAAATTGCACAGCAAGAGCCCAGAGTTTCCTCTCTCAGTTACACAGACAATCAGCAATATTCAAATACAATCAAATCACAGTTATAAAGCAGATTGAGACAGAGAGAGCACAAACACAGATACACAGACACACACACTGAATCAGACTGGGGAATGTGTCCACTCTCTGCAGACAGAGAGTGAAAGGTGGGTTTTGTGATTGGAACTGAGATCTTCAAACCCAGTTTATATCCTGAGTGAGCTGTTTGCAAACTCCACCCCTTGAGCGTTTGACATGTTGGGCTGTCTCTCAATCTCCTGCCTCGGGGGGCGGGGGAGGGGGCCTGTCCATTGATATGTTAATCCCAGGACAGGACCTTCCTGACTTTTACAGTCCATTGATATGTTAATCCCAGCACAGCAATGCTTTCAGACATCTCTTAGTTCATTTTAAACCTTTAATTCTTTCCCTGCAGTTTCAAAATATCAAACACTGATCCAAACCTCCCCCCTCAAACCCTCACACTAAACCCACAAAAAAGACAGAGGCGCAAGGGAAGAGCCAACTGTGTAACAGCCCCGACAATCACATTTCTCTGCAGCACCTGTGGAAGAAGAGCTTGTCACTCTAGAATTGGCCTTTATAGCCACTCCAGGCGCTGCTCCACACACCACTGATCCACCTCCAGGCACTTACCCATTGTCTCTCGAGATAAGGAGGCCAAAGAAGAAACCCACAAAACAGGACTGGGCAGATAATGGGGATTGTTACTGAGGTTGTGTTTGGGGATTTTTACTGACATCAGTGTGGATTTTAAAGTGTGTCTCCCCTTCCCTCACATCTAAAGTCTCTCAGTGTTGTTGTTGTGTGTTGACAGCTTTTCCAGTGTCCAGTCCCTTTCAACTTTTAATAAAATCTGTGGAACACAAAGAAATGTAAAGTTTCTCCCACAAGCTGTTTTGTCCTCCCTCTTTCACTGTCTTTCTCTGTCACTGCCCTATCTCTCTCTCTGTCTCTCTCAGGACTGGGCAGACACTGGGGATTGTTACTGAGGTTCTGTTGGTCATTTTTACTGACATCAGTGTGGATTGTAAAATCTGTCTGGGTGTGTGTGTGTGTGTGTGTGTGTGTCTGTGTGTGTGTGTGTGTGTCTCTGTCTGTCCCTTTATGTCTGTGTGTGTCTGGATGTGTGTGTGTGTGTGAGAGAGAGAATATCAGGGTCACCTTGCTCCATCTCTATCTCTCCTTCTCTCTCTGTTTCTCCTTCTCTCTCCCTCTCTCAATCCGCCTCTCTCATAGAACCATAGAAAATAGGAGCAGGAGCAGGCCATTCGGCCCTTTGGGCCTGCTCCGTCATTCAATAAAGATCATGACCGATGGTCTAATTCAGTACCCTGTTCCCACTTTCTCCCCATACCCCTTGATCCCTTTGACATTAAGAAATATATCTCTCTCCTCCATGAATATATTTAATGACTTGGCCTCCACTGCCTTCTGCGGTAGAGAATTCCACAGGTTCACCACCCTCTACCCCATCCATCTCTCCCCCTCTATCTCCGTCTCCACCCTCTATCTCCGTCTCCACCCTCTATCTCCGTCTCCACCCTCTATCTCCCTCTCCCCCTCTATCTCCCTCTCCCCTCTATCTCCCAATCCCCCTCTATCTCCCAATCCCCCTCTATCTCCCAATCCCGCTCTCTCTCCCTCAACCCCCTCTATCTCCCTCAACCCCCTCTATCTCCCTCTCCCCCTCCATCTCCCTCTCCCCCTCTATCCCCCTCTCCCCCTCTATCTCCCTCACCCCCCTCTATCTCCCTCACCCCCCTCTATCTCCCTCACCCCCCTCTATCTCCCAATCCCCCTCTATCTCCCTTGCCACCCTCTATCTCCCTCTCCCCTGCTATCTCCCAATCCCCTCTATCTCCCTCTTCCCCTCTATCTCCCTCACCCCCCTCTATCTCCCTCACCCCCCTCTATCTCCCAATCCCCCTCTATCTCCCTCGCCACCCTCTATCTCCCTCTCCCCTGCTATCTCCCAATCCCCTCTATCTCCCTCACCCCCCTCTATCTCCCTCACCCCCCTCTATCTCCCAATCCCCCTCTATCTCCCTCGCCACCCTCTATCTCCCTCTCCCCTGCTATCTCCCAATCCCCTCTATCTCCCTCTCCCACTCTCTCTCCCTCACCCACTCTATCTCCCTCTCCACCCTCTATCTCCATCTCCCCCTCTATCTCCCTCACCACCCTCTATCTCCCTCTCCCCTGCTATCTCCCAATCCCCTCTATCTCCCTCTCCCACTCTATTTCACACATCCCCTCGATCTCACACTTCCCCTCTATCTCACTCTCCCCCTCTATCTCCCTCTCCCCCTCTATCTCCCTCTCCCCCTCTATCTCCCTCTGCCCCTCTACCTCCCTCTCCCTCCCTCTCCCCCTCTATCTCACACACCCCCTCTATCACACACACCCCCTCTATCACACACACCCCCTCTATCACACACACCCCCTCTATCTCACACACCCCCTCTATCACACACACCCCCTCTATCTCACACACCCCCTCTATCACACACACCCCCTCTATCACACACACCCCCTCTATCACACACACCCCCTCTATCACACACACCCCCTCTATCTCACACACCCCCTCTATCACACACACCCCCTCTATCACACACACCCCCTCTATCTCACACACCCCCTCTATCTCACACACCCCCTCTATCACACACACCCCCTCTATCTCACACACCCCCTCTATCTCACACACCCCCTCTATCACACACACCCCCTCTATCACACACACCCCCTCTATCACACACACCCCCTCTATCACACACACCCCCTCTATCACACTCTCTCCCTCTATCTCACTCTCCCCCTCTTTCTCACTCTCCCCCTCTATCTCACACACCCCCTCTATCTCACACACCCCCTCTATCACACACACCCCCTCTATCTCACACACCCCCTCTATCTCACACACCCCCTCTATCACACACACCCCCTCTATCACACACACCCCCTCTATCTCACACACCCCCTCTATCTCCCTCTCTCCCTCTCCCGCTCTCTCTCCCTCTCCCGCTCTCTCTCCCTCTCCCCCTCTATCTCCCTCTCCCCACTCTAACTCCCTCTCCCCACTCTATCCCATCCTTCCCCCACTATCTCACTCTCCCCATTGATGTGTCTCTCGCCCTCTATCTCACTCTCTCCCTCTCCCGCTCTCTCTCCCACTCCCCCCCTCTCTCCCCCCTCTCTCTCCCTCTCCCCCCTCTCTCTCCCTCTCCACCCTCCATCTCCCTCTGCCCCTCTATCTCCCTCTGCACCTCTATCTGCCTCTGCCCCTCTCTCTCCCTCTCCCCCTCCATCTCCCTCTCCACCCTCCATCTCCCTCTGCCCCTCTATCTCCCTCTGCCCCTCTATCTGCCTCTGCCCCTCTCTCTCCCTCTCCCCCTCCATCTCCCTCTGCCCCTCTATCTCACTCTCCCCCTCTATCTCACTCTCCCCCTCTATCTCACTCTCCCCCTCTATCTGTCTGTCTCCCCCTCTATCTGTCTGTCTCTCCCTCTATCTGTCTCTCCCCCTCTATCTCCCTCTCCCACTCCTCATGACACTCCCTCTCTCTCCTTCTATCTCTGTCTCTGCCATTCTCTCTGTCTCTCCCCCTCTCTCCTTCTATCTGTGTGTGTCTCTCTCTCTGTCTCTCCATCTGTCTTTCCCTTTCTGTCTCTCCCTCTCTCTCCTTCTCTCTCTGTCTCTGCCTCTCTCTCTGTCTCTCCCTCTCTCTCCTTCTCTCTCTGTCCCTCCATCTATCTTTCCCTTTTTGTCTCTCCCTCTCTCTCCTTCTCTCTCTGTCTCTGCCTCTCTCTCTGTCTCTCCCTCTCTCTCCTTCTATCTGTGTGTCTCTCTCTCTCTGTCTCTCCATCTGTCTTTCCCTTTCTGTCTCTCCCGCTGTCTCCTTCTCTCCCTGTCTCTGCCTCTCTCTCTGTCTCTCCCTCTCTCTCCTCTCTCTGTCCCTCCATCTGTCTTTCCCTTTCTGTCTCTGCCTCTCTCGCTGTCTCTCTCTCTGTCCCTCCATCTGTCTTTCCCTCTCGGTCACTCCCTCTCTCTCCTTCTATCTCTGTCTCGATCTCTGTTCCTCCACCTGTCTTTCCCTCTCTGCCAATCCCTCTCTCCTTCTCTCTGTCTCTCCCTCTCTCTCCTCTCTCTCGTTCCCTCCATCTGTATCCGCCCCCCTACCACCTGTCACTCCTTCTCTCTCCTTCTATCTATGTCTCTCGTTCTCTATCCCTCCATCTATCCTTCCCTCTCTGTCACTCCATCTCTCTCCTTCTCTCCCTTTCTCTCTCTCTCTGTCTTTCCATCTGTCTTTCTCTCCCTGTCACTCCCTCTCTCTCCGTCCATCTCTGCCTCTCTCTATCTCTGTCTCTCCATCTGTCTTTCCCTCTCTCTGTCTGTCCTTCTATCGCTCACTCTCTCTGTCCCTCCATCTGTCCTTCACTCCCTGTCACTCCATCTCTGTCCGATCTCTGTCTTTCTCTCTGTCTTTCCATCTGTGTTTCCCTCCCTATAACTCCCTCTCACTCGTTCCATCTCTGCCTCTCTCCCTGTCCCTCCATCTGTCTTCCCACACCCCACCCATCACTCCATCTCTCTCCTTCTATCTCTGTCTCTCTCTCTCTATCCCTCCATCTGTCCTTCCCTCCCTGTCACTCCATTTCTCTCTCTGTCACTCTCTCTCTCTGTCCCTCCATCTGTCTTTCCCTCCCTGACACTCCCTCTCTCTCCTTCTCTCTCTGTCTCTCTCTCTGTCCCTCCATCTGTCTTTCCCTCTCTGTCTCTCCCGCTCACTCCTTCCATCTCTGTCTCTCTCTCTCTCTCTCTGTCTCTCCATCTGTCTTTACCTCTCTGTCTCTCCCTCTCTCTCCATCTATCTCTGTCTCTCTCTCTGTCTTTCCAGATGTCTTTCACTTCCTGTCACTCCCTCTCTCTCCTTCCATCTCTGCCTCTCTCTCTCTCTGTCTCTCCAACTGCCTTTCCCTCTCTGTCTCACCCACACTCTCCTTCTCTCTCTCTCTCTACCTCTCTCTCTGCCTCTCTCTCTCTGCCTCTCTCTCGCTGCCTCTCTCTCTCTGTCTCACTCTCTCTGTCTCTCTGTCTCTCTCTCTCTCTCTGTCCCTCCATCTGTCTTTCCCTCCCAGTCACTCCTTCTCTCTCCTTCTATCTCTGTCTCTCTCTCTGTTCCACCATTTGTCTTTCCCTCTCAGTCACTCCCACTCTCCTTCTCTCTGTCTCTCCCTCTCCCTCCCCTCGATCTCACTGTTCTCCTCAATCTCACTCTCTCCCTCTATCTCACTCTCTCCCTCTATCTCCCTCTCCCCTCTATCTCTCTCTCCCCCTCTATCTCCCTCTCCCCCTCTATCTCCCTCTCCCCCTCTATCTCCCTCTCCCCCTCTATCTTCCTCTCCCCCTCTATCTTCCTCTCCCCCTCTAACTCACACACCCCCTCTATCTCACACACCCCCTCTATCTCACACACCCCCTCTATCTCACACTCCCCCTCTATCTCACACTCCCCCTCTATCTCACACTACCCCTCTATCTCACTCTCCCCATCTATCTCACTCTCCCTCTCTCTCTGTCTCTCTCACTGACTCTCTCTCTATCTCTTCCTGTCTCTCTCTCTCTGTTTCTCTCTCTCTTTGTGTCTCTCTGTCTGTTACTCTCTCTCTGTCTCTCCTCTCACTCTCTGTCCATGACTCTGTTTGTGTCTCTCTCACACCATTTCTCTCTCTCTGCCTCTGTCTCTCTGCCTCTCCCTGTCTCTATCTCTCTGTTTCTCTCTCTCTTTGTGTCTCTCTGTCTGTTGCTCTCTCTCTGTCTCTCCTCTCACTCTCTGTCCATGACTCTGTTTGTGTCTCTCTCACACCATTTCTCTCTCTCTGCCTCTGTCTCTCTGCCTCTTCCTGTCTCTCTCTCTCTGTTTCTCTCTCTCTTTGTGTCTCTCTGTCTGTTGCTCTCTCTCTCTGTCGCTCCTCTCTCTCTCTGTCCATGACTCTGTTTGTGTCTCTCTCACACCATTTCTCTCTCTCTGCCTCTGTCTCTCTGCCTCTTCCTGTCTCTCTCTCTCTGTTTCTCTCTCTCTTTGTGTCTCTCTGTCTGTTGCTCTCTCTCTCTGTCGCTCCTCTCTCTCTCTGTCCATGACTCTGTTTGTGTCTCTCTCACACCATTTCTCTCTCTCTGCCTCTGTCTCTCTGCCTCTCCCTGTCTCTATCTCTCTCTCTGTGTCTCAGTTTCCCCAATCTCTCACCATAGGACAGTCCCGTCATCCCGGGAACAAGTCTGGTGAACCTTCATTGCACTCCCTCTCTGGCAATAATATCCTTCCTAAGGTAAGGGGACCAAAACTGCACACAGTACTCCAGGTGTGGTCTAACCAAGGTTCTATGTGATTGAAGCAAGACTTCACTACTCCTGTACTCAAATCCTCTTGTGATAAAGACTAACATCCCATTAGCCTTCTGAATTGCATTCTGCACCTGCATGTTAGTTTTCAGTGACTTATTGACGGGGACACCCAGGTCGCTTTGTACATCTACGCTTTCTAATCTCTTACCATTTAATAAATACTCAATTCCACCATCCCGGGTGTGATCAGATACTCTGTCCCTTCGTAAACCATTTCCTGTCCCTCCAACAACTTGTGCCACTGCCCTATTTATCGGTGTGTTTTCCCCTTCTGATGATGTTGAATTTGTTAGTGGCTTTTCTCCGACTGAAGTTGTTGTATTTGTTAGGTTTTTTTATCCTTGGGAAGCTGTTCGTTTCCTGTTGAAATTGTTGCATTTGTTGGTGTTTTTTTCTCCTGTTGAGGTTGTTGTTGCATTTGTTGGTGTTTTTTCCCCCTGCTGAGATTGTTGTTGCATTTGTCGGTGTTTTTTCTCATGTTGAAGTTGTTGTTGCATTTGTTGGTGTTTTTCCTCCTGTTGAGGTTGTTGTTGCATTTGTCGGTGGTTTTTTTCTCATGTTGAAGTTGTTGTTGCATTTGTTGGTGTTTTTTTCTCCTGTTGAGGTTGTTGTTGCATTTGTCGGTGGTTTTTTTCTCCTGTTGAAGTTGTTGTTGCATTTGTTGGTGTTTTTCCTCCTGTTGAGGTTGTTGCGGAATTGATTTGAAAAACACGTTTGCTAACACTTTTCGGGATGAGAAGCTACATTCAACTGAACCCCAGGACCCGTTTCTCTGTCACGTTTAAAGCACTAACCTTGCATTAGTGAGGAGTCAGTCTCTGAAATAAATGTCCCAGTGCTGCTGTAACATAAAATGGCCACCGTGAACAAACCTAAAATGGCTGACTGATGTTCTGAGAGAGGAGGGAACGAGAGACAGACAGACAGACAGACAGAAAGACAATCTGTAACCTCATGGCCCGGCATATCCCCCACTCTACCATTACCATCAAGCCAGGAGACCAACCCCGGGTCAGTGAAGTGTGCAGGAGGGCAGGCCAGGAGCAGCACCAGGCATACCTCAAAATGAGGTGTCAACCTGGTGAAGCTACAACCCAGGACTATCTGCGTGCCAAACTGCGTAAGCAGCATGCGATAGACAGAGCCAAGCGATCCCATAACCAACGGATCAGATCTAAGCTCTGCAATCCTGCCACATCCAGAGAAAAGGAGTGATCAGCATGAAGAGACTGCTGGAGATTTATGTTCCCGGTAATCTCTCCATCTCTATCTCTCCTTCCTCTGTCTTTTACTCTCTCAAGCCCTGTCTCACCTCTCTGTTCCTCTTTATCCATGTGTTACGAACACTGGACTTTGTCTTTCTCCCATCTTCACTCTTCATCTCTACTTCTCCCTCTGATACCCTCTGAATCACAGTCTCTCCCTCTCCGTTACCCTCTGAATCCCAGTCTCTCCCTCTCCGTTACCCTCTGAATCCCAGTCTCTCCCTCTCCGTTACCCTCTGAATCCCAGTCTCTCCCTCTCTGTTACCCTCTGAATCCCAGTCTCTCCCTGTCTGTTACCCTCTGAATCCCAGTCTCTGCCTCTCTGTTACCCTCTGAATCCCAGTCTCTCCCTGTCTGTTACCCTCTGAATCCCAGTCTCTGCCTCTCTCTCTCTCTCTCCCTCCCTTTCTGTTTCTTTCTCTCTCTCTGGCTCTCTCTGTCTATCAGTGTCTCTCCCTCTCTCTCTCTGCCTCTGTCCATGCCTCTGTCTCTCTCACACCATCTCGCCCTCCCTCTCTCTGTCTCTCCCTCTCTCTGCCTCTCCATCTCTCTCTCTCTTCTTCTTTTACTTTGTCTCTCCCTATCTCTCTTTCTCACCTTCTGTCCATGACTCTGTTTACATCTCTCTCTCTCTCTCTCTCTCTGTCTCTTTCCATGACTCCATTTGTGCCTCGCTTACACCATCTCTCCCACTCACTCTGTCTCTCCCTCTCTCTCTCTGTCCCTCCACCTGTCTTTACCTCTGTGTCACTCCCTCTCTGTCCTTCTCTCTCTGTCTCTCTCTCTCTGTCTCTCCATCTGTCCTTCCTTCACTGTCACTCCATCTCTCTCCTCTCTCTGTCTCTCACTCTGTCCCTCCATCTGTCTTTCCCTCTCTGTCACTCCCTCCCTCTCCTTCTATCTCTGTCTCTCTCTCTGCCATCACTGACACAGGGAGAGAGACAGAGGGATGGAGGGTTAGATATGAAGGCATAGAGAGGGCTGTAGAGAGGGACGAACTTGGAGAGAGAGAGAGATTGTTGAGTTGGATGAAGAGGATAATGTAAGATATATTAACTTGATTTAATCCTTCACTGCTGTGTACACAAACATATTTGAGATAGGTATGGAGAGAAAAAAACATCGGTAGAGGGAGGAATGCAGATGAAGTTGGGGCCCAGGCGGACACTTTTGATGATCCAGAAGGAACAGCCTCCATTTTAAATATTCAGCCAACTCTTCCACTGTGGGAACCATCACACCCTCATGATGTTGGTTGTGGAAATTTCATGCTGGCTTATTGGTTAATTTTTAAACCTGTGATTGATAGGGTGGTGGGTGCCTGGAACGCGTTGCCAGCGGAGGTGGTAGATGTGGGCACGATGGCATCTTTTAAGATGTATCTAGACAGATACATGAATGGGCAGGAAGAAAAGAGATACGGACCCTTAGAAAATAGGCGACATGTTTAGATAGAGGATCTGGATCGGCGCAGGCTTGGAGGGCTGAAGGGCCTGTTCCTGTGCTGCAATTTTCTTTGTTCTTTGTTCTTTGATAGTTTCTTGTTAACCAAAGGTATTAAGAGATAAGGGGCAAAGGCAGGATATATGGTGTCAGATTGATCACAGATCAGCCATGATCTCATTGAATGCCGGGACGGAGTTGTGGGGTTAAATTGCATCCTCCTCTTCCAGTATCCCCTGTTAAATATCATTCTTTCTCTGTCAGTCACCCTGTCAGTCTATGTCTCTCTGTTTCTCTCTTTCTGTCTCTCTCTCTGTCTCTATCGGACAGTGTAGAGTGAGATTCACTCTGTATCCACCCCATGATGTTCCTGCCCTGGGAGTGTGTGATGGGACAGTGTAGAGGGAAATTTACTCTGTGTCAAACCCAACATTGTGCTTAGCTTGGGAATGTTTAATGGGACAGTGTAGCTGGAGATTTACTCTGTGTCTCTCTCTGTGTCCCTCCATCTGTCTCCCCCCCCGTCACTCCCTCTCTCTCCGTCTCTCTCTCTCTATCTCTCCATCTGACCTTCCCTCCCTGTCACTCCATCTCTCTCCTTCTCTCTCTGTCTCTTACTTTGTCCCTCCATCTGTCTTTCCCACTCTGTCACCCTCTCTCTCCTTCTCTCTCTCTCTGTCCCTCCTTCTGTCTTTCCCTCCCTGTCAATCCCTCTCTCTCCTGACATCGCTCTCTCTCTCTCTGTCTCTCCATCTGTCTTTCCATCCCTAACACTCCCTCTCTCTCTTTCGATCTCTGTCTCTGCCACTCTCTCTGTCTCTCTCTCTGTCCCTCCATCTGTCTTTCCTTCTCTATCTCTCCCTTTCTCTCCTTCTATCTCTGTCCCTCCATCTGTCTTTCACTCTCTGTCAACCCCTCTCTCTCCTTCTATCTCTGTCTCTCTCTCTGTCCCTCCATCTGTCTTTCCCCCCTGTCACTCCCTCACTCTCCTATCTCTGTCTCTCTCTTTCTATCCCTCCATCTGTCCTTCCCTCCCTGTAACTCCATTTCTCTCCCTGTCTCTCTCTGTCTGTCCCTCCATCTGTCTTTCCTTCTCTGTCTCTCCCTTTCTCTCCTTCTATCTCAGTCCCTCCATCTGTCTTTCACTTTCTGTCACTCCCTCTCTCTCCTTCCACCTCTGTCTCTCTCGCTCTCTGTCTTTCCATCTGTCTTTCCCTACCTGTCTCTCCGTCTCACTCCTTCTATCTCTGTCACTCCCGCTCTCTCTCTGTCTCTCTCTCTGTCCCTCCATCTGTCTTTCCTTCTCTATCTCTCCCTTTCTCTCCTTCTATCTCTGTCCCTCCATCTGTCTTTCACTCTCTGTCAACCCCTCTCTCTCCTTCTATCTCTGTCTCTCTCTGTGTCCCTCCATCTGTCTTTCCCCCCTGTCACTCCCTTACTCTCCTATCTCTGTCTCTCTCTTTCTATCCCTCCATCTGTCCTTCCCTCCCTGTAACTCCATTTCTCTCCCTGTCTCTCTCTGTCTGTCCCTCCATCTGTCTTTCCTTCTCTGTCTCCCCCTTTCTCTCCTTCTATCTCAGTCCCTCCATCTGTCTTTCACTTTCTGTCACTCCCTCTCTCTCCTTCTACCTCCATCTCTCTCGCTCTCTGTCTTTGCATCTGTCTTTCCCTACCTGTCACTCCCTCTTTCTCCTTCTATCTCTGTCACTCCCGCTCTCTCTCTGTCTCTCTCTCTCTATCCCTCCATCTGTCCTTCCCTCCCTGTAACTCCATCTCTCTCCCTGTCTCTCTCTGTCTGT
Source organism: Heterodontus francisci (assembly GCF_036365525.1). Classification (NCBI taxonomy): domain Eukaryota; kingdom Metazoa; phylum Chordata; class Chondrichthyes; order Heterodontiformes; family Heterodontidae; genus Heterodontus; species Heterodontus francisci. The sequence continues at coordinate 154,072 of NW_027140832.1, read as the reverse complement.
CCCTCCATCTGTCTTTCCTTCTCTGTCTCTCCCTTTCTCTCCTTCTATCTCAGTCCCTCCATCTGTCTTTCACTTTCTGTCACTCCCTCTCTCTCCTTCTACCTCTGTCTCTCTCGCTCTCTGTCTTTCCATCTGTCTTTCCCTGCCTGTCACTCCCTCTCTCTCCTTCCATCGCTGCCTCTCTCTCTGTCTCTCTAACTGCCTTTCCCTCTCTGTCTCTCCCACTCTCTATCCCTCCATCTGTCCTTCCCTCCCTGTCACTCCATATCTCTCCTTCTCTCTGTTTCTCACTCTGTCCCTCCATCGGTCTTTCCCACTCTGTCGCTCCCTCTCTCCATCTCTCTGTCTCTCCCTCTCTCTCCTTCTATCTCTGTCACTCCCGCTCTCTCTCTGTCTCTCTCTCAGTCCCTCCATCTGTCTTTCCTTCTCTGTCTCTCCCTTTCTCTCCTTCTATCTCGGTCCCTCCATCTGTCTTTCACTCTCTGTCACCCCCTCTCTCTCCTTCTATCTCTGTCTCTCTCTCTGTCCCTCCATCTGTCTTTCCCCCCTGTCACTCCCTCACTCTCCTATCTCTGTCTCTCTCTCTCTATCCCTCCATCTGTCCTTCCCTCCCTGTAACTCCATTTCTCTCCCTGTCTCTCTCTGTCTGTCCCTCCATCTGTCTTTCCTTCTCTGTCTCTCCCTTTCTCTCCTTTTATCTCAGTCCCTCCATCTGTCTTTCACTTTCTGTCACTCCCTCTCTCTCCTTCTACCTCTGTCTCTCTCGCTCTCTGTCTTTCCATCTGCCTTTCCCTGCCTGTCACTCCCTCTCTCTCCTTCCATCGCTGCCTCTCTCTCTGTCTCTCTAACTGCCTTTCCCTCTGTCTCTCCCACTCTCTATCCCTCCATCTTTCGTTCCCTCCCTGTCACTCCATTTCACTCCTTCTCTCTCTGTCTCTCACTTTGTCCCTCCATCTGGTTTTCCCTTCCTGACACTCCCTCTCTCTCCTTCTCTCTCTGTCTCTGCCACGCTCTCTGTCTCCCTCTCTGTCCCTCCATCTGTCTTTCCCTCTCTGTCACTCCCTCTCTCTCCAACTATCTCTCTCTCTCTCTCTTTCCATGACTCTATTTGTGCCTCCCTTTCACCATCTCTCCCACTCTCTCTGTCTCAGTCTCTCTGTCTCTCTCTCTCTGTCTCTCTCTCTCTGTCTCTCTCTCTCTCTGTCCCTTCATCTGTCTTTCCCTCTCTGTCACTCCTCCTCTCTCCTTCTATCTCTGTCTCTCTCTCTCTATCCCTTCATCTTTCGTCCCTCCCTGTCACTCCATCTCTCTCCTTCTCTCTCTGTCTCTCACTTTGACCCTCCATCTGGCTTTCCCTTCCTGACACTCCCTCTCTCTCCTTCTCTCTCTGTCTCTGCCACTCTCTCTGTCTCCCTCTCTGTCCCTCCATCTGTCTTTCCCTCTCTCTCTCTCCGTCTCACTCCTTTTATCTCTGTCACTCCGGCTCTCTCTCTCTCTGTCCCTCCATCTGTCTTTCCTTCTCTGTCTCTCCCTCTCTCTCCTTCTATCTCTGTCTCTCCATCTGTCTTTCCCTCGCTGTCTCTCCCTCTCTCTCCTTCTCTCTCTCCTTCTCTCTCTGCCTCTCTCTCTGTCCCTCCATATGTCTGTCCCTCCCTGTCTTTCTATCTCTCTCCTTCTCTCTCAGTCTCTCACTCTGTCCCTCCATCTGTCTTTCCCTCCCTGACACTCCCTCTCACTCCTTCTCTCTCTGTCTCTCTCTCTGCTATCACTGACACTAGAAGAGCGACAGAGGGAGGGAGGGTTAGATATGACGGCATGGAGAGGGCTGTAGTGAGGGACAAACGTGGAGAGAGAGCGATTGTTGAGGTGGATGAAGAGGATAATGTCAGATATATTAATTTGATTAAATCCTTCACTGCTGTGCACACAAACATATTTGAGATAGGTATGGAGAGAAAACGAACATCGGGAGAGGGAGGAATGCAGATGAAGTTGGGGCCCAGGCGGACACTTTTGATGATCCAGAAGGAATAGCCTCCATTTTAAATTTTCAGCCAGCTATTCCACTGTGGGAACCATCACACCCTCATGATATTGTTTGTGGAAATTTCATGCTGGCTTATTGGTCAATTTTTAAACCTGTGATTGATAGATTCTTGTTAACCAAAGGTATTAATAGATAAGGGGCAAAGGTGGGAGACATGGTGTTAGTTAGATCACAGATCGGCCCTGATCTCACTGAATGCTAGAACAGGGTCGAGGGGTTAAATTGCCTCCTCATCTTCCTATGTCTGATGTTAAATATCCTTCTTTCACTCTCAGTCACCCTGTCTGTCTGTGTCTCCCTCTATTTCTCTCATTCTCTCTCTCTCTCTGTCTGTTTCGGACAGTGTAGAGTGAGATTCACTCTGTATCCACCCCATGATGTTCCTGTCCTGGGACTGTTGGATGGGACAGTGTAGAAGGAGCATTACTCTGTATCTAATCCATGCTGTACCTGTCTGGGGAATGTTGATGGGAGAGTGGAAACAGAGAGGTCTGGGACCAGGGTCCTCATGGGGAGGACTTAATGGTGCCTCCGAATAGACCAGTTAACAATATTGGTGCTCCAGGGATGAAAGGGACATTGGCTGAGTGGATACGACATTGGCTGAGAGAGTGGACAATGGTTGTTTCAGACTGGAGGGAGGTATACAGTGGAGGTTTATATTAGGACCACTGATCTTTTTGATATATACTAATGACTTGGACTTGTGTTTACAGGGCATAACTTCAATGTTTGCCATGTTTGTGACATCTGCAATGTAATAAACAGGGAAGGGACTAGTAGCAGACTTCAGGAGGATAGAGGCAATCTGGTGAAATGGAACACACAAGAACAAATGAATTAGGAGCAGGAGTAGGCCATTCGGCCCCTCGGGTCTGCTCTGCCATTCAATGGCTGATCTGATTGTGAACTCAACTCCACTTTCCTGTCTGTGTCCCATAACCCTTGACTCCCTCATTGATCAAAAATCTATCTAACTCAGCCTTGAATATATTCAATGATCCAGCCTCCACTGGTCTCTGGGGAAGAGAATTCCACAGACCGACCCCCATCTGAGAGAAACACATTTCTCCTCAGCTCAGTTTTAAATGGGACGTCCCTAATTTTAAAACTGTGTCCCCTCGTTCTAGTCTCCCCAACAAGGGGAAACATCCTCTCAGCATCCACCCTATCCAGTCCCCTCGGGACCTGAGATGTTTCACTCAGATCACCTCTCATTCTTCTAAACTCCAGTGGGTATAGACCCAACCTGTTCAACCTTTCCTCATAAGATAACCCCTTCATCCCAGGAATCAGCCCAGTGAACCTTCTCTGAACTACTTCGAATGCAATTATATAATTTCTTCAGTAAGGAGACCAAAAGTGTCCACAATCCTGCAGACGTCGTCTAACTTATGCCCTGTACAGCTGTAACAACACTTCCCTACTTTGATATTCTATTCACCTTGCAATAAACAACAACATTCCATTTGCCTTCCTAATCACTCGCTGTAGCTACACGGTAACATTTTGTGATTCATGTACCAGGACACCCAGATCCCTCTGTACCGTACAGTTCTGCAGTCTCTCTCCATTTCAATAATATACTGATTTTTATTCTTCCTGCTAAAGTGGACAAGCTCACATTTTCCCACATTGTACTCCATCTGCCAATTTTTTGCTCTCTCACTTAAACTATGGAAATCTCTTTGTACACTTTATGTCCTCTTGACAGCTGGTGAAATGGTCAGACACAGGGCAGGTTAACTTCAATGCTGAGAAATGTAAAATGATGCATTTTGGAAGGAAGGCTGAGGAGAAGCGATATAAACTAAATGGTACAATGTTAAAATGGGTGCAGGGGCAGAGAGATCTGGGATTTCATTTGTGTCACTTTTTACATCTAAAAGATTCAATTTGGGGCTTGCAATCTTGTCAGTTGAATTTAGCTTCATCCTGAAAAGTGTTAGCAAACATGTTGGGAAATGTGTCAAAAGCTGTTTCCATTCAGACATTCCTGCATTGTGGAAGTGTGAGCTATCTTTGCAGAGACAGGAAATAGAGTTGTTTGAATGGACCTGCAGGTTTTAGTTGATGCAATAAGGTGAGAATTTGAATTGTGTCCCTTCCAGATACACAGAATTGAAGGTATTTACAGAACACCACATGAAGTAGTTTACCAATGTCTGACAAACTTCAAAGACTTCAAACACATGGAAGAAGAGGCGAAGGGAACAATATACAAAACCTGAGACCGTCAGACAACAGCAGTAGGAAAATGAATCTCTTTTTATGGGTTTTAATTTGAAGGCCTGAGCTGATGATTGAAAAAGTAGGAGTTCAAATCCCACGCTGGGCTGTTGTGAATTTGAATTTTTTTTTAAACATTAATGTGGAGTTAAAAAGCCTCGAGGTTGGAATGATTCACTCCTGTCTACTAGTGCAAAGCCCGTGTGTGTCTCAGTTTTGCTGTATTTATTAATGATTTAAGATGATGAAGATAGATGAAGTAGGGCGGCACAGTGGCGCAGTGGTTAGCACCGCAGCCTCACAGCTCCAGGGACCCGGGTTCGATTCCAGGTACTGCCTGTGTGGAGTTTGCAAGTTCTCCCTGTGTCTGTGTGGGTTTTCTCCGGGTGATCCGGTTTCCTCCCACAAGCCAAAAGACTTGCAGGTTGATAGGTAAATTGGCCATTATAAATTGTCACTAGTGTAGGTAGGTGGTAGGGAAATATAGGGACAGGTGGGGATGTTTGGTAGGAATATGGGATTAGCGTAGGATTAGTATAAATGGGTGGTTGATGTTCGGCACAGACTCGGTGGGCCGAAGGGCCTGTTTCAGTGCTGTATCTCTAATCTAAGAATGTAACATACCCAAGTTTACCAATGACACAAAAATAGGCAGCATTGTAAGCAGTGTAACCGGAAGCAGAACATTACAAAGAGATATTAATATCTTAAATAAATGGGCAAAACTGTGGTAGTTAGATTTCCATGTCAGTAAAAAAAGACTAGAACAGAGTACTTTATAAATGGTGAAAAGATAGAAACACTGGAGGTCCAAAGAGACTTTGGGGGGGTCCGTGTCCATTTGAGTGCAGTGTAGATTTACCAGAATGATAACTGGACTCCAAGGGTTAAATTACGAGGTGATATTACACAAACTAGGTATTTATTGCCTGGAATTTAGGAGGATCAAGGTGATTTGTTCGAAGGTGTTGAGATATTAAGGGGAACTGATGGGGTAGTTTGGGAGAAACTATTTCAGCAGCTTGGGAACAAAGGAACAGGAGTAGGCCATTCAGCCCATCGAGCCTGCTCCGCCATTCAATACGATCATGGCTGATCATCCACTTCAATGCCTTTTTCCCAGCCTGAGTTTCCACAGCCCTCTGGGATAGAGAATTCCAAAGATTCACAACACTCTGAGCAAAGACATTTCTCCCCATCTCTGACCTAAGTGGCTTCCCCCTGATTTTGAAATTGTGTCCCCTGGTTCTAGACTCCCGAACCAAAGGAGACATCTTACCTGCATCTAACCTGTCTATCCCTTTAAGTATTTAGTATGTTTCAATAAGATCACCTCTCATTCTTCTAAAGTCCAATGAGTTTAGGCCCAACCTGTTCAACCATTCCTCAGAAGACAACCCCTTCATCCCGGGAATCAGCCGAGTGAACCTTCTCTGAACTGGTTCCAATGCATCCAGGCCTGACCATTTATCCACTTTGAAAGTTGCCGAACACCTTAATATTTCCCTCTCACTCTGTTTATCCCATCCAATATTTCACACTCCTCCTCTTTAACTACAATATCTGCATTGTTCCCCCTCTTTTATAAAGATGGAGACAAAGTATTCATTAGGAACCGTGCCCACATCTCCCACCTCCACACACACATTCCCTTTTTGGTCCCTAATACTCTATCCTTAATTATCCTCTTGCTCTTCATTTATTTATAAAATATCTTTGTGATTTCTTTGATTTAATGGTAATATTATTTTCCGGCCATTTCTTTGCTCTCCTAATTTGATTTTTAATTTCACCCTTGTACTTTCTCCACTCATCTCGGCCTCTGTGGTATTGAGCTCTCGGTATCCGACATAAGCTTCCCTCTTGTGCCTTATCGTACCCGGTTTGATCCTTGACATCCAAGGGGCTCTAGATTTCGGAGTACCACCCTGTTTGTCTTTGTGTGAACATATTTGTCATTTACCCACAAAACAGGACTGGGCAGATAATGGGGATTGTTACTGAGGTTGTGTTTGGGGATTTTTACTGACATCAGTGTGGATTTTAAAGTGTGTCTCCCCTTCCCTCACATCTAAAGTCTCTCAGTGTTGTTGTTGTGTGTTGACAGCTTTTCCAGTGTCCAGTCCCTTTCAACTTTTAATAAAATCTGTGGAACACAAAGAAATGTAAAGTTTCTCCTACAAGCTGTTTTGTCCTCCCTCTTTCACTGTCTTTCTCTGTCACTGCCCTATCTCTCTCTCTGTCTCTCTCAGGACTGGGAAGACACTGGGGATTGTTACTGAGGTTCTGTTGGTCATTTTTACTGACATCAGTGTGGATTGTAAAATCTGTCTGTGTGTGTGTGTGTCTGTGTGTGTGTGTGTGTGAGAGAGAGAATATCAGGGTCACCTCGCTCCATCTTATCTCTCCTTCTCTCTCTGTTTCTCCTTCTCTCTCCCTCTCTCAATCTGCCTCTCTCATAGAAACATAGAAAATAGGAGCAGGAGCAGGCCATTCGGCCCTTTGGGCCTGCTCCGTCATTCAATAAAGATCATGACCGATGGTCTAATTCAGTACCCTGTTCCCACTTTCTCCCCATACCCCTTGATCCCTTTGACATTAAGAAATATATCTCTCTCCTCCATGAATATATTTAATGACTTGGCCTCCACTGCCTTCTGCGGTAGAGAATTCCACATGTTCACCACCCTCTACCCCATCCATCTCTCCCCCTCTATCTCCGTCTCCACCCTCTATCTCCCTCTCCCCCTCTATCTCCCTCACACCCTCTATCTCCCTCTCCCCCTCTATCTCCCAATCCCCCTCTATCTCCCTCACCCGCTCACTCTCCCTCACCCCCCCTCTATCTCCCTCTCCCCCTCTATCTCCCTCTGCCCCTTTATCTCCCTCTCCCTCTCTATCTCACACATCTCCTCGATCTCACACATCCCCTCGATCTCACTCTTCCCGTCTATCTCACTCTTCCCCTCTATCTCACTCTCCCCCTCTATCTCACTCTTCCCCTCTATCTCACTCTCCCCCTCTATCTCCCTCTCCCCCTCTATCTGTCTCTCCCCCTTCTATCTCCCTCTCCCCCTCTATCTCCCTCTCCCCCTCTATCTCCCTCTCCCCCTCTATCTCCCACACCCCCTCTATCTCCCACACCCCCTCTATCTCACACACACCCTCTATCTCACACACACCCTCTATCTCACACACCCCCTCTATCTCACTCTTCCCCTCTATCTCACTCTCCCCCTCTATCTCACTCTCCCCCTCTATCTCACTCTCGCCCTCTATCTGTCTCTCCCCCTCTATCTCCCTCTCTCCCTCTCCCCCTCTATCTCCCTCTCCCCCTCTATCTCACACTCCCCCTCAATCTGTCTCTCCCTCCACTATCTCACACACCCCCAATATCTCCCTCTCCCCTCTATCTCACTCTCCCCCTCTATCTCACTCTCCCCCTCTATCTCACTCTCGCCCTCTATCTGTCTCTCCCCCTCTATCTCCCTCTCTCCCTCTCCCCCGCTCTCTCCCTCTCCCCCCTATCTCCCTCTCCCCCTCTATCTCCCACTCCCCCTCAATCTGTCTCTCGCCCTCTATCTCACACACCCCAAATATCTCCCTCTCCCCCCTCTGCCCCCTATATCTCCCTCTCCCCGTCTCTCTCCCTCTGCCCCTCTCTCTCCCTCTGCCCCTCTCTCTCCCTCTGCCCCTCTATCTCACTCCCCCCTCTATCTCACTCGTCCCCTCTATCTCACTCCCCCCTCTATCTCACTCGTCCCCTCTATCTGTCTCTCCCCCCACTATCTCACATACCCCCAATATCTCCCTCTCCCCCTATATCTCCCTCTCCCCCCTCTCTCTCCCTCTGACCCCCTATATCTCCATCTCCCCGTCTCTCTCCCTCTGCCCGTCTCTCTCCCTCTGCCCCTCTATCTCCCTCTGCCCCTCTATCTCACTCTGCCCCTCTATCTCACTCTGCCCCTCTATCTCACTCTCCCCCTCTATCTCACTCTCCCCCTCTATCTGTCTGTCTCTCCATCTATCTGTCTGTCTCTCTCCCTCTATCTGTCTCTCTCCATCTATCTGTCTCTCCCCCCTCTATCTCACTCTCCCCCTCCTCCTGACACTCACTCTCTCTCCATCTACCTCTGTCTCTGCCACTCTCTCTGTCTCTCTCTCTGTCCCTGCTTCTATGTTTCCCTCTCTATCTCTATGTCTTTCTCCTTCTATCTCTCTCTATGTCGCTCTATCTTAATCTCTCTCTCTCTGCCCCTCCATCTGCCTTTTCCTCTCTGTCTCTCCCTCTCTCCTTCTATCTGTGTCTCTCTCTCTCTCTGTCTCTCCATCTGTCTTTCCCTTTCTGTCACTCCCTCTATGTCCTTCTATCTCTCTCTCTCTCTCTCTCTATCCCTCCATCAGTCCTTCCCTCCCTGTCACTCCATCACTCTCTCTGTCTCTCAGTCTGTCCCTCTATCTGTCTTAGCCTCCCTGACACTCCCTCTCTCTCCTTCTATCTCTGTATCTCTCTCTGTCTCTCCATCTGTTTTTTCCTCTAACCCCTCTCTCCTTCTCTGTCACTCCCTCTCTCTCCTTCTCTCTCACTCTGTCCCTCCATCCGTCTTTCCCTCCCTGTCACTCCCACTCTCTCCTATCTCTGTCTTTCTCTCTGTCTTTCCTTGTGAATTTCCCTCCCTATCACTCCCTCTCACTCGTTCTATCCCTGCCTCTCTCCCTGTCCCTCCATCTGTCTTCCCACACCCCACCCAGCACTCCGTCTCTCTCCTTCTATCTCTGTCTCTATCTCTCTATCCCTCCATCTGTCCTTCCCTCCCTGTGACTCCATTTCTCTCCCTTTCTCTCTCTCTCTCTCTCTCTCTCTGTCCCACCATCTGTCTTTCCCTCTCTGTCTCTCCCTCTCTCTCCATCTATCTCTGTCTCTCTCTCTGTCTTTCCATATGTCTTTCCCTTCCTGTCACTCCCTCTCTCTCCTTCCATCTCTGCCTCTCTCTCTCTCTGTCTCTCCAACTGCCTTTCCCTCTCTGTCTCACCCACACTCTGCTTCTCTCTCTGTCTCTGCCTCTCTCTCTGTCTCTCTGTCTCTCTCCCTCTGTCCCTCCATCTGCCTTTCCCTCCCAGTCACTCCTTCTCTCTCCTTCTATCTCTGTCTCTCTCTCTCTCTATCCCTCCATCTGTCCTTCCTTCACTGTCACTCCATCTCTCTCCTCTCTCTGTCTCTCACTCTGTCCCTCCATCTGTCTTTCCCTCTCTGTCTCTCCCCTCTCTACTTCCATCTCTGTCTCTCTCTCTCTATCTCTCCATCTCTCTTTCCCTCCCAGTCACTCCCTCTCTCTCCTTCAATCTCTGTCTCTCCCTCTCTCTCCTTCCATCACTGTCTCTCCATCTGTCTCTCCATCTGTCTTTCCCTCCCCATCACTCCCTCTCGCTACTTCCATCTCTGCCTCTCTCGCTGTCTCTCCATCTGTCTTTCCCTCTCTGTCTCACCCTCTCTCTACTTCTTTCACTGTCTCTCGCCCTCTGTCTTTCCATCTGTCTTTCCCTCCCTGTCACTCCCTCACTCTCCCTCCATCTCTCTGTCTCTCTCTCTCTGTCCCTCCATCTGCCTTTCCCTCTCTGTCTCTCCCAATCTCTCCTTCTCTCTCGTTCTCTGCCTATCTGTCTCTCTCTCTGTCCCTCCATCTGCATTTCCCTCTCTGTCTCTCCCTCTCTCTCCTTCTATCTCTGTCTCTCTCTCTCAATACCTCCAGCTGTCCATCCGTCCTTCCCTCCCTGACAGTCCCTCTCTCTCCTTCTCTCTCTGTCTCTCCAAATGCCTTTCCCTCTCTGTCTCTCCCAAACACTCCTTCTCTCTCTCTCTCTGCCTCTCTCTCTGTCTCTCTCTCTGTCCCTCCATCTGTCTTTGCCTCTCTGTCTCTCCCTCTCTCTCCTTCTATCACTGTCTCTCCCTCTCTGTCTTTCCATCTGTCTTTCCCTCCTTGTCACTCCCCCTCTCTCCTTCCATCTCTGCCCCTCTCTCTTTCTCTCTGTCTCTCCAACTGCCTTTCCCTCTCTGTCTCTCCCAATCTCTCCTTCTCTCTCTCTCTCTGTCCCACCATCTGTCTTTCCCTCTCTGTCTCTCCCTCTCTCTCCTTCTGTCTCTGTCTCTCTCTCTCTCCATCCCTCCACCTGTCCATCGGTCCTTCCCTTCCTGTCACTCCATCTCTCTCCATCTCTCTCTGTCTCTCTCTTGGTCTCTCCATCTGTCTTCCCACCCACCCCCATCACTCCATCTCTCTCCTTCTATCTCTGTCTCTCTCTCTCTCTATCCCTCCATCTGTCCTTCCTTCACTGTCACTCCATCTCTCTCCTCTCTCTGTCTCTCACTCTGTCCCTCCATCTGTCTTTCCCTCTCTGTCACTCCCTCCCTCTCCTTCTATCTCTGTCACTCCCTCTCTGTCTTTCTATTTCTATCTCTGTCTCTCTCTCTCTTTCTCTCCATCTCTCTTTCCCTCCCAGTCACTCCCTCTCACTCTTTCAATCGCTGTCTCCCCCTCTCTCTCCTTCTGTCACTGTCTCTCTCCCTGTCTTTCCATCTGTCCTTCCCTCCCTGTCACTGCCTCTCTCTCCTTCCATCTCTGCCTCTCTCTCTTTTTCTGTCTCTCCAACTGCCTTTCCCTCTCTGTCTCTCCCAATCTCTCCTCTCTCTGTCTCTGCCTCTCTCTCTGTCCCTCCATCTGTCTTTCCCTCCCTGTCACTCCCTCTGTCTCCTTCCATCTCTGCCTCTCTCTCTGTCTCTCCATCTGTCTTTCCCTCTCTGTCTCTCCCTCTCTCTCCTTCTACCACTGTCTCTCTCTCTCTGTCTTTCCATCTGTCATTCCCTCCCTGTCACTCCCTCTCTCTCCTTCCATCTCTGCCCCTCTCTCTCTGTCCCTCCAACTGCCTTTCCCTCTCTGTCTCATCCACACTCTCCTTCTCTCTCTGTCTCTGCCTCTCTCTCTCTCTCTCTGTCTCTCTCTCTGTCCCTCCATCTGTCTTTCCCTCTCTGTCTCTCCCTCTCTCTCCTTCCATCTCTGTCTCTCTCTCTCTATCTCTCCATCTCTCTTTCCCTCCCAGTCGCTCCCTCTCACTCTTTCAATCTCTGTCTCTCCCTCACTCTCCTTCTATCACTGTCTCTCTCACTGTCTTTCCATCTGTCCTTCCCTCCCTGTCACTCCCTCTCTCTCCTTCCATCTCTGCCTCTCTCTCTTTCTCTGTCTCTCCAACTGCCTTTCCCTCTCTGTCTCTCCCAATCTTTCCTTCTCTCTCTGTCTCTGCCTCTCTCTCTGTCCCTCCATCTGTCTTTCCCTCTCTGTCTCTCCCTCTCTCTCCTTCTATCTCTTTCGCTCTCTGTCAATCCCTCCATCTGTCCATCCGTCCTTCCCTGCCTGACACTCCCTCTCTCTCCTTCTCTCTCTGTCTCTCTCTCTGTCCATCCATCTGTCTTTCCCTCCCTGTCTCTCCCTCTGTCTCCTTCCATCTCTGCACCTCTCTCTGTCTCTCCATCTGTCTTTCCCTCTCTCTCCTTCTACCACTGTCTCCCACTCTCTGTCTTTCCATCTGTCTTTCCCTCCCTGTCACTCCCTCTCTCTCCTTCCATCTCTGCACCTCTCTCTGTCTTTCCATCTGTCTTTCCCTCCCTGTCACTCCCTCTGTCTCCTTCCATCTCTGCACCTCTCTCTGTCTTTCCATCTGTCTTTCCCTCCCTGTCACTCCCTCTCTCTCCTTCCATCTCTGCCCCTCTCTCTCTGTCTGTCTCCAACTGCCTTTCCCGCTCTGTCTCACCCAATCTCTCCTTCTCTCTCTCTCTCTGCCTCTCTCTGTCTCTCTCTCTGTCCCTCCATCTGTCCTTCCCTCTCTGTCTCTCTCTCTCTCGATCTCTCCATCTCTCTTTCCCTCCCAGTCACTCCCTCTCTCTCCTTCAATCTCTGTCTCTCCCTCTCTCTCCTTCTATCACTGTCTCTCCATCTGTCTTTCCCTCCCCATCACTCACTCTCTCTACTTCCATCTCTGCCTCTCTCGCTGTCTCTCCATCTGTCTTTCCCTCTCTGTCTCTCCCTCTCTCTCCTTCCATCTCTGCCTCTCTCTCTCTCTCTGTCCCTCCAACTGCCTTTCCCTCTCTGTCTCTCCCAATCTCTCCTTCTCTCTCGTTCTCTGCCTATCTGTCTCTCTCTCTGTCCCTCCATCTGCCTTTCCCTCTCTGTCTCTCCCTCTCTCTCCTTCTATCTCTGTCTCTCTCTCTCAATCCCTCCAGCTGTCCATCCGTCCTTCCCTTCCTGACACTCCCTCTCTCTCCTTCTCTCTCTGTCTCTCCAAATGCCTTTCCCTCTCTGTCTCTCCCAAACTCTCCTTCTCTCTCTCTCTGCCTCTCTCTCTGTCTCTCTCTCTGTCCCTCCATCTGTCTTTGCCTCTCTGTCTCTCCCTCTCTCTATCTCTCCCTCTCTCTCCTTCTATCTGTCTCTCTATCTCTCCATCTCTCTTTCCCTCCCAGTCACTCCATCTCTCTCCTTCAATCTCTGTCTCTCCCTCTCTCTCCTTCTATCACTGTCTCTCCCTCTCTGTCTTTCCATCTGTCTTTCCCTCCTTGTCACTCCCCCTCTCTCCTTCCATCTCTGCCCCTCTCTCTTTCTCTCTGTCTCTCCAACTGCCTTTCCCTCTCTGTCTCTCCCTATCTCTCCTTCTCTCTCTGTCTCTCTCTCTGTCTTTCCATCTGTCTTTCCCTCCCTGTCACTCCCCCTCTCTCCTTCCATCTCTGCCCATCTCTCTCTCTCTCTGTCTCTCCAACTGCCTTTCCCTCTCTGTCTCTCCCTATCTCTCCTTCTCTCTCTGTCTCTCTCTCTGTCTTTCCATCTGTCTTTCCCTCCCTGTCACTCCCCCTCTCTCCTTCCATCTCTGCCCATCTCTCTCTCTCTCTGCCTCTCCAACTGCCTTTCCCTCTCTGTCTCTCCCAATCTCTCCTTCTCTCTCGTTCTCTGCCTATCTGTCTCTCTCTCTGTCCCTCCATCTGCCTTTCCCTCTCTGTCTCACCCTCTCTCTCCTTCTATCTCTGTCTCTCTCTCTCAATCCCTCCAGCTGTCCATCCGTCCTTCCCTCCCTGACACTCCCTCTCTCTCCTTCTCTCTCTGTTTCTCCAAATGCCTTTCCCTCTCTGTCTCTCCCAAACTCTCCTTCTCTCTCTCTCTCTGCCTCTCTCTCTGTCTCTCTCTGTCCCTCCATCTGTCTTTCCCTCCTTGTCACTCCCCCTCTCTCCTTCCATCTCTGCCCCTCTCTCTTTCTCTCTGTCTCTCCAACTGTCTTTCCCTCTCTGTCTCTCCCTCTCTCTCCTTCTGTCTCTGTCTCTCTCTCTCTCCATCCCTCCATCTGTCCATCGGTCCTTCCCTTCCTGTCACTCCATCTCTCTCCTTCTGTCTCTGTCTCTCTCTCTCTCCATCCCTCCATCTGTCCATCGGTCCTTCCCTTCCTGTCACTCCATCTCTCTCCTCTCTCTGTCTCTCTCTTGGTCTCTCCATCTGTCTTCCCACATACCCCCATCACTCCATCTCTCTCCTTCTCTCTCTGTCTCTCTCTCTCTATCCCTCCATCTGTCCTTCCTTCACTGTCACTCCATCTCTCTCCTCTCTCTGTCTCTCACTCTGTCCCTCCATCTGTCTTTCCCTCTCTGTCACTCCCTCCCTCTCCTTCTATCTCTGTCTCTCTCTCTGCTATCACTGACACTGGGAGAGAGACAGAGGGACGGAGGGTTAGATATGAAGGCAGAGAGAGGGCTGGAGAGAGGGACAAACTTGGAGAGAGAGCGAGATTGTTGAGTTGGATGAAGAGGATAATGTAAGATATATTAACTTGATTTAATCCTTCACTGCTGTGTAAACAAATATATTTGAGATAGGTATGGAGAGAAAAAAAACATCGGGAGAGGGAGGAATGCAGATGAAGTTGGGGCCCTGGCGGACACTTTTGATGATCCAGAAGGAATAGCCTCCATTTTAAATATTCAGCCAGCTATTCCACTGTGGGAACCATCACACCCTCATGATATTGTTTGTGGAAATTTCATGCTGGCTTATTGGTTAATTTTTAAACCTGTGATTGATAGATTCTTGTTAACCAAAGGTATTAAGAGATAAAGGGGCAAAGGTGGGATATATGGTGTTAGTTAGATCACAGATCAGCCCTGATCTCACTGAATGCTGGAACAGGGTCGAGGGGTTAAATTGCCTCCTCATCTTCCTATGTCTGATGTTAAATATCCTTCTTTCACTCTCAGACACCCTGAATGTCTGTGTCTCCCTCTATTTCTCTCATTCTCTCTCTCTCTCTGTCTGTTTCAGACAGTGTCGAGTGAGATTCACTCTGTATCCACCCCATGATGTTCCTGCCCTGGGACTGTTGGATGGGACAGTGTAGAAGGAGCATTACTCTGTATCTAATCCATGCTGTACCTGTCTGAGGAATGTTGATGGGAGAGTGGAAACAGAGAGGTCTGGGACCAGGGTCCTCATGGGGAGGACTTAATGGTGCCTCCCAATTGACCAGTTAGCAATGTTGGTGCTCCAGGGATGAAAGGGACATTGGCTGAGTGGATACGACATTGGCTGAGAGAGTGGACAATGGTTGTTTCAGACTGGAGGGAGGTATACAGTGGAGGTTTATATTAGGATCACTGATCTTTTTGATATATACTAATGACTTGGACTTGTGTTTACAGGGCATAACTTCAATGTTTGCCAATGTTTGTGACATCTGCAATGTAATAAAAGGGAAGGGACCAGTAGCAGACTTCAGGAGGAGAGAGGCAGTCTGGTGAAATGGAACACACAAGAACAAATGAATTAGGAGCAGGAGTAGGCCATTCGGCCCCTCGAGCCTGCTCTGCCATTCAATGGCTGATCTGATTGTGAACTCAACTCCACTTTCCTGTCTGTGTCCCATAACCCTTGACTCACTAATTGATCTAAAATCTATCTAACTCAGCCTTGAATATATTCAATGATCCAGCCTCCACTGGTCTCTGGGGAAGAGAATTCCACAGACTGATCCCCCCTCTGAGAGAAACACATTTCTCCTCATCTCAGTTTTAAATGGTACGTCCCTAATTTTTAAACTGTGTCCCCTCGTTCTAGTCTCCCCAACAAGGGGAAACATCCTCTCAGCATCCACCCTGTCCAGTCCCCTCGGGACCTGAGATGTTTCACTCAGATCACCTCTCATTCTTCTAAACTCCAGTGGGTATAGACCCAACCTGTTCAACCTTTCCTCATAAGATAACCCCTTCATCCCAGGAATCAGCCCAGTGAACCTTCTCTGAACTACTTCGAATGCAATTATATAATTTCTTCAGTAAGGAGACCAAAAGTGTCCACAATCCTGCAGACGTCGTCTAACTTATGCCCTGTACAGCTGTAACAACACTTCCCTACTTTGATATTCTATTCACCTTGCAATAAACAACAACATTCCATTTGCCTTCCTAATCACTCGCTGTAGCTACACGGTAACATTTTGTGATTCATGTACCAGGACACCCAGATCCCTCTGTACCGTACAGTTCTGCAGTCTCTCTCCATTTCAATAATATACTGATTTTTATTCTTCCTGCTAAAGTGGACAAGCTCACATTTTCCCACATTGCACTCCATCTGCCAATTTTTTGCTCACTCACTTAAACTATGGAAATCTCTTTGTACACTTTATGTCCTCTTGACAGCTGGTGAAATGGTCAGACACAGGGCAGGTTAACTTCAATGCTGAGAAATGTAAAATGATGCATTTTGGAAGGAAGGCTGAGGAGAAGCGATATAAACTAAATGGTACAATGTTAAAATGGGTGCAGGGACAGAGAGATCTGGGATTTCATTTGTGTCACTTTTTACACCTAAAAGATTCAATTTGGGGCTTGCAATCTTGTCAGTTGAATTTAGCTTCATCCTGAAAAGTGTTAGCAAACGTGTTGGGAAATGTGTCAAAAGCTGTTTCCATTCAGACATTCCTGCATTGTGGAAGTGTGAGCTATCTTTGCAGAGACAGGAAATAGAGTTGTTTGAATGGACCTGCAGGTTTTAGTTGATGCAATAAGGTGAGAATTTGAATTGTGTCCCTTCCAGATGCACAGAATTGAAGGTATTTACAGAACACCACATGAAGTAGTTTACCAATGTCTGACAAACTTCAAAGACTTCAAACACATGGAAGAAGAGGCGAAGGGAACAATATACAAAACCTCAGTCAGTCAGACAACAGCAGGAGGAAAATGAATCTCATTTTATGGGTTTTAATTTGAAGGCCTGAGCTGATGACTGAAAAAGCAGGAGTTCAAATCCCACACAGGGCTGTTGTGAATTTGAATTTTTTTTTAAACATTAATGTGGAGTTAAAAAGCCTCGATGTTGGAATGATTCACTCCTGTCTTCTAGTGCAAAGCCCGTGTGTGTCTCAGTTTTGCTGTATTTATTAATGATTTAAGATGATGAAGATAGATGAAGTAGGGCGGCACAGTGGCGCAGTGGTTAGCACCGCAGCCTCACAGCTCCAGGGACCCGGGTTCGATTCCAGGTACTGCCTGTGTGGAGTTTGCAAGTTCTCCCTGTGTCTGCGTGGGTTTTCTCCGGGTGCTCCGGTTTCCTCCCACAAGCCAAAAGACTTGCAGGTTGATAGGTAAATTGGCCATTATAAATTGTCACTAGTGTAGGTAGGTGGTAGGGAAATATAGGGACAGGTGGGGATGTTTGGTAGGAATATGGGATTAGCGTAGGATTAGTATAAATGGGTGGTTGATGTTCGGCACAGACTCGGTGGGCCGAAGGGCCTGTTTCAGTGCTGTATCTCTAATCTAAGAATGTAACATACCCAAGTTTACCAATGACACAAAAATAGGCAGCATTGTAAGCAGTGTAACCGGAAGCAGAACATTACAAAGAGATATTAATATCTTAAATAAATGGGCAAAACTGTGGTAGTTAGATTTCCATGTCAGTAAAAAAAGACTAGAACAGAGTACTTTATAAATGGTGAAAAGATAGAAACACTGGAGGTCCAAAGAGACTTTGGGGGGGTCCGTGTCCATTTGAGTGCAGTGTAGATTTACCAGAATGATAACTGGACTCCAAGGGTTAAATTACAAGGTGATATTACACAAACTGGGAATAATTCCCTGGAATTTAGGAGGATCAAGGTGATTTGTTCGAAGATGTTGAGATATTTAGGGGAACTGATGGGGTAGTTTGGGAGAAACTATTTCAGCAGCTTGGGAACATAGGAACAGGAGTAGGCCATTCAGCCCATCGAGCCTGCTCTGCCATTCAATACGATCATGGCTGATCATCCACTTCAATGCCTTTTTCCCAGACTGAGTTTCCACAGCCCACTGGAGTAGAGAATTCCAAAGATTCACAACACTCTGAGCAAAGACATTTCTCCTCATCTCTGACCAAAGTGGCTTCCCCCTGATTTTGAAATTGTGTCCCCTGGTTCTAGACTCCCGAACCAAAGGAGACATCTTTAAGTATTTCGTATTTTTCAATAAGATCACCTCTCATTCTTCTAAACTCCAATGAGTATAGGCCCAACCTGTTCAACCATTCCTCATAAGACAACCCCTTCATCCCAGGAATCAGCCGAGTGAACCTTCTCTGAACTGGTTCCAATGCATCCAGGCCTGACCATTTATCCACTTTGAAAGTTGCCAAACACCTTAATATTTCCCTCTCACTCTGTTTATCCCATCCAATATTTCACACTCCTCCTCTTTAACTACAATATCTGCATTGTTCCCCCTCTTTTATAAAGATGGAGACAAAGTATTCATTAAGAACCGTGCCCACATCTCCCACCTCCACACACACATTCCCTTTTTGGTCCCTAATACTCTATCCTTAGTTATCCTCTTGCTCTTCATTTATTTATAAAACATCTTTGTGATTTCTTTGATTTAATGGTAATATTATTTTCCGGCCATTTCTTTGCTCTCCTAATTTGATTTTTAATTTCACCCTTGTACTTTCTCCACTCATCTCGGCCTCTGTGGTATTGAGCTCTCGGTATCCGACATAAGCTTCCCTCTTGTGCCTTATCGTACCCGGTTTGATCCTTGACATCCAAGGGGATCTAGATTTCGGAGTACCACCCTGTTTGTCTTTGTGTGAACATATTTGTCATATACCCACAAAACAGGACTGGGCAGATAATGGGGATTGTTTCTGAGGTTGTGTTTGGGGATTTTTACTGACATCAGTGTGGATTTTAAAGTGTGTCTCCCCTTCCCTCACATCTAAAGTCTCTCAGTGTTGTTGTTGTGTGTTGACAGCTTTTCCAGTGTCCAGTCCCTTTCAACTTTTAATAAAATCTGTGGAACACAAAGAAATGTAAAGTTTCTCCTACAAGCTGTTTTGTCCTCCCTCTTTCACTGTCTTTCTCTGTCACTGCCCTATCTCTCTCTCTGTCTCTCTACAGGACTGGGCAGACACTGGGGATTGTTACTGAGGTTCTGTTGGTCATTTTTACTGACATCCGTGTGGATTGTAAAATCTGTGTGTGTGTGTGTGTCTGTGTGTGTGTCTGTGTGTGTGTCTGTGTGTGTGTGTCTCTGTCTGTCCCTTTATGTATGTGTCTGTGTGTGTCTGGATGTGTGTGTGTGTGTGTCTCTGTCTGTCCCTTTATGTATGTGTCTGTGTGTGTCTGTGTGTCTCTGTCTGTCCCTTTATGTATGTGTCTGTGTGTGTCTGGATGTGTGTGTGTGTGAGAGAGAGAGAATATCAGGGTCACCTCGCTCCATCTCTATCTCTCCTTCTCTCTCTGTTTCTCCTTCTCTCTCCCTCTCTCTATCCGCCTCTCTCATAGAAACATAGAAAATAGGAGCAGGAACAGGCCATTCGGCCCTTTGGGCCTGCTCCGTCATTCAATAAAGATCATGACCGATGGTCTAATTCAGTACCCTGTTCCCACTTTCTCCCCATACCCCTTGATCCCTTTGACATTAAGAAATATATCTCTCTCCTCCATGAATATATTTAATGACTTGGCCTCCACTGCCTTCTGCGGTAGAGAATTCCACAGGTTCACCACCCTCTACCCCATCCATCTCTCCCCCTCTATCTCCGTCTCCACCCTCTATCTCCGTCTCCACCCTCTATCTCCCTCTCCCCCCTCTATCTCCCTCACACCCTCTATCTCCCTCTCCCCCTCTATCTCCCAATCCCCCTCTATCTCCCTCACCCGCTCACTCTCCCTCACCCCCCCTCTATCTCCCTCTCCCCCTCTATCTCCCTCTGCCCCTTTATCTCCCTCTCCCTCTCTATCTCACACATCTCCTCGATCTCACACATCCACTCGATCTCACTCTTCCCCTCGATCTCACTCTTCCCCTCGATCTCACTCTCCCCCTCTATCTCACTCTCCCCCTCTATCTCACTCTCTCCCTCTATCTCACTCTCTCCCTCTATCTGTCTCTCCCCCCTCTATCTCCCTCTCCCCCTCCATCTCCCTCTCCCAATCTATCTCCCTCTCCCCCTCTATCTCCCTCTCCCCCTCTATCTCCCACACCCCCTCTATCTCCCACACCCCCTCTATCTCCCACACCCCCTCTATCTCACACACAGCCTCTATCTCACACACCCCCAATATCTCACTCTCCCCCTCTATCTCACTCTCCCCCTCTATCTCACTCTCCCCCTCTATCTCACTCTCGCCCTCTATCTGTCTCTCCCCCTCCATCTCCCTCTCTCCCTCTCCCGCTCTCTCTCCCTCTCCCCCTCTATCTCCCTCTCCCCCTCTATCTCCCACTCCCCCTCTATCTGTCTCTCCCCCTCCATCTCCCTCTCTCCCTCTCCCGCTCTCTCTCCCTCTCCCCCTCTATCTCCCTCTCCTCCCTCTATCTCCCTCTCCCCCTCAATCTGTCTCTCGCCCTCTATCTCACACACCCCCAATATCTCCCTCTCCCCCTACATCTCCCTCTCCCCCCTCTCTCTCCCTCTGCCCCTCTCTCTTCCTCTGCCCCTCTATCTCACTCCCCCCTCTATCTCACTCATCCCCTCTATCTGTCTCTCCCCCCACTATCTCACATACCCCCAATATCTCCCTCTCCCCCTATATCTCCCCCCTCTCTCTCCCTCTGACCCCTTATATCTCCATCTCCCCGTCTCTCTCCCTCTGCCCGTCTCTCTCCCTCTGCCCCTCTATCTCACTCTCCCCCTCTATCTCACTCTCCCCCTCTATCTGTCTGTCTCTCTCTCCCTCTATCTGTCTGTCTCTCTCTCCCTCTATCTGTCTGTCTCTCCATCTATCTGTCTGTCTCTCTCCCTCTATCTGTCTCTCTCCATCTATCTGTCTCTCCCCCTCTATCTCACTCTCCCCCTCCTCCTGACACTCACTCTCTCTCCATCTACCTCTGTCTCTGCCACTCTCTCTGTCTCTCTCTCTGTCCCTCCTTCTGTCTTTCCCTCTCTATCTCTATGTCTTTCTCCTTCTATCTCTCTCTCTGTCGCTCTATCTTAATCTCTCTGTCTCTGCCCCTCCATCTGCCTTTCCCTTTCTGTCTCTCCCTCTCTTTCCATCTCTCTGTCTCTGCCTCTCTCTCTGTCCCTCCATCTGTCTTTCCCTCTCGGTCACTACCTCTCTCTCCTTCTATCTCTGTCTCGCTCTCTGTTCCTCCAAATGTCTTTCGCTCTCTGCCAATCCCTCTCTCCTTCTCTCTGTCTATCCCTCTCTCTCCTTCTCTCTCTCTCGGTCCCTCCATCTGTATCCACCCCCCACCACCTGTCACTCCCTCTCTCTTCTATCTATGTCTCTCGCTCTCTATCCCTCCATCTATCCTTCCCTCTCTGTCACTCCATCTCTCTCCTTCTCTCGCTTTCTCTCCCTTACTCTCTCTCTCTGTCTTTCCATCTGTCTTTCTCTCCCTGTCACTCCCTCTCTCTCCGTCCATCTCTGCCTCTCTCTATCTCTGTCTCTCCATCTGTCTTTCCCTCTCTATGTCTGTCCATCGATCTCCTCTCTCTCTCTGTCCCTCCATTTGTCGTTCCCTCTTTGTCACTTCCTCTCTCTCCTTCTATCTCTGCCTCTCACTCTCTGTCCCTCCATCTGTCTTTCCCTCTCTGTCTCTCCATCTCTCTCCTTCTATCTCTGTCTCTCTCTCTCTCTCTCCATCTGTCTTTCCCTTTCTATCACTCCCTCTCTCTCTCCTTCCATCTCTGCCTCTCTCTGTCTCTCCATCTGTCTTTCCCTTTCTGTCACTCCCTCTATGTCCTTCTATCTCTCTCTCTCTCTCTCTCTATCCCTCCATCAGTCCTTCCCTCCCTGTCACTCCATCACTCTCTCTGTCTCTCAGTCTGTCCCTCTATCTGTCTTAGCCTCCCTGACACTCCCTCTCTCTCCTTCTATCTCTGGATCTCTCTCTGTCTCTCCATCTGTTTTGTCCTCTGTCAACCCCTCTCTCCTTCTCTGGTACTCCCTCTCTCTCCTTCTCTCTCACTCTGTCCCTCCATCCGTCTTTCCCTCCCTGTCACTCCCACTCTCTCCTATCTCTGTCTTTCTCTCTGTCTTTCCATTTGAATTTCCCTCCCTATCACTCCCTCTCACTCGTTCTATCCCTGCCTCTCTCCCTGTCCCTCCATCTGTCTTCCCACACCCCACCCATCACTCCATCTCTCTCCTTCTATCTCTGTCTCTATCTCTCTATCCCTCCATCTGTCCTTCCCTCCCTGTGACTCCATTTCTCTCTCTCTCTCTCTCTCTGTCCCTACATCTGTCTTTCCCTCTCTGTCTCTCCCGCTCTCTCCCCTCTCTGTCTCTCCCTCTCTCTCCTTCCATCTCTGCCTCTCTATCTCTCTGTCCATCCATCTGTCTTTACCTCTCTGTCTCTCCCTCTCTCTCCATCTATCTCTGTCTCTCTCTCTCTGTCTTTCCATATGTCTTTCCCTTCCTGTCACTCCCTCTCTCTCCTTCCATCTCTGCCTCTCTCTCTCTCTGTCTCTCCAACTGCCTTTCCCTCTCTGTCTCTCTCTCTCTCCCTGCATCTGTCTTTCCCTCTCTGTCTCTCCCACATTCTCCATCTCTCTCTCTGTCTCTCCATCTGTCTTTCCCTTTCTGTCACTCCCTCTCCTTCTCTCTCTGTCCCTCACTTTGTCCCTCCATCTGTCCTTCCCTCCCTGTCACGCCATCTCTCTCCCTCACTTTGTCCCTCCATCAGTCTTTCCCTCTCTGTTGCTCCCTCGCTCTCCTTCGATCTCTGTCTCTCTCTCTGTTCCACCATTAGTCTTTCACTCTCTGTCACTCCCACTCTCCTTCTCTCTGTCTCTCCCTCTCCCTCCTTCACTTTCTCGCCGTCCCTCCATCTGTCTTCCCCATCATGTCACTCCCTCTCGCTCCTTCTATCTCAGTCTCTCTCTCTATCCCTCCATCTGTCTTTCCTTGCTGTGACTCCCTCTCTCTCCTTCTATCTCTGACCCGCTCTCTCTATGTCCATCTGTCCTTCCCTGTCTGTCTCTCCCTCTCTCTCCTTCTCTCTCTGTCTCTCTCTCTCTATCCCTCCATCTGTCCTTCGCTGCCTCTCACTCCATCTCTAACCCTGTCTCTCTCTCTCTGTCCCTCCTTTTGTCTTTCCCTCCCTGACACTCCCTCTCTCCCCTTCTCTCTCTGTCTCTCTCTCTGTCTTTCCATCTGTATTTCCCTCCCTGTCTCTCCCTCTCTCTCCATCCATCTATGCCATTCTCTCTCTCTGTCTCTCCATCTTTCTTTCCCTCCTGTCACTCCCTCTCTCTCCTTCTATCTCTGTCTCGCTCTCTGTTCCTCCAACTGTCTTCCCCTCTCTGCCAATCCCTCTCTTCTTCTCTCTGTCTCTCCCTCTCTCTCCTTCTCTCTCTCTCGGTCCCTCCATCTGTATCCCCCCCCCCCCCACCACCTGTCACTCCCTCTCTCTCCTTCTATCTATGTCTCTCACTCTCTATCCCTCCATCTATCCTTCCCTCTCTGTCACTCCATCTCTCTCCTTCTCTCCCTTTCTCTCTCTCTCTGTCTTTCCATCGGTCTTTCTCTCCCTGTCACTCCCTCTCTCTCCGTCCATCTCTGCCTCTCTCTATCTCTGTCTCTCCATCTGTCTTTCCCTCTCTATGTCTGTCCATCTCTCACCTCCCTCTCTCTGTTCCTCCATTTGTCTTTCCCTCTCTGTCACTTCCTCTCTCTCCTTCTATCTCTGCCTCTCACTCTCTATCCCTCCATCTGTCCTTCCCTCCCTGTCACTCCATCACTCTCCTTCTATCTCTGTCTCTCTCTCTGTCCCTCCATCTGTCTTTCCCTCTCTGTCTCTCCATCTCTCTCCTTCTATCTCTGTCTGTCTCTCTCTCTCTCTCCATCTGTCTTTCCCATTCTCTCACTCCCTCTCTCTCCTTCCATCTCTGCCTTTCTCTGTCTCTCCATCTGTCTTTGCCTCTCTGTCACTCCCTCTATGTCCTTCCATCTCTCTCTCTCTCTCTATCCCTCTATCTGTCCTTCCCTCCCTGTCAATCCATCTCTCTCCTTCTCTCTCTGTCTCTCTGTCTGTCCCTCTATCTGTCTTTGCCTCCCTGACACGCCCTCTCTCTCCTTCTATCTCTGTATCTCTCTCTGTCTCTCCATCTGTTTTTCCCTCTGTCACCCCCTCTCTCCTTCTCTGTCTCTCCCTCTCTCTCCTTCTCTCTCACTCTGTCCCTCCATCCGTCTTTCCCTCCCTGTCACTTCCTCTCTCTCCTATCTCTGTCTTTCTCTCTGTCTTTCCATCTGTATTTCCCTCCCTATCACTCCCTCTCACTCGTTCCATCTCTGCCTCTCTCCCTGTCCCTCCATCTTTCTTCCCACCCACCACCCATCACTCCATCTCTCTCCTTCTCTCTCTGTCTCTCTCTCTCTATCCCTCCATCTGTCCTTCCCTCCCTGTCACTCCATTTCTCTTCCTTTCTCTCTCTCTCTGTCCCTCCATCTGTCTTTCCCTCTCTGTCTCTCCCGCTCTCTCCCCCTCTCTGTCTCTCCCGCTCTCTCCTTCCATCTCTGCCTCTCTCTCTCTGTCTCTCCATCTGTCATTACCTCTCTGTCTCTCCCTCTCTCTCCATCTATCTCTGTCTCTCTCTCTCTGTCTTTCCATATGTCTTGCCCTCTCTGTCTCACCCACACTCTCCTTCTCTCTCTCTCTCTGCCTCTCCCTCTGCCTCTCTCTCTGTCTCTCTCTCTGTCTCTCTGTCTCTCTCTCTCTCTGTCCCTCCATCTGCCTTTCCCTCCCAGTCACTCCTTCTCTCTCCTTCTATCTCTGTCTCTCTCTCTGTCCCTCCATCTGTCTTTCCCTCTCTGTTGCTCCCTCTCTCTCCTTCTACCTGTCTCTCCCTCTCCCTCCCCTCGACCTCACTGTTCCCCTCGATCTCACTCTCGCCCTCTGTCTCCCTCTCGCCCTCTGTCTCCCTCTCGCCCTCTGTCTCCCTCTCCCCCTCTATCTCACTCTCTCCCTCTTTCTCCCTCTCCCCCTCTATCTCACACACCCCCTCTATCTGCCTCTCCCCCTCTATCTGCCTCTCCCCCTCTATCTCACACACCCCCTCGATCTCACTCTCCCCCTCCATCTCACACACCCCCTCTATCTGCCTCTCCCCCTCTATCTGCCTCTCCCCCTCTATCTGCCTCTCCCCCTCTATCTCACACTCCCCCTCTATCTCACACTCCCCCTCTATCTCACACATCCCCTCGATCTCACTCTCCCTCTCTATCTCACACTCTCCCTCTATCTCACACTCCCCCTCTATCTCACTCTCCCCCTCTATCTCCCTCTCCCTCTCTCTCTGTCTCTCTCACTGCCTCTCTCTCTACCTCTTCCTGTCTCTCTCTCTCTGTTTCTCTCACTCTTTGTGTCTCTCTGTCTGTTACTCTCTCTCCGTCTCTCCTCTCACTCTCTGTCCATGACTCTGTTTGTGTCTCTCTCACACCATTTCTCTCTCTCTGCCTCTGTCTCTCTGCCTCTCCCTGTCTCTATCTCTCTCTCTGTGTCTCAGTTTCCCCAATCTCTCACCATAAGACAGTCCCGTCATCCCGGGAACAAGTCTGGTGAACCTTCATTGCACTCCCTCTCTGGCAATAATATCTTTCCTAAGGTAAGGGGACCAAAACTGCACACAGTACTCCAGGTGTGGTCTAACCAAGGTTCAATGTGATTGAAGCAAGACTTCACTACTCCTGTACTCAAATCCTCTTGTGATAAAGACTAACATCCCATTAGCCTTCTGAATTGCATTCTGCACCTGCATGTTAGTTTTCAGTGACTTATTGACGGGGACACCCAGGTCGCTTTGTACATCTACGCTTTCTAATCTCTTACCATTTAATAAATACTCAATTCCACCATCCCGGGTGTGATCAGATACTCTGTCCCTTCGTAAACCATTTCCTGTCCCTCCAACAGCTTGTGCCACTGCCCTATTTATCGGTGTTTTTTCCCCTTCTGATGATGTTGAATTTGTTCGTGGCTTTTCTCCGACTGAAGTTGTTGTATTTGTTCGGTTTTTTTAGTCTTCGGGAAGCTGTTCGTTTCCTGTTGAAATTGTTGCATTTGTTGGTGTTTTTTTCTCCTGTTGAGGTTGTTGTTGCATTTGTTGGTGGTTTTTTCTCGTGTTGAAGTTGTTGTTGCATTTGTTGGTGTTTTTTCTCATGTTGAGGTTGTTGTTGTATTTGTTGGTGTTTTTCCTCCTGTTGAGGTTGTTGTTGCATTTGTTGGGGTTTTTTCTCCTGTTGAGGTTGTTGTTGCATTTGTTGGTGGTTTTTTCTCATGTTGAGGTTGTTGTTGCATTTGTTGGTGTTTTTCCTCCTGTTGAGGTTGTTGCGGAATTGATTTGAAAAACACGTTTGCTAACACTTTTCGGGATGAGAAGCTACATTCAACTGAACCCCAGGACCCGTTTCTCTGTCACGCTTATAGCACTAACCTTGTATTAGTGAGGAGTCAGTCTCTGAAATAAATGTCCCAGTGCTGCTGCAACATAAAATGGCCACCGTGAACAAAACTAAAATGGCTGACTGATGTTCTGAGAGAGGAGGGAACGAGAGACAGACAGACAGACAGAAAGAAAGACAATCTGTAACCTCATGGCCCGGCATATCCCCCACTCTACCATTACCATCAAGCCAGGAGACCAACCCCGGGTCAGTGGCGTGTGCAGGCGGGCATGCCAGGAGCAGCACCAGGCATACCTCAAAATGAGGTGTCAACCTGGTGAAGCTACAACCCAGGACTATCTGCGTGCCAAACTGCGTAAGCAGCATGCGATAGACAGAGCTAAGCGATCCCATAACCAACGGATCAGATCTAAGCTCTGCAATCCTGCCACATCCAGAGAAAAGGAGTGATCAGCATGAAGAGACTGCTGGAGATTTATGTTCCTGGTAATCTCTCCATCTCTATCTCTCCTTCCTCTGTCTTTTACTCTCAAGCCCTGTCTCACCTCTCTGTTCCTCTTTATCCATGTGTTACAAACACTGGACTTTGTCTTTCTCCCATCTTCACTCTTCATCTCTACTTCTCCCTCCGTTATCCTCTGAATCCCAGTCTCTCCCTCTCTGTTACCCTCTGAATCCCAGTCTCTCCCTCTCTGTTACCCTCTGAATCACAGACTCTCCCTCTCTGTTACCCCCTGAATCCCGGTCTCTCCCTCTCTGTTACTCTCTGAATCCCATTCTCTCCCTCTCTGTTACCCTCTGAATCCCGGTCTCTGCCTCTCTGTTACCCTCTGAATCCCAGTCTCTCCCTGTCTGTTACCCTCTGAATCCCAGTCTCTGCCTCTCTCTCTCTCTCTCCCTCCCTTTCTGTTTCTTTCTCTCTCTCTGGCTCTCTCTGTCTATCAGTGTCTCTCCCTCTCTCTCTCTGCCTCTGTCCATGCCTCTGTCTCTCTCACACCATCTCGCCCTCCCTCTCTCTGTCTCTCCCTCTCTCTGCCTCTCCATCTCTCTCTCTCTTCTTCTTTTACTTTGTCTCTCCCTATCTCTCTTTCTCACCTTCTGTCCATGACTCTGTTTACATCTCTCTCTCTCTCTCTCTCTCTGTCTCTTTCCATGACTCCATTTGTGCCTCGCTTACACCATCTCTCCCACTCACTCTGTCTCTCCCTCTCTCTCTCTGTCCCTCCACCTGTCTTTACCTCTGTGTCACTCCCTCTCTGTCCTTCTCTCTCTGTCTCTCTCTCTCTGTCTCTCCATCTGTCCTTCCTTCACTGTCACTCCATCTCTCTCCTCTCTCTGTCTCTCACTCTGTCCCTCCATCTGTCTTTCCCTCTCTGTCACTCCCTCCCTCTCCTTCTATCTCTGTCTCTCTCTCTGCCATCACTGACACAGGGAGAGAGACAGAGGGATGGAGGGTTAGATATGAAGGCATAGAGAGGGCTGTAGAGAGGGACGAACTTGGAGAGAGAGAGAGATTGTTGAGTTGGATGAAGAGGATAATGTAAGATATATTAACTTGATTTAATCCTTCACTGCTGTGTACACAAACATATTTGAGATAGGTATGGAGAGAAAAAAACATCGGTAGAGGGAGGAATGCAGATGAAGTTGGGGCCCAGGCGGACACTTTTGATGATCCAGAAGGAACAGCCTCCATTTTAAATATTCAGCCAACTCTTCCACTGTGGGAACCATCACACCCTCATGATGTTGGTTGTGGAAATTTCATGCTGGCTTATTGGTTAATTTTTAAACCTGTGATTGATAGGGTGGTGGGTGCCTGGAACGCGTTGCCAGCGGAGGTGGTAGATGTGGGCACGATGGCATCTTTTAAGATGTATCTAGACAGATACATGAATGGGCAGGAAGAAAAGAGATACGGACCCTTAGAAAATAGGCGACATGTTTAGATAGAGGATCTGGATCGGCGCAGGCTTGGAGGGCTGAAGGGCCTGTTCCTGTGCTGCAATTTTCTTTGTTCTTTGTTCTTTGATAGTTTCTTGTTAACCAAAGGTATTAAGAGATAAGGGGCAAAGGCAGGATATATGGTGTCAGATTGATCACAGATCAGCCATGATCTCATTGAATGCCGGGACGGAGTTGTGGGGTTAAATTGCATCCTCCTCTTCCAGTATCCCCTGTTAAATATCATTCTTTCTCTGTCAGTCACCCTGTCAGTCTATGTCTCTCTGTTTCTCTCTTTCTGTCTCTCTCTCTGTCTCTATCGGACAGTGTAGAGTGAGATTCACTCTGTATCCACCCCATGATGTTCCTGCCCTGGGAGTGTGTGATGGGACAGTGTAGAGGGAAATTTACTCTGTGTCAAACCCAACATTGTGCTTAGCTTGGGAATGTTTAATGGGACAGTGTAGCTGGAGATTTACTCTGTGTCTCTCTCTGTGTCCCTCCATCTGTCTCCCCCCCCGTCACTCCCTCTCTCTCCGTCTCTCTCTCTCTATCTCTCCATCTGACCTTCCCTCCCTGTCACTCCATCTCTCTCCTTCTCTCTCTGTCTCTTACTTTGTCCCTCCATCTGTCTTTCCCACTCTGTCACCCTCTCTCTCCTTCTCTCTCTCTCTGTCCCTCCTTCTGTCTTTCCCTCCCTGTCAATCCCTCTCTCTCCTGACATCGCTCTCTCTCTCTCTGTCTCTCCATCTGTCTTTCCATCCCTAACACTCCCTCTCTCTCTTTCGATCTCTGTCTCTGCCACTCTCTCTGTCTCTCTCTCTGTCCCTCCATCTGTCTTTCCTTCTCTATCTCTCCCTTTCTCTCCTTCTATCTCTGTCCCTCCATCTGTCTTTCACTCTCTGTCAACCCCTCTCTCTCCTTCTATCTCTGTCTCTCTCTCTGTCCCTCCATCTGTCTTTCCCCCCTGTCACTCCCTCACTCTCCTATCTCTGTCTCTCTCTTTCTATCCCTCCATCTGTCCTTCCCTCCCTGTAACTCCATTTCTCTCCCTGTCTCTCTCTGTCTGTCCCTCCATCTGTCTTTCCTTCTCTGTCTCTCCCTTTCTCTCCTTCTATCTCAGTCCCTCCATCTGTCTTTCACTTTCTGTCACTCCCTCTCTCTCCTTCCACCTCTGTCTCTCTCGCTCTCTGTCTTTCCATCTGTCTTTCCCTACCTGTCTCTCCGTCTCACTCCTTCTATCTCTGTCACTCCCGCTCTCTCTCTGTCTCTCTCTCTGTCCCTCCATCTGTCTTTCCTTCTCTATCTCTCCCTTTCTCTCCTTCTATCTCTGTCCCTCCATCTGTCTTTCACTCTCTGTCAACCCCTCTCTCTCCTTCTATCTCTGTCTCTCTCTGTGTCCCTCCATCTGTCTTTCCCCCCTGTCACTCCCTTACTCTCCTATCTCTGTCTCTCTCTTTCTATCCCTCCATCTGTCCTTCCCTCCCTGTAACTCCATTTCTCTCCCTGTCTCTCTCTGTCTGTCCCTCCATCTGTCTTTCCTTCTCTGTCTCCCCCTTTCTCTCCTTCTATCTCAGTCCCTCCATCTGTCTTTCACTTTCTGTCACTCCCTCTCTCTCCTTCTACCTCCATCTCTCTCGCTCTCTGTCTTTGCATCTGTCTTTCCCTACCTGTCACTCCCTCTTTCTCCTTCTATCTCTGTCACTCCCGCTCTCTCTCTGTCTCTCTCTCTCTATCCCTCCATCTGTCCTTCCCTCCCTGTAACTCCATCTCTCTCCCTGTCTCTCTCTGTCTGTCCCTCCATCTGTCTTTCCTTCTCTGTCTCTCCCTTTCTCTCCTTCTATCTCAGTCCCTCCATCTGTCTTTCACTTTCTGTCACTCCCTCTCTCTCCTTCTACCTCTGTCTCTCTCGCTCTCTGTCTTTCCATCTGTCTTTCCCTGCCTGTCACTCCCTCTCTCTCCTTCCATCGCTGCCTCTCTCTCTGTCTCTCTAACTGCCTTTCCCTCTCTGTCTCTCCCACTCTCTATCCCTCCATCTGTCCTTCCCTCCCTGTCACTCCATATCTCTCCTTCTCTCTGTTTCTCACTCTGTCCCTCCATCGGTCTTTCCCACTCTGTCGCTCCCTCTCTCCATCTCTCTGTCTCTCCCTCTCTCTCCTTCTATCTCTGTCACTCCCGCTCTCTCTCTGTCTCTCTCTCAGTCCCTCCATCTGTCTTTCCTTCTCTGTCTCTCCCTTTCTCTCCTTCTATCTCGGTCCCTCCATCTGTCTTTCACTCTCTGTCACCCCCTCTCTCTCCTTCTATCTCTGTCTCTCTCTCTGTCCCTCCATCTGTCTTTCCCCCCTGTCACTCCCTCACTCTCCTATCTCTGTCTCTCTCTCTCTATCCCTCCATCTGTCCTTCCCTCCCTGTAACTCCATTTCTCTCCCTGTCTCTCTCTGTCTGTCCCTCCATCTGTCTTTCCTTCTCTGTCTCTCCCTTTCTCTCCTTTTATCTCAGTCCCTCCATCTGTCTTTCACTTTCTGTCACTCCCTCTCTCTCCTTCTACCTCTGTCTCTCTCGCTCTCTGTCTTTCCATCTGCCTTTCCCTGCCTGTCACTCCCTCTCTCTCCTTCCATCGCTGCCTCTCTCTCTGTCTCTCTAACTGCCTTTCCCTCTGTCTCTCCCACTCTCTATCCCTCCATCTTTCGTTCCCTCCCTGTCACTCCATTTCACTCCTTCTCTCTCTGTCTCTCACTTTGTCCCTCCATCTGGTTTTCCCTTCCTGACACTCCCTCTCTCTCCTTCTCTCTCTGTCTCTGCCACGCTCTCTGTCTCCCTCTCTGTCCCTCCATCTGTCTTTCCCTCTCTGTCACTCCCTCTCTCTCCAACTATCTCTCTCTCTCTCTCTTTCCATGACTCTATTTGTGCCTCCCTTTCACCATCTCTCCCACTCTCTCTGTCTCAGTCTCTCTGTCTCTCTCTCTCTGTCTCTCTCTCTCTGTCTCTCTCTCTCTCTGTCCCTTCATCTGTCTTTCCCTCTCTGTCACTCCTCCTCTCTCCTTCTATCTCTGTCTCTCTCTCTCTATCCCTTCATCTTTCGTCCCTCCCTGTCACTCCATCTCTCTCCTTCTCTCTCTGTCTCTCACTTTGACCCTCCATCTGGCTTTCCCTTCCTGACACTCCCTCTCTCTCCTTCTCTCTCTGTCTCTGCCACTCTCTCTGTCTCCCTCTCTGTCCCTCCATCTGTCTTTCCCTCTCTCTCTCTCCGTCTCACTCCTTTTATCTCTGTCACTCCGGCTCTCTCTCTCTCTGTCCCTCCATCTGTCTTTCCTTCTCTGTCTCTCCCTCTCTCTCCTTCTATCTCTGTCTCTCCATCTGTCTTTCCCTCGCTGTCTCTCCCTCTCTCTCCTTCTCTCTCTCCTTCTCTCTCTGCCTCTCTCTCTGTCCCTCCATATGTCTGTCCCTCCCTGTCTTTCTATCTCTCTCCTTCTCTCTCAGTCTCTCACTCTGTCCCTCCATCTGTCTTTCCCTCCCTGACACTCCCTCTCACTCCTTCTCTCTCTGTCTCTCTCTCTGCTATCACTGACACTAGAAGAGCGACAGAGGGAGGGAGGGTTAGATATGACGGCATGGAGAGGGCTGTAGTGAGGGACAAACGTGGAGAGAGAGCGATTGTTGAGGTGGATGAAGAGGATAATGTCAGATATATTAATTTGATTAAATCCTTCACTGCTGTGCACACAAACATATTTGAGATAGGTATGGAGAGAAAACGAACATCGGGAGAGGGAGGAATGCAGATGAAGTTGGGGCCCAGGCGGACACTTTTGATGATCCAGAAGGAATAGCCTCCATTTTAAATTTTCAGCCAGCTATTCCACTGTGGGAACCATCACACCCTCATGATATTGTTTGTGGAAATTTCATGCTGGCTTATTGGTCAATTTTTAAACCTGTGATTGATAGATTCTTGTTAACCAAAGGTATTAATAGATAAGGGGCAAAGGTGGGAGACATGGTGTTAGTTAGATCACAGATCGGCCCTGATCTCACTGAATGCTAGAACAGGGTCGAGGGGTTAAATTGCCTCCTCATCTTCCTATGTCTGATGTTAAATATCCTTCTTTCACTCTCAGTCACCCTGTCTGTCTGTGTCTCCCTCTATTTCTCTCATTCTCTCTCTCTCTCTGTCTGTTTCGGACAGTGTAGAGTGAGATTCACTCTGTATCCACCCCATGATGTTCCTGTCCTGGGACTGTTGGATGGGACAGTGTAGAAGGAGCATTACTCTGTATCTAATCCATGCTGTACCTGTCTGGGGAATGTTGATGGGAGAGTGGAAACAGAGAGGTCTGGGACCAGGGTCCTCATGGGGAGGACTTAATGGTGCCTCCGAATAGACCAGTTAACAATATTGGTGCTCCAGGGATGAAAGGGACATTGGCTGAGTGGATACGACATTGGCTGAGAGAGTGGACAATGGTTGTTTCAGACTGGAGGGAGGTATACAGTGGAGGTTTATATTAGGACCACTGATCTTTTTGATATATACTAATGACTTGGACTTGTGTTTACAGGGCATAACTTCAATGTTTGCCATGTTTGTGACATCTGCAATGTAATAAACAGGGAAGGGACTAGTAGCAGACTTCAGGAGGATAGAGGCAATCTGGTGAAATGGAACACACAAGAACAAATGAATTAGGAGCAGGAGTAGGCCATTCGGCCCCTCGGGTCTGCTCTGCCATTCAATGGCTGATCTGATTGTGAACTCAACTCCACTTTCCTGTCTGTGTCCCATAACCCTTGACTCCCTCATTGATCAAAAATCTATCTAACTCAGCCTTGAATATATTCAATGATCCAGCCTCCACTGGTCTCTGGGGAAGAGAATTCCACAGACCGACCCCCATCTGAGAGAAACACATTTCTCCTCAGCTCAGTTTTAAATGGGACGTCCCTAATTTTAAAACTGTGTCCCCTCGTTCTAGTCTCCCCAACAAGGGGAAACATCCTCTCAGCATCCACCCTATCCAGTCCCCTCGGGACCTGAGATGTTTCACTCAGATCACCTCTCATTCTTCTAAACTCCAGTGGGTATAGACCCAACCTGTTCAACCTTTCCTCATAAGATAACCCCTTCATCCCAGGAATCAGCCCAGTGAACCTTCTCTGAACTACTTCGAATGCAATTATATAATTTCTTCAGTAAGGAGACCAAAAGTGTCCACAATCCTGCAGACGTCGTCTAACTTATGCCCTGTACAGCTGTAACAACACTTCCCTACTTTGATATTCTATTCACCTTGCAATAAACAACAACATTCCATTTGCCTTCCTAATCACTCGCTGTAGCTACACGGTAACATTTTGTGATTCATGTACCAGGACACCCAGATCCCTCTGTACCGTACAGTTCTGCAGTCTCTCTCCATTTCAATAATATACTGATTTTTATTCTTCCTGCTAAAGTGGACAAGCTCACATTTTCCCACATTGTACTCCATCTGCCAATTTTTTGCTCTCTCACTTAAACTATGGAAATCTCTTTGTACACTTTATGTCCTCTTGACAGCTGGTGAAATGGTCAGACACAGGGCAGGTTAACTTCAATGCTGAGAAATGTAAAATGATGCATTTTGGAAGGAAGGCTGAGGAGAAGCGATATAAACTAAATGGTACAATGTTAAAATGGGTGCAGGGGCAGAGAGATCTGGGATTTCATTTGTGTCACTTTTTACATCTAAAAGATTCAATTTGGGGCTTGCAATCTTGTCAGTTGAATTTAGCTTCATCCTGAAAAGTGTTAGCAAACATGTTGGGAAATGTGTCAAAAGCTGTTTCCATTCAGACATTCCTGCATTGTGGAAGTGTGAGCTATCTTTGCAGAGACAGGAAATAGAGTTGTTTGAATGGACCTGCAGGTTTTAGTTGATGCAATAAGGTGAGAATTTGAATTGTGTCCCTTCCAGATACACAGAATTGAAGGTATTTACAGAACACCACATGAAGTAGTTTACCAATGTCTGACAAACTTCAAAGACTTCAAACACATGGAAGAAGAGGCGAAGGGAACAATATACAAAACCTGAGACCGTCAGACAACAGCAGTAGGAAAATGAATCTCTTTTTATGGGTTTTAATTTGAAGGCCTGAGCTGATGATTGAAAAAGTAGGAGTTCAAATCCCACGCTGGGCTGTTGTGAATTTGAATTTTTTTTTAAACATTAATGTGGAGTTAAAAAGCCTCGAGGTTGGAATGATTCACTCCTGTCTACTAGTGCAAAGCCCGTGTGTGTCTCAGTTTTGCTGTATTTATTAATGATTTAAGATGATGAAGATAGATGAAGTAGGGCGGCACAGTGGCGCAGTGGTTAGCACCGCAGCCTCACAGCTCCAGGGACCCGGGTTCGATTCCAGGTACTGCCTGTGTGGAGTTTGCAAGTTCTCCCTGTGTCTGTGTGGGTTTTCTCCGGGTGATCCGGTTTCCTCCCACAAGCCAAAAGACTTGCAGGTTGATAGGTAAATTGGCCATTATAAATTGTCACTAGTGTAGGTAGGTGGTAGGGAAATATAGGGACAGGTGGGGATGTTTGGTAGGAATATGGGATTAGCGTAGGATTAGTATAAATGGGTGGTTGATGTTCGGCACAGACTCGGTGGGCCGAAGGGCCTGTTTCAGTGCTGTATCTCTAATCTAAGAATGTAACATACCCAAGTTTACCAATGACACAAAAATAGGCAGCATTGTAAGCAGTGTAACCGGAAGCAGAACATTACAAAGAGATATTAATATCTTAAATAAATGGGCAAAACTGTGGTAGTTAGATTTCCATGTCAGTAAAAAAAGACTAGAACAGAGTACTTTATAAATGGTGAAAAGATAGAAACACTGGAGGTCCAAAGAGACTTTGGGGGGGTCCGTGTCCATTTGAGTGCAGTGTAGATTTACCAGAATGATAACTGGACTCCAAGGGTTAAATTACGAGGTGATATTACACAAACTAGGTATTTATTGCCTGGAATTTAGGAGGATCAAGGTGATTTGTTCGAAGGTGTTGAGATATTAAGGGGAACTGATGGGGTAGTTTGGGAGAAACTATTTCAGCAGCTTGGGAACAAAGGAACAGGAGTAGGCCATTCAGCCCATCGAGCCTGCTCCGCCATTCAATACGATCATGGCTGATCATCCACTTCAATGCCTTTTTCCCAGCCTGAGTTTCCACAGCCCTCTGGGATAGAGAATTCCAAAGATTCACAACACTCTGAGCAAAGACATTTCTCCCCATCTCTGACCTAAGTGGCTTCCCCCTGATTTTGAAATTGTGTCCCCTGGTTCTAGACTCCCGAACCAAAGGAGACATCTTACCTGCATCTAACCTGTCTATCCCTTTAAGTATTTAGTATGTTTCAATAAGATCACCTCTCATTCTTCTAAAGTCCAATGAGTTTAGGCCCAACCTGTTCAACCATTCCTCAGAAGACAACCCCTTCATCCCGGGAATCAGCCGAGTGAACCTTCTCTGAACTGGTTCCAATGCATCCAGGCCTGACCATTTATCCACTTTGAAAGTTGCCGAACACCTTAATATTTCCCTCTCACTCTGTTTATCCCATCCAATATTTCACACTCCTCCTCTTTAACTACAATATCTGCATTGTTCCCCCTCTTTTATAAAGATGGAGACAAAGTATTCATTAGGAACCGTGCCCACATCTCCCACCTCCACACACACATTCCCTTTTTGGTCCCTAATACTCTATCCTTAATTATCCTCTTGCTCTTCATTTATTTATAAAATATCTTTGTGATTTCTTTGATTTAATGGTAATATTATTTTCCGGCCATTTCTTTGCTCTCCTAATTTGATTTTTAATTTCACCCTTGTACTTTCTCCACTCATCTCGGCCTCTGTGGTATTGAGCTCTCGGTATCCGACATAAGCTTCCCTCTTGTGCCTTATCGTACCCGGTTTGATCCTTGACATCCAAGGGGCTCTAGATTTCGGAGTACCACCCTGTTTGTCTTTGTGTGAACATATTTGTCATTTACCCACAAAACAGGACTGGGCAGATAATGGGGATTGTTACTGAGGTTGTGTTTGGGGATTTTTACTGACATCAGTGTGGATTTTAAAGTGTGTCTCCCCTTCCCTCACATCTAAAGTCTCTCAGTGTTGTTGTTGTGTGTTGACAGCTTTTCCAGTGTCCAGTCCCTTTCAACTTTTAATAAAATCTGTGGAACACAAAGAAATGTAAAGTTTCTCCTACAAGCTGTTTTGTCCTCCCTCTTTCACTGTCTTTCTCTGTCACTGCCCTATCTCTCTCTCTGTCTCTCTCAGGACTGGGAAGACACTGGGGATTGTTACTGAGGTTCTGTTGGTCATTTTTACTGACATCAGTGTGGATTGTAAAATCTGTCTGTGTGTGTGTGTGTCTGTGTGTGTGTGTGTGTGAGAGAGAGAATATCAGGGTCACCTCGCTCCATCTTATCTCTCCTTCTCTCTCTGTTTCTCCTTCTCTCTCCCTCTCTCAATCTGCCTCTCTCATAGAAACATAGAAAATAGGAGCAGGAGCAGGCCATTCGGCCCTTTGGGCCTGCTCCGTCATTCAATAAAGATCATGACCGATGGTCTAATTCAGTACCCTGTTCCCACTTTCTCCCCATACCCCTTGATCCCTTTGACATTAAGAAATATATCTCTCTCCTCCATGAATATATTTAATGACTTGGCCTCCACTGCCTTCTGCGGTAGAGAATTCCACATGTTCACCACCCTCTACCCCATCCATCTCTCCCCCTCTATCTCCGTCTCCACCCTCTATCTCCCTCTCCCCCTCTATCTCCCTCACACCCTCTATCTCCCTCTCCCCCTCTATCTCCCAATCCCCCTCTATCTCCCTCACCCGCTCACTCTCCCTCACCCCCCCTCTATCTCCCTCTCCCCCTCTATCTCCCTCTGCCCCTTTATCTCCCTCTCCCTCTCTATCTCACACATCTCCTCGATCTCACACATCCCCTCGATCTCACTCTTCCCGTCTATCTCACTCTTCCCCTCTATCTCACTCTCCCCCTCTATCTCACTCTTCCCCTCTATCTCACTCTCCCCCTCTATCTCCCTCTCCCCCTCTATCTGTCTCTCCCCCTTCTATCTCCCTCTCCCCCTCTATCTCCCTCTCCCCCTCTATCTCCCTCTCCCCCTCTATCTCCCACACCCCCTCTATCTCCCACACCCCCTCTATCTCACACACACCCTCTATCTCACACACACCCTCTATCTCACACACCCCCTCTATCTCACTCTTCCCCTCTATCTCACTCTCCCCCTCTATCTCACTCTCCCCCTCTATCTCACTCTCGCCCTCTATCTGTCTCTCCCCCTCTATCTCCCTCTCTCCCTCTCCCCCTCTATCTCCCTCTCCCCCTCTATCTCACACTCCCCCTCAATCTGTCTCTCCCTCCACTATCTCACACACCCCCAATATCTCCCTCTCCCCTCTATCTCACTCTCCCCCTCTATCTCACTCTCCCCCTCTATCTCACTCTCGCCCTCTATCTGTCTCTCCCCCTCTATCTCCCTCTCTCCCTCTCCCCCGCTCTCTCCCTCTCCCCCCTATCTCCCTCTCCCCCTCTATCTCCCACTCCCCCTCAATCTGTCTCTCGCCCTCTATCTCACACACCCCAAATATCTCCCTCTCCCCCCTCTGCCCCCTATATCTCCCTCTCCCCGTCTCTCTCCCTCTGCCCCTCTCTCTCCCTCTGCCCCTCTCTCTCCCTCTGCCCCTCTATCTCACTCCCCCCTCTATCTCACTCGTCCCCTCTATCTCACTCCCCCCTCTATCTCACTCGTCCCCTCTATCTGTCTCTCCCCCCACTATCTCACATACCCCCAATATCTCCCTCTCCCCCTATATCTCCCTCTCCCCCCTCTCTCTCCCTCTGACCCCCTATATCTCCATCTCCCCGTCTCTCTCCCTCTGCCCGTCTCTCTCCCTCTGCCCCTCTATCTCCCTCTGCCCCTCTATCTCACTCTGCCCCTCTATCTCACTCTGCCCCTCTATCTCACTCTCCCCCTCTATCTCACTCTCCCCCTCTATCTGTCTGTCTCTCCATCTATCTGTCTGTCTCTCTCCCTCTATCTGTCTCTCTCCATCTATCTGTCTCTCCCCCCTCTATCTCACTCTCCCCCTCCTCCTGACACTCACTCTCTCTCCATCTACCTCTGTCTCTGCCACTCTCTCTGTCTCTCTCTCTGTCCCTGCTTCTATGTTTCCCTCTCTATCTCTATGTCTTTCTCCTTCTATCTCTCTCTATGTCGCTCTATCTTAATCTCTCTCTCTCTGCCCCTCCATCTGCCTTTTCCTCTCTGTCTCTCCCTCTCTCCTTCTATCTGTGTCTCTCTCTCTCTCTGTCTCTCCATCTGTCTTTCCCTTTCTGTCACTCCCTCTATGTCCTTCTATCTCTCTCTCTCTCTCTCTCTATCCCTCCATCAGTCCTTCCCTCCCTGTCACTCCATCACTCTCTCTGTCTCTCAGTCTGTCCCTCTATCTGTCTTAGCCTCCCTGACACTCCCTCTCTCTCCTTCTATCTCTGTATCTCTCTCTGTCTCTCCATCTGTTTTTTCCTCTAACCCCTCTCTCCTTCTCTGTCACTCCCTCTCTCTCCTTCTCTCTCACTCTGTCCCTCCATCCGTCTTTCCCTCCCTGTCACTCCCACTCTCTCCTATCTCTGTCTTTCTCTCTGTCTTTCCTTGTGAATTTCCCTCCCTATCACTCCCTCTCACTCGTTCTATCCCTGCCTCTCTCCCTGTCCCTCCATCTGTCTTCCCACACCCCACCCAGCACTCCGTCTCTCTCCTTCTATCTCTGTCTCTATCTCTCTATCCCTCCATCTGTCCTTCCCTCCCTGTGACTCCATTTCTCTCCCTTTCTCTCTCTCTCTCTCTCTCTCTCTGTCCCACCATCTGTCTTTCCCTCTCTGTCTCTCCCTCTCTCTCCATCTATCTCTGTCTCTCTCTCTGTCTTTCCATATGTCTTTCCCTTCCTGTCACTCCCTCTCTCTCCTTCCATCTCTGCCTCTCTCTCTCTCTGTCTCTCCAACTGCCTTTCCCTCTCTGTCTCACCCACACTCTGCTTCTCTCTCTGTCTCTGCCTCTCTCTCTGTCTCTCTGTCTCTCTCCCTCTGTCCCTCCATCTGCCTTTCCCTCCCAGTCACTCCTTCTCTCTCCTTCTATCTCTGTCTCTCTCTCTCTCTATCCCTCCATCTGTCCTTCCTTCACTGTCACTCCATCTCTCTCCTCTCTCTGTCTCTCACTCTGTCCCTCCATCTGTCTTTCCCTCTCTGTCTCTCCCCTCTCTACTTCCATCTCTGTCTCTCTCTCTCTATCTCTCCATCTCTCTTTCCCTCCCAGTCACTCCCTCTCTCTCCTTCAATCTCTGTCTCTCCCTCTCTCTCCTTCCATCACTGTCTCTCCATCTGTCTCTCCATCTGTCTTTCCCTCCCCATCACTCCCTCTCGCTACTTCCATCTCTGCCTCTCTCGCTGTCTCTCCATCTGTCTTTCCCTCTCTGTCTCACCCTCTCTCTACTTCTTTCACTGTCTCTCGCCCTCTGTCTTTCCATCTGTCTTTCCCTCCCTGTCACTCCCTCACTCTCCCTCCATCTCTCTGTCTCTCTCTCTCTGTCCCTCCATCTGCCTTTCCCTCTCTGTCTCTCCCAATCTCTCCTTCTCTCTCGTTCTCTGCCTATCTGTCTCTCTCTCTGTCCCTCCATCTGCATTTCCCTCTCTGTCTCTCCCTCTCTCTCCTTCTATCTCTGTCTCTCTCTCTCAATACCTCCAGCTGTCCATCCGTCCTTCCCTCCCTGACAGTCCCTCTCTCTCCTTCTCTCTCTGTCTCTCCAAATGCCTTTCCCTCTCTGTCTCTCCCAAACACTCCTTCTCTCTCTCTCTCTGCCTCTCTCTCTGTCTCTCTCTCTGTCCCTCCATCTGTCTTTGCCTCTCTGTCTCTCCCTCTCTCTCCTTCTATCACTGTCTCTCCCTCTCTGTCTTTCCATCTGTCTTTCCCTCCTTGTCACTCCCCCTCTCTCCTTCCATCTCTGCCCCTCTCTCTTTCTCTCTGTCTCTCCAACTGCCTTTCCCTCTCTGTCTCTCCCAATCTCTCCTTCTCTCTCTCTCTCTGTCCCACCATCTGTCTTTCCCTCTCTGTCTCTCCCTCTCTCTCCTTCTGTCTCTGTCTCTCTCTCTCTCCATCCCTCCACCTGTCCATCGGTCCTTCCCTTCCTGTCACTCCATCTCTCTCCATCTCTCTCTGTCTCTCTCTTGGTCTCTCCATCTGTCTTCCCACCCACCCCCATCACTCCATCTCTCTCCTTCTATCTCTGTCTCTCTCTCTCTCTATCCCTCCATCTGTCCTTCCTTCACTGTCACTCCATCTCTCTCCTCTCTCTGTCTCTCACTCTGTCCCTCCATCTGTCTTTCCCTCTCTGTCACTCCCTCCCTCTCCTTCTATCTCTGTCACTCCCTCTCTGTCTTTCTATTTCTATCTCTGTCTCTCTCTCTCTTTCTCTCCATCTCTCTTTCCCTCCCAGTCACTCCCTCTCACTCTTTCAATCGCTGTCTCCCCCTCTCTCTCCTTCTGTCACTGTCTCTCTCCCTGTCTTTCCATCTGTCCTTCCCTCCCTGTCACTGCCTCTCTCTCCTTCCATCTCTGCCTCTCTCTCTTTTTCTGTCTCTCCAACTGCCTTTCCCTCTCTGTCTCTCCCAATCTCTCCTCTCTCTGTCTCTGCCTCTCTCTCTGTCCCTCCATCTGTCTTTCCCTCCCTGTCACTCCCTCTGTCTCCTTCCATCTCTGCCTCTCTCTCTGTCTCTCCATCTGTCTTTCCCTCTCTGTCTCTCCCTCTCTCTCCTTCTACCACTGTCTCTCTCTCTCTGTCTTTCCATCTGTCATTCCCTCCCTGTCACTCCCTCTCTCTCCTTCCATCTCTGCCCCTCTCTCTCTGTCCCTCCAACTGCCTTTCCCTCTCTGTCTCATCCACACTCTCCTTCTCTCTCTGTCTCTGCCTCTCTCTCTCTCTCTCTGTCTCTCTCTCTGTCCCTCCATCTGTCTTTCCCTCTCTGTCTCTCCCTCTCTCTCC
Organism: Heterodontus francisci; assembly: GCF_036365525.1. NCBI lineage: Eukaryota > Metazoa > Chordata > Chondrichthyes > Heterodontiformes > Heterodontidae > Heterodontus > Heterodontus francisci. The sequence continues at coordinate 112,821 of NW_027140832.1, read as the reverse complement.
TTCCATCTCTGTCTCTCTCTCTCTATCTCTCCATCTCTCTTTCCCTCCCAGTCGCTCCCTCTCACTCTTTCAATCTCTGTCTCTCCCTCACTCTCCTTCTATCACTGTCTCTCTCACTGTCTTTCCATCTGTCCTTCCCTCCCTGTCACTCCCTCTCTCTCCTTCCATCTCTGCCTCTCTCTCTTTCTCTGTCTCTCCAACTGCCTTTCCCTCTCTGTCTCTCCCAATCTTTCCTTCTCTCTCTGTCTCTGCCTCTCTCTCTGTCCCTCCATCTGTCTTTCCCTCTCTGTCTCTCCCTCTCTCTCCTTCTATCTCTTTCGCTCTCTGTCAATCCCTCCATCTGTCCATCCGTCCTTCCCTGCCTGACACTCCCTCTCTCTCCTTCTCTCTCTGTCTCTCTCTCTGTCCATCCATCTGTCTTTCCCTCCCTGTCTCTCCCTCTGTCTCCTTCCATCTCTGCACCTCTCTCTGTCTCTCCATCTGTCTTTCCCTCTCTCTCCTTCTACCACTGTCTCCCACTCTCTGTCTTTCCATCTGTCTTTCCCTCCCTGTCACTCCCTCTCTCTCCTTCCATCTCTGCACCTCTCTCTGTCTTTCCATCTGTCTTTCCCTCCCTGTCACTCCCTCTGTCTCCTTCCATCTCTGCACCTCTCTCTGTCTTTCCATCTGTCTTTCCCTCCCTGTCACTCCCTCTCTCTCCTTCCATCTCTGCCCCTCTCTCTCTGTCTGTCTCCAACTGCCTTTCCCGCTCTGTCTCACCCAATCTCTCCTTCTCTCTCTCTCTCTGCCTCTCTCTGTCTCTCTCTCTGTCCCTCCATCTGTCCTTCCCTCTCTGTCTCTCTCTCTCTCGATCTCTCCATCTCTCTTTCCCTCCCAGTCACTCCCTCTCTCTCCTTCAATCTCTGTCTCTCCCTCTCTCTCCTTCTATCACTGTCTCTCCATCTGTCTTTCCCTCCCCATCACTCACTCTCTCTACTTCCATCTCTGCCTCTCTCGCTGTCTCTCCATCTGTCTTTCCCTCTCTGTCTCTCCCTCTCTCTCCTTCCATCTCTGCCTCTCTCTCTCTCTCTGTCCCTCCAACTGCCTTTCCCTCTCTGTCTCTCCCAATCTCTCCTTCTCTCTCGTTCTCTGCCTATCTGTCTCTCTCTCTGTCCCTCCATCTGCCTTTCCCTCTCTGTCTCTCCCTCTCTCTCCTTCTATCTCTGTCTCTCTCTCTCAATCCCTCCAGCTGTCCATCCGTCCTTCCCTTCCTGACACTCCCTCTCTCTCCTTCTCTCTCTGTCTCTCCAAATGCCTTTCCCTCTCTGTCTCTCCCAAACTCTCCTTCTCTCTCTCTCTGCCTCTCTCTCTGTCTCTCTCTCTGTCCCTCCATCTGTCTTTGCCTCTCTGTCTCTCCCTCTCTCTATCTCTCCCTCTCTCTCCTTCTATCTGTCTCTCTATCTCTCCATCTCTCTTTCCCTCCCAGTCACTCCATCTCTCTCCTTCAATCTCTGTCTCTCCCTCTCTCTCCTTCTATCACTGTCTCTCCCTCTCTGTCTTTCCATCTGTCTTTCCCTCCTTGTCACTCCCCCTCTCTCCTTCCATCTCTGCCCCTCTCTCTTTCTCTCTGTCTCTCCAACTGCCTTTCCCTCTCTGTCTCTCCCTATCTCTCCTTCTCTCTCTGTCTCTCTCTCTGTCTTTCCATCTGTCTTTCCCTCCCTGTCACTCCCCCTCTCTCCTTCCATCTCTGCCCATCTCTCTCTCTCTCTGTCTCTCCAACTGCCTTTCCCTCTCTGTCTCTCCCTATCTCTCCTTCTCTCTCTGTCTCTCTCTCTGTCTTTCCATCTGTCTTTCCCTCCCTGTCACTCCCCCTCTCTCCTTCCATCTCTGCCCATCTCTCTCTCTCTCTGCCTCTCCAACTGCCTTTCCCTCTCTGTCTCTCCCAATCTCTCCTTCTCTCTCGTTCTCTGCCTATCTGTCTCTCTCTCTGTCCCTCCATCTGCCTTTCCCTCTCTGTCTCACCCTCTCTCTCCTTCTATCTCTGTCTCTCTCTCTCAATCCCTCCAGCTGTCCATCCGTCCTTCCCTCCCTGACACTCCCTCTCTCTCCTTCTCTCTCTGTTTCTCCAAATGCCTTTCCCTCTCTGTCTCTCCCAAACTCTCCTTCTCTCTCTCTCTCTGCCTCTCTCTCTGTCTCTCTCTGTCCCTCCATCTGTCTTTCCCTCCTTGTCACTCCCCCTCTCTCCTTCCATCTCTGCCCCTCTCTCTTTCTCTCTGTCTCTCCAACTGTCTTTCCCTCTCTGTCTCTCCCTCTCTCTCCTTCTGTCTCTGTCTCTCTCTCTCTCCATCCCTCCATCTGTCCATCGGTCCTTCCCTTCCTGTCACTCCATCTCTCTCCTTCTGTCTCTGTCTCTCTCTCTCTCCATCCCTCCATCTGTCCATCGGTCCTTCCCTTCCTGTCACTCCATCTCTCTCCTCTCTCTGTCTCTCTCTTGGTCTCTCCATCTGTCTTCCCACATACCCCCATCACTCCATCTCTCTCCTTCTCTCTCTGTCTCTCTCTCTCTATCCCTCCATCTGTCCTTCCTTCACTGTCACTCCATCTCTCTCCTCTCTCTGTCTCTCACTCTGTCCCTCCATCTGTCTTTCCCTCTCTGTCACTCCCTCCCTCTCCTTCTATCTCTGTCTCTCTCTCTGCTATCACTGACACTGGGAGAGAGACAGAGGGACGGAGGGTTAGATATGAAGGCAGAGAGAGGGCTGGAGAGAGGGACAAACTTGGAGAGAGAGCGAGATTGTTGAGTTGGATGAAGAGGATAATGTAAGATATATTAACTTGATTTAATCCTTCACTGCTGTGTAAACAAATATATTTGAGATAGGTATGGAGAGAAAAAAAACATCGGGAGAGGGAGGAATGCAGATGAAGTTGGGGCCCTGGCGGACACTTTTGATGATCCAGAAGGAATAGCCTCCATTTTAAATATTCAGCCAGCTATTCCACTGTGGGAACCATCACACCCTCATGATATTGTTTGTGGAAATTTCATGCTGGCTTATTGGTTAATTTTTAAACCTGTGATTGATAGATTCTTGTTAACCAAAGGTATTAAGAGATAAAGGGGCAAAGGTGGGATATATGGTGTTAGTTAGATCACAGATCAGCCCTGATCTCACTGAATGCTGGAACAGGGTCGAGGGGTTAAATTGCCTCCTCATCTTCCTATGTCTGATGTTAAATATCCTTCTTTCACTCTCAGACACCCTGAATGTCTGTGTCTCCCTCTATTTCTCTCATTCTCTCTCTCTCTCTGTCTGTTTCAGACAGTGTCGAGTGAGATTCACTCTGTATCCACCCCATGATGTTCCTGCCCTGGGACTGTTGGATGGGACAGTGTAGAAGGAGCATTACTCTGTATCTAATCCATGCTGTACCTGTCTGAGGAATGTTGATGGGAGAGTGGAAACAGAGAGGTCTGGGACCAGGGTCCTCATGGGGAGGACTTAATGGTGCCTCCCAATTGACCAGTTAGCAATGTTGGTGCTCCAGGGATGAAAGGGACATTGGCTGAGTGGATACGACATTGGCTGAGAGAGTGGACAATGGTTGTTTCAGACTGGAGGGAGGTATACAGTGGAGGTTTATATTAGGATCACTGATCTTTTTGATATATACTAATGACTTGGACTTGTGTTTACAGGGCATAACTTCAATGTTTGCCAATGTTTGTGACATCTGCAATGTAATAAAAGGGAAGGGACCAGTAGCAGACTTCAGGAGGAGAGAGGCAGTCTGGTGAAATGGAACACACAAGAACAAATGAATTAGGAGCAGGAGTAGGCCATTCGGCCCCTCGAGCCTGCTCTGCCATTCAATGGCTGATCTGATTGTGAACTCAACTCCACTTTCCTGTCTGTGTCCCATAACCCTTGACTCACTAATTGATCTAAAATCTATCTAACTCAGCCTTGAATATATTCAATGATCCAGCCTCCACTGGTCTCTGGGGAAGAGAATTCCACAGACTGATCCCCCCTCTGAGAGAAACACATTTCTCCTCATCTCAGTTTTAAATGGTACGTCCCTAATTTTTAAACTGTGTCCCCTCGTTCTAGTCTCCCCAACAAGGGGAAACATCCTCTCAGCATCCACCCTGTCCAGTCCCCTCGGGACCTGAGATGTTTCACTCAGATCACCTCTCATTCTTCTAAACTCCAGTGGGTATAGACCCAACCTGTTCAACCTTTCCTCATAAGATAACCCCTTCATCCCAGGAATCAGCCCAGTGAACCTTCTCTGAACTACTTCGAATGCAATTATATAATTTCTTCAGTAAGGAGACCAAAAGTGTCCACAATCCTGCAGACGTCGTCTAACTTATGCCCTGTACAGCTGTAACAACACTTCCCTACTTTGATATTCTATTCACCTTGCAATAAACAACAACATTCCATTTGCCTTCCTAATCACTCGCTGTAGCTACACGGTAACATTTTGTGATTCATGTACCAGGACACCCAGATCCCTCTGTACCGTACAGTTCTGCAGTCTCTCTCCATTTCAATAATATACTGATTTTTATTCTTCCTGCTAAAGTGGACAAGCTCACATTTTCCCACATTGCACTCCATCTGCCAATTTTTTGCTCACTCACTTAAACTATGGAAATCTCTTTGTACACTTTATGTCCTCTTGACAGCTGGTGAAATGGTCAGACACAGGGCAGGTTAACTTCAATGCTGAGAAATGTAAAATGATGCATTTTGGAAGGAAGGCTGAGGAGAAGCGATATAAACTAAATGGTACAATGTTAAAATGGGTGCAGGGACAGAGAGATCTGGGATTTCATTTGTGTCACTTTTTACACCTAAAAGATTCAATTTGGGGCTTGCAATCTTGTCAGTTGAATTTAGCTTCATCCTGAAAAGTCTTAGCAAACGTGTTGGGAAATGTGTCAAAAGCTGTTTCCATTCAGACATTCCTGCATTGTGGAAGTGTGAGCTATCTTTGCAGAGACAGGAAATAGAGTTGTTTGAATGGACCTGCAGGTTTTAGTTGATGCAATAAGGTGAGAATTTGAATTGTGTCCCTTCCAGATGCACAGAATTGAAGGTATTTACAGAACACCACATGAAGTAGTTTACCAATGTCTGACAAACTTCAAAGACTTCAAACACATGGAAGAAGAGGCGAAGGGAACAATATACAAAACCTCAGTCAGTCAGACAACAGCAGGAGGAAAATGAATCTCATTTTATGGGTTTTAATTTGAAGGCCTGAGCTGATGACTGAAAAAGCAGGAGTTCAAATCCCACACAGGGCTGTTGTGAATTTGAATTTTTTTTTAAACATTAATGTGGAGTTAAAAAGCCTCGATGTTGGAATGATTCACTCCTGTCTTCTAGTGCAAAGCCCGTGTGTGTCTCAGTTTTGCTGTATTTATTAATGATTTAAGATGATGAAGATAGATGAAGTAGGGCGGCACAGTGGCGCAGTGGTTAGCACCGCAGCCTCACAGCTCCAGGGACCCGGGTTCGATTCCAGGTACTGCCTGTGTGGAGTTTGCAAGTTCTCCCTGTGTCTGCGTGGGTTTTCTCCGGGTGCTCCGGTTTCCTCCCACAAGCCAAAAGACTTGCAGGTTGATAGGTAAATTGGCCATTATAAATTGTCACTAGTGTAGGTAGGTGGTAGGGAAATATAGGGACAGGTGGGGATGTTTGGTAGGAATATGGGATTAGCGTAGGATTAGTATAAATGGGTGGTTGATGTTCGGCACAGACTCGGTGGGCCGAAGGGCCTGTTTCAGTGCTGTATCTCTAATCTAAGAATGTAACATACCCAAGTTTACCAATGACACAAAAATAGGCAGCATTGTAAGCAGTGTAACCGGAAGCAGAACATTACAAAGAGATATTAATATCTTAAATAAATGGGCAAAACTGTGGTAGTTAGATTTCCATGTCAGTAAAAAAAGACTAGAACAGAGTACTTTATAAATGGTGAAAAGATAGAAACACTGGAGGTCCAAAGAGACTTTGGGGGGGTCCGTGTCCATTTGAGTGCAGTGTAGATTTACCAGAATGATAACTGGACTCCAAGGGTTAAATTACAAGGTGATATTACACAAACTGGGAATAATTCCCTGGAATTTAGGAGGATCAAGGTGATTTGTTCGAAGATGTTGAGATATTTAGGGGAACTGATGGGGTAGTTTGGGAGAAACTATTTCAGCAGCTTGGGAACATAGGAACAGGAGTAGGCCATTCAGCCCATCGAGCCTGCTCTGCCATTCAATACGATCATGGCTGATCATCCACTTCAATGCCTTTTTCCCAGACTGAGTTTCCACAGCCCACTGGAGTAGAGAATTCCAAAGATTCACAACACTCTGAGCAAAGACATTTCTCCTCATCTCTGACCAAAGTGGCTTCCCCCTGATTTTGAAATTGTGTCCCCTGGTTCTAGACTCCCGAACCAAAGGAGACATCTTTAAGTATTTCGTATTTTTCAATAAGATCACCTCTCATTCTTCTAAACTCCAATGAGTATAGGCCCAACCTGTTCAACCATTCCTCATAAGACAACCCCTTCATCCCAGGAATCAGCCGAGTGAACCTTCTCTGAACTGGTTCCAATGCATCCAGGCCTGACCATTTATCCACTTTGAAAGTTGCCAAACACCTTAATATTTCCCTCTCACTCTGTTTATCCCATCCAATATTTCACACTCCTCCTCTTTAACTACAATATCTGCATTGTTCCCCCTCTTTTATAAAGATGGAGACAAAGTATTCATTAAGAACCGTGCCCACATCTCCCACCTCCACACACACATTCCCTTTTTGGTCCCTAATACTCTATCCTTAGTTATCCTCTTGCTCTTCATTTATTTATAAAACATCTTTGTGATTTCTTTGATTTAATGGTAATATTATTTTCCGGCCATTTCTTTGCTCTCCTAATTTGATTTTTAATTTCACCCTTGTACTTTCTCCACTCATCTCGGCCTCTGTGGTATTGAGCTCTCGGTATCCGACATAAGCTTCCCTCTTGTGCCTTATCGTACCCGGTTTGATCCTTGACATCCAAGGGGATCTAGATTTCGGAGTACCACCCTGTTTGTCTTTGTGTGAACATATTTGTCATATACCCACAAAACAGGACTGGGCAGATAATGGGGATTGTTTCTGAGGTTGTGTTTGGGGATTTTTACTGACATCAGTGTGGATTTTAAAGTGTGTCTCCCCTTCCCTCACATCTAAAGTCTCTCAGTGTTGTTGTTGTGTGTTGACAGCTTTTCCAGTGTCCAGTCCCTTTCAACTTTTAATAAAATCTGTGGAACACAAAGAAATGTAAAGTTTCTCCTACAAGCTGTTTTGTCCTCCCTCTTTCACTGTCTTTCTCTGTCACTGCCCTATCTCTCTCTCTGTCTCTCTACAGGACTGGGCAGACACTGGGGATTGTTACTGAGGTTCTGTTGGTCATTTTTACTGACATCCGTGTGGATTGTAAAATCTGTGTGTGTGTGTGTGTCTGTGTGTGTGTCTGTGTGTGTGTCTGTGTGTGTGTGTCTCTGTCTGTCCCTTTATGTATGTGTCTGTGTGTGTCTGGATGTGTGTGTGTGTGTGTCTCTGTCTGTCCCTTTATGTATGTGTCTGTGTGTGTCTGTGTGTCTCTGTCTGTCCCTTTATGTATGTGTCTGTGTGTGTCTGGATGTGTGTGTGTGTGAGAGAGAGAGAATATCAGGGTCACCTCGCTCCATCTCTATCTCTCCTTCTCTCTCTGTTTCTCCTTCTCTCTCCCTCTCTCTATCCGCCTCTCTCATAGAAACATAGAAAATAGGAGCAGGAACAGGCCATTCGGCCCTTTGGGCCTGCTCCGTCATTCAATAAAGATCATGACCGATGGTCTAATTCAGTACCCTGTTCCCACTTTCTCCCCATACCCCTTGATCCCTTTGACATTAAGAAATATATCTCTCTCCTCCATGAATATATTTAATGACTTGGCCTCCACTGCCTTCTGCGGTAGAGAATTCCACAGGTTCACCACCCTCTACCCCATCCATCTCTCCCCCTCTATCTCCGTCTCCACCCTCTATCTCCGTCTCCACCCTCTATCTCCCTCTCCCCCCTCTATCTCCCTCACACCCTCTATCTCCCTCTCCCCCTCTATCTCCCAATCCCCCTCTATCTCCCTCACCCGCTCACTCTCCCTCACCCCCCCTCTATCTCCCTCTCCCCCTCTATCTCCCTCTGCCCCTTTATCTCCCTCTCCCTCTCTATCTCACACATCTCCTCGATCTCACACATCCACTCGATCTCACTCTTCCCCTCGATCTCACTCTTCCCCTCGATCTCACTCTCCCCCTCTATCTCACTCTCCCCCTCTATCTCACTCTCTCCCTCTATCTCACTCTCTCCCTCTATCTGTCTCTCCCCCCTCTATCTCCCTCTCCCCCTCCATCTCCCTCTCCCAATCTATCTCCCTCTCCCCCTCTATCTCCCTCTCCCCCTCTATCTCCCACACCCCCTCTATCTCCCACACCCCCTCTATCTCCCACACCCCCTCTATCTCACACACAGCCTCTATCTCACACACCCCCAATATCTCACTCTCCCCCTCTATCTCACTCTCCCCCTCTATCTCACTCTCCCCCTCTATCTCACTCTCGCCCTCTATCTGTCTCTCCCCCTCCATCTCCCTCTCTCCCTCTCCCGCTCTCTCTCCCTCTCCCCCTCTATCTCCCTCTCCCCCTCTATCTCCCACTCCCCCTCTATCTGTCTCTCCCCCTCCATCTCCCTCTCTCCCTCTCCCGCTCTCTCTCCCTCTCCCCCTCTATCTCCCTCTCCTCCCTCTATCTCCCTCTCCCCCTCAATCTGTCTCTCGCCCTCTATCTCACACACCCCCAATATCTCCCTCTCCCCCTACATCTCCCTCTCCCCCCTCTCTCTCCCTCTGCCCCTCTCTCTTCCTCTGCCCCTCTATCTCACTCCCCCCTCTATCTCACTCATCCCCTCTATCTGTCTCTCCCCCCACTATCTCACATACCCCCAATATCTCCCTCTCCCCCTATATCTCCCCCCTCTCTCTCCCTCTGACCCCTTATATCTCCATCTCCCCGTCTCTCTCCCTCTGCCCGTCTCTCTCCCTCTGCCCCTCTATCTCACTCTCCCCCTCTATCTCACTCTCCCCCTCTATCTGTCTGTCTCTCTCTCCCTCTATCTGTCTGTCTCTCTCTCCCTCTATCTGTCTGTCTCTCCATCTATCTGTCTGTCTCTCTCCCTCTATCTGTCTCTCTCCATCTATCTGTCTCTCCCCCTCTATCTCACTCTCCCCCTCCTCCTGACACTCACTCTCTCTCCATCTACCTCTGTCTCTGCCACTCTCTCTGTCTCTCTCTCTGTCCCTCCTTCTGTCTTTCCCTCTCTATCTCTATGTCTTTCTCCTTCTATCTCTCTCTCTGTCGCTCTATCTTAATCTCTCTGTCTCTGCCCCTCCATCTGCCTTTCCCTTTCTGTCTCTCCCTCTCTTTCCATCTCTCTGTCTCTGCCTCTCTCTCTGTCCCTCCATCTGTCTTTCCCTCTCGGTCACTACCTCTCTCTCCTTCTATCTCTGTCTCGCTCTCTGTTCCTCCAAATGTCTTTCGCTCTCTGCCAATCCCTCTCTCCTTCTCTCTGTCTATCCCTCTCTCTCCTTCTCTCTCTCTCGGTCCCTCCATCTGTATCCACCCCCCACCACCTGTCACTCCCTCTCTCTTCTATCTATGTCTCTCGCTCTCTATCCCTCCATCTATCCTTCCCTCTCTGTCACTCCATCTCTCTCCTTCTCTCGCTTTCTCTCCCTTACTCTCTCTCTCTGTCTTTCCATCTGTCTTTCTCTCCCTGTCACTCCCTCTCTCTCCGTCCATCTCTGCCTCTCTCTATCTCTGTCTCTCCATCTGTCTTTCCCTCTCTATGTCTGTCCATCGATCTCCTCTCTCTCTCTGTCCCTCCATTTGTCGTTCCCTCTTTGTCACTTCCTCTCTCTCCTTCTATCTCTGCCTCTCACTCTCTGTCCCTCCATCTGTCTTTCCCTCTCTGTCTCTCCATCTCTCTCCTTCTATCTCTGTCTCTCTCTCTCTCTCTCCATCTGTCTTTCCCTTTCTATCACTCCCTCTCTCTCTCCTTCCATCTCTGCCTCTCTCTGTCTCTCCATCTGTCTTTCCCTTTCTGTCACTCCCTCTATGTCCTTCTATCTCTCTCTCTCTCTCTCTCTATCCCTCCATCAGTCCTTCCCTCCCTGTCACTCCATCACTCTCTCTGTCTCTCAGTCTGTCCCTCTATCTGTCTTAGCCTCCCTGACACTCCCTCTCTCTCCTTCTATCTCTGGATCTCTCTCTGTCTCTCCATCTGTTTTGTCCTCTGTCAACCCCTCTCTCCTTCTCTGGTACTCCCTCTCTCTCCTTCTCTCTCACTCTGTCCCTCCATCCGTCTTTCCCTCCCTGTCACTCCCACTCTCTCCTATCTCTGTCTTTCTCTCTGTCTTTCCATTTGAATTTCCCTCCCTATCACTCCCTCTCACTCGTTCTATCCCTGCCTCTCTCCCTGTCCCTCCATCTGTCTTCCCACACCCCACCCATCACTCCATCTCTCTCCTTCTATCTCTGTCTCTATCTCTCTATCCCTCCATCTGTCCTTCCCTCCCTGTGACTCCATTTCTCTCTCTCTCTCTCTCTCTGTCCCTACATCTGTCTTTCCCTCTCTGTCTCTCCCGCTCTCTCCCCTCTCTGTCTCTCCCTCTCTCTCCTTCCATCTCTGCCTCTCTATCTCTCTGTCCATCCATCTGTCTTTACCTCTCTGTCTCTCCCTCTCTCTCCATCTATCTCTGTCTCTCTCTCTCTGTCTTTCCATATGTCTTTCCCTTCCTGTCACTCCCTCTCTCTCCTTCCATCTCTGCCTCTCTCTCTCTCTGTCTCTCCAACTGCCTTTCCCTCTCTGTCTCTCTCTCTCTCCCTGCATCTGTCTTTCCCTCTCTGTCTCTCCCACATTCTCCATCTCTCTCTCTGTCTCTCCATCTGTCTTTCCCTTTCTGTCACTCCCTCTCCTTCTCTCTCTGTCCCTCACTTTGTCCCTCCATCTGTCCTTCCCTCCCTGTCACGCCATCTCTCTCCCTCACTTTGTCCCTCCATCAGTCTTTCCCTCTCTGTTGCTCCCTCGCTCTCCTTCGATCTCTGTCTCTCTCTCTGTTCCACCATTAGTCTTTCACTCTCTGTCACTCCCACTCTCCTTCTCTCTGTCTCTCCCTCTCCCTCCTTCACTTTCTCGCCGTCCCTCCATCTGTCTTCCCCATCATGTCACTCCCTCTCGCTCCTTCTATCTCAGTCTCTCTCTCTATCCCTCCATCTGTCTTTCCTTGCTGTGACTCCCTCTCTCTCCTTCTATCTCTGACCCGCTCTCTCTATGTCCATCTGTCCTTCCCTGTCTGTCTCTCCCTCTCTCTCCTTCTCTCTCTGTCTCTCTCTCTCTATCCCTCCATCTGTCCTTCGCTGCCTCTCACTCCATCTCTAACCCTGTCTCTCTCTCTCTGTCCCTCCTTTTGTCTTTCCCTCCCTGACACTCCCTCTCTCCCCTTCTCTCTCTGTCTCTCTCTCTGTCTTTCCATCTGTATTTCCCTCCCTGTCTCTCCCTCTCTCTCCATCCATCTATGCCATTCTCTCTCTCTGTCTCTCCATCTTTCTTTCCCTCCTGTCACTCCCTCTCTCTCCTTCTATCTCTGTCTCGCTCTCTGTTCCTCCAACTGTCTTCCCCTCTCTGCCAATCCCTCTCTTCTTCTCTCTGTCTCTCCCTCTCTCTCCTTCTCTCTCTCTCGGTCCCTCCATCTGTATCCCCCCCCCCCCCACCACCTGTCACTCCCTCTCTCTCCTTCTATCTATGTCTCTCACTCTCTATCCCTCCATCTATCCTTCCCTCTCTGTCACTCCATCTCTCTCCTTCTCTCCCTTTCTCTCTCTCTCTGTCTTTCCATCGGTCTTTCTCTCCCTGTCACTCCCTCTCTCTCCGTCCATCTCTGCCTCTCTCTATCTCTGTCTCTCCATCTGTCTTTCCCTCTCTATGTCTGTCCATCTCTCACCTCCCTCTCTCTGTTCCTCCATTTGTCTTTCCCTCTCTGTCACTTCCTCTCTCTCCTTCTATCTCTGCCTCTCACTCTCTATCCCTCCATCTGTCCTTCCCTCCCTGTCACTCCATCACTCTCCTTCTATCTCTGTCTCTCTCTCTGTCCCTCCATCTGTCTTTCCCTCTCTGTCTCTCCATCTCTCTCCTTCTATCTCTGTCTGTCTCTCTCTCTCTCTCCATCTGTCTTTCCCATTCTCTCACTCCCTCTCTCTCCTTCCATCTCTGCCTTTCTCTGTCTCTCCATCTGTCTTTGCCTCTCTGTCACTCCCTCTATGTCCTTCCATCTCTCTCTCTCTCTCTATCCCTCTATCTGTCCTTCCCTCCCTGTCAATCCATCTCTCTCCTTCTCTCTCTGTCTCTCTGTCTGTCCCTCTATCTGTCTTTGCCTCCCTGACACGCCCTCTCTCTCCTTCTATCTCTGTATCTCTCTCTGTCTCTCCATCTGTTTTTCCCTCTGTCACCCCCTCTCTCCTTCTCTGTCTCTCCCTCTCTCTCCTTCTCTCTCACTCTGTCCCTCCATCCGTCTTTCCCTCCCTGTCACTTCCTCTCTCTCCTATCTCTGTCTTTCTCTCTGTCTTTCCATCTGTATTTCCCTCCCTATCACTCCCTCTCACTCGTTCCATCTCTGCCTCTCTCCCTGTCCCTCCATCTTTCTTCCCACCCACCACCCATCACTCCATCTCTCTCCTTCTCTCTCTGTCTCTCTCTCTCTATCCCTCCATCTGTCCTTCCCTCCCTGTCACTCCATTTCTCTTCCTTTCTCTCTCTCTCTGTCCCTCCATCTGTCTTTCCCTCTCTGTCTCTCCCGCTCTCTCCCCCTCTCTGTCTCTCCCGCTCTCTCCTTCCATCTCTGCCTCTCTCTCTCTGTCTCTCCATCTGTCATTACCTCTCTGTCTCTCCCTCTCTCTCCATCTATCTCTGTCTCTCTCTCTCTGTCTTTCCATATGTCTTGCCCTCTCTGTCTCACCCACACTCTCCTTCTCTCTCTCTCTCTGCCTCTCCCTCTGCCTCTCTCTCTGTCTCTCTCTCTGTCTCTCTGTCTCTCTCTCTCTCTGTCCCTCCATCTGCCTTTCCCTCCCAGTCACTCCTTCTCTCTCCTTCTATCTCTGTCTCTCTCTCTGTCCCTCCATCTGTCTTTCCCTCTCTGTTGCTCCCTCTCTCTCCTTCTACCTGTCTCTCCCTCTCCCTCCCCTCGACCTCACTGTTCCCCTCGATCTCACTCTCGCCCTCTGTCTCCCTCTCGCCCTCTGTCTCCCTCTCGCCCTCTGTCTCCCTCTCCCCCTCTATCTCACTCTCTCCCTCTTTCTCCCTCTCCCCCTCTATCTCACACACCCCCTCTATCTGCCTCTCCCCCTCTATCTGCCTCTCCCCCTCTATCTCACACACCCCCTCGATCTCACTCTCCCCCTCCATCTCACACACCCCCTCTATCTGCCTCTCCCCCTCTATCTGCCTCTCCCCCTCTATCTGCCTCTCCCCCTCTATCTCACACTCCCCCTCTATCTCACACTCCCCCTCTATCTCACACATCCCCTCGATCTCACTCTCCCTCTCTATCTCACACTCTCCCTCTATCTCACACTCCCCCTCTATCTCACTCTCCCCCTCTATCTCCCTCTCCCTCTCTCTCTGTCTCTCTCACTGCCTCTCTCTCTACCTCTTCCTGTCTCTCTCTCTCTGTTTCTCTCACTCTTTGTGTCTCTCTGTCTGTTACTCTCTCTCCGTCTCTCCTCTCACTCTCTGTCCATGACTCTGTTTGTGTCTCTCTCACACCATTTCTCTCTCTCTGCCTCTGTCTCTCTGCCTCTCCCTGTCTCTATCTCTCTCTCTGTGTCTCAGTTTCCCCAATCTCTCACCATAAGACAGTCCCGTCATCCCGGGAACAAGTCTGGTGAACCTTCATTGCACTCCCTCTCTGGCAATAATATCTTTCCTAAGGTAAGGGGACCAAAACTGCACACAGTACTCCAGGTGTGGTCTAACCAAGGTTCAATGTGATTGAAGCAAGACTTCACTACTCCTGTACTCAAATCCTCTTGTGATAAAGACTAACATCCCATTAGCCTTCTGAATTGCATTCTGCACCTGCATGTTAGTTTTCAGTGACTTATTGACGGGGACACCCAGGTCGCTTTGTACATCTACGCTTTCTAATCTCTTACCATTTAATAAATACTCAATTCCACCATCCCGGGTGTGATCAGATACTCTGTCCCTTCGTAAACCATTTCCTGTCCCTCCAACAGCTTGTGCCACTGCCCTATTTATCGGTGTTTTTTCCCCTTCTGATGATGTTGAATTTGTTCGTGGCTTTTCTCCGACTGAAGTTGTTGTATTTGTTCGGTTTTTTTAGTCTTCGGGAAGCTGTTCGTTTCCTGTTGAAATTGTTGCATTTGTTGGTGTTTTTTTCTCCTGTTGAGGTTGTTGTTGCATTTGTTGGTGGTTTTTTCTCGTGTTGAAGTTGTTGTTGCATTTGTTGGTGTTTTTTCTCATGTTGAGGTTGTTGTTGTATTTGTTGGTGTTTTTCCTCCTGTTGAGGTTGTTGTTGCATTTGTTGGGGTTTTTTCTCCTGTTGAGGTTGTTGTTGCATTTGTTGGTGGTTTTTTCTCATGTTGAGGTTGTTGTTGCATTTGTTGGTGTTTTTCCTCCTGTTGAGGTTGTTGCGGAATTGATTTGAAAAACACGTTTGCTAACACTTTTCGGGATGAGAAGCTACATTCAACTGAACCCCAGGACCCGTTTCTCTGTCACGCTTATAGCACTAACCTTGTATTAGTGAGGAGTCAGTCTCTGAAATAAATGTCCCAGTGCTGCTGCAACATAAAATGGCCACCGTGAACAAAACTAAAATGGCTGACTGATGTTCTGAGAGAGGAGGGAACGAGAGACAGACAGACAGACAGAAAGAAAGACAATCTGTAACCTCATGGCCCGGCATATCCCCCACTCTACCATTACCATCAAGCCAGGAGACCAACCCCGGGTCAGTGGCGTGTGCAGGCGGGCATGCCAGGAGCAGCACCAGGCATACCTCAAAATGAGGTGTCAACCTGGTGAAGCTACAACCCAGGACTATCTGCGTGCCAAACTGCGTAAGCAGCATGCGATAGACAGAGCTAAGCGATCCCATAACCAACGGATCAGATCTAAGCTCTGCAATCCTGCCACATCCAGAGAAAAGGAGTGATCAGCATGAAGAGACTGCTGGAGATTTATGTTCCTGGTAATCTCTCCATCTCTATCTCTCCTTCCTCTGTCTTTTACTCTCAAGCCCTGTCTCACCTCTCTGTTCCTCTTTATCCATGTGTTACAAACACTGGACTTTGTCTTTCTCCCATCTTCACTCTTCATCTCTACTTCTCCCTCCGTTATCCTCTGAATCCCAGTCTCTCCCTCTCTGTTACCCTCTGAATCCCAGTCTCTCCCTCTCTGTTACCCTCTGAATCACAGACTCTCCCTCTCTGTTACCCCCTGAATCCCGGTCTCTCCCTCTCTGTTACTCTCTGAATCCCATTCTCTCCCTCTCTGTTACCCTCTGAATCCCGGTCTCTGCCTCTCTGTTACCCTCTGAATCCCAGTCTCTCCCTGTCTGTTACCCTCTGAATCCCAGTCTCTGCCTCTCTCTCTCTCTCTCCCTCCCTTTCTGTTTCTTTCTCTCTCTCTGGCTCTCTCTGTCTATCAGTGTCTCTCCCTCTCTCTCTCTGCCTCTGTCCATGCCTCTGTCTCTCTCACACCATCTCGCCCTCCCTCTCTCTGTCTCTCCCTCTCTCTGCCTCTCCATCTCTCTCTCTCTTCTTCTTTTACTTTGTCTCTCCCTATCTCTCTTTCTCACCTTCTGTCCATGACTCTGTTTACATCTCTCTCTCTCTCTCTCTCTCTGTCTCTTTCCATGACTCCATTTGTGCCTCGCTTACACCATCTCTCCCACTCACTCTGTCTCTCCCTCTCTCTCTCTGTCCCTCCACCTGTCTTTACCTCTGTGTCACTCCCTCTCTGTCCTTCTCTCTCTGTCTCTCTCTCTCTGTCTCTCCATCTGTCCTTCCTTCACTGTCACTCCATCTCTCTCCTCTCTCTGTCTCTCACTCTGTCCCTCCATCTGTCTTTCCCTCTCTGTCACTCCCTCCCTCTCCTTCTATCTCTGTCTCTCTCTCTGCCATCACTGACACAGGGAGAGAGACAGAGGGATGGAGGGTTAGATATGAAGGCATAGAGAGGGCTGTAGAGAGGGACGAACTTGGAGAGAGAGAGAGATTGTTGAGTTGGATGAAGAGGATAATGTAAGATATATTAACTTGATTTAATCCTTCACTGCTGTGTACACAAACATATTTGAGATAGGTATGGAGAGAAAAAAACATCGGTAGAGGGAGGAATGCAGATGAAGTTGGGGCCCAGGCGGACACTTTTGATGATCCAGAAGGAACAGCCTCCATTTTAAATATTCAGCCAACTCTTCCACTGTGGGAACCATCACACCCTCATGATGTTGGTTGTGGAAATTTCATGCTGGCTTATTGGTTAATTTTTAAACCTGTGATTGATAGGGTGGTGGGTGCCTGGAACGCGTTGCCAGCGGAGGTGGTAGATGTGGGCACGATGGCATCTTTTAAGATGTATCTAGACAGATACATGAATGGGCAGGAAGAAAAGAGATACGGACCCTTAGAAAATAGGCGACATGTTTAGATAGAGGATCTGGATCGGCGCAGGCTTGGAGGGCTGAAGGGCCTGTTCCTGTGCTGCAATTTTCTTTGTTCTTTGTTCTTTGATAGTTTCTTGTTAACCAAAGGTATTAAGAGATAAGGGGCAAAGGCAGGATATATGGTGTCAGATTGATCACAGATCAGCCATGATCTCATTGAATGCCGGGACGGAGTTGTGGGGTTAAATTGCATCCTCCTCTTCCAGTATCCCCTGTTAAATATCATTCTTTCTCTGTCAGTCACCCTGTCAGTCTATGTCTCTCTGTTTCTCTCTTTCTGTCTCTCTCTCTGTCTCTATCGGACAGTGTAGAGTGAGATTCACTCTGTATCCACCCCATGATGTTCCTGCCCTGGGAGTGTGTGATGGGACAGTGTAGAGGGAAATTTACTCTGTGTCAAACCCAACATTGTGCTTAGCTTGGGAATGTTTAATGGGACAGTGTAGCTGGAGATTTACTCTGTGTCTCTCTCTGTGTCCCTCCATCTGTCTCCCCCCCCGTCACTCCCTCTCTCTCCGTCTCTCTCTCTCTATCTCTCCATCTGACCTTCCCTCCCTGTCACTCCATCTCTCTCCTTCTCTCTCTGTCTCTTACTTTGTCCCTCCATCTGTCTTTCCCACTCTGTCACCCTCTCTCTCCTTCTCTCTCTCTCTGTCCCTCCTTCTGTCTTTCCCTCCCTGTCAATCCCTCTCTCTCCTGACATCGCTCTCTCTCTCTCTGTCTCTCCATCTGTCTTTCCATCCCTAACACTCCCTCTCTCTCTTTCGATCTCTGTCTCTGCCACTCTCTCTGTCTCTCTCTCTGTCCCTCCATCTGTCTTTCCTTCTCTATCTCTCCCTTTCTCTCCTTCTATCTCTGTCCCTCCATCTGTCTTTCACTCTCTGTCAACCCCTCTCTCTCCTTCTATCTCTGTCTCTCTCTCTGTCCCTCCATCTGTCTTTCCCCCCTGTCACTCCCTCACTCTCCTATCTCTGTCTCTCTCTTTCTATCCCTCCATCTGTCCTTCCCTCCCTGTAACTCCATTTCTCTCCCTGTCTCTCTCTGTCTGTCCCTCCATCTGTCTTTCCTTCTCTGTCTCTCCCTTTCTCTCCTTCTATCTCAGTCCCTCCATCTGTCTTTCACTTTCTGTCACTCCCTCTCTCTCCTTCCACCTCTGTCTCTCTCGCTCTCTGTCTTTCCATCTGTCTTTCCCTACCTGTCTCTCCGTCTCACTCCTTCTATCTCTGTCACTCCCGCTCTCTCTCTGTCTCTCTCTCTGTCCCTCCATCTGTCTTTCCTTCTCTATCTCTCCCTTTCTCTCCTTCTATCTCTGTCCCTCCATCTGTCTTTCACTCTCTGTCAACCCCTCTCTCTCCTTCTATCTCTGTCTCTCTCTGTGTCCCTCCATCTGTCTTTCCCCCCTGTCACTCCCTTACTCTCCTATCTCTGTCTCTCTCTTTCTATCCCTCCATCTGTCCTTCCCTCCCTGTAACTCCATTTCTCTCCCTGTCTCTCTCTGTCTGTCCCTCCATCTGTCTTTCCTTCTCTGTCTCCCCCTTTCTCTCCTTCTATCTCAGTCCCTCCATCTGTCTTTCACTTTCTGTCACTCCCTCTCTCTCCTTCTACCTCCATCTCTCTCGCTCTCTGTCTTTGCATCTGTCTTTCCCTACCTGTCACTCCCTCTTTCTCCTTCTATCTCTGTCACTCCCGCTCTCTCTCTGTCTCTCTCTCTCTATCCCTCCATCTGTCCTTCCCTCCCTGTAACTCCATCTCTCTCCCTGTCTCTCTCTGTCTGTCCCTCCATCTGTCTTTCCTTCTCTGTCTCTCCCTTTCTCTCCTTCTATCTCAGTCCCTCCATCTGTCTTTCACTTTCTGTCACTCCCTCTCTCTCCTTCTACCTCTGTCTCTCTCGCTCTCTGTCTTTCCATCTGTCTTTCCCTGCCTGTCACTCCCTCTCTCTCCTTCCATCGCTGCCTCTCTCTCTGTCTCTCTAACTGCCTTTCCCTCTCTGTCTCTCCCACTCTCTATCCCTCCATCTGTCCTTCCCTCCCTGTCACTCCATATCTCTCCTTCTCTCTGTTTCTCACTCTGTCCCTCCATCGGTCTTTCCCACTCTGTCGCTCCCTCTCTCCATCTCTCTGTCTCTCCCTCTCTCTCCTTCTATCTCTGTCACTCCCGCTCTCTCTCTGTCTCTCTCTCAGTCCCTCCATCTGTCTTTCCTTCTCTGTCTCTCCCTTTCTCTCCTTCTATCTCGGTCCCTCCATCTGTCTTTCACTCTCTGTCACCCCCTCTCTCTCCTTCTATCTCTGTCTCTCTCTCTGTCCCTCCATCTGTCTTTCCCCCCTGTCACTCCCTCACTCTCCTATCTCTGTCTCTCTCTCTCTATCCCTCCATCTGTCCTTCCCTCCCTGTAACTCCATTTCTCTCCCTGTCTCTCTCTGTCTGTCCCTCCATCTGTCTTTCCTTCTCTGTCTCTCCCTTTCTCTCCTTTTATCTCAGTCCCTCCATCTGTCTTTCACTTTCTGTCACTCCCTCTCTCTCCTTCTACCTCTGTCTCTCTCGCTCTCTGTCTTTCCATCTGCCTTTCCCTGCCTGTCACTCCCTCTCTCTCCTTCCATCGCTGCCTCTCTCTCTGTCTCTCTAACTGCCTTTCCCTCTGTCTCTCCCACTCTCTATCCCTCCATCTTTCGTTCCCTCCCTGTCACTCCATTTCACTCCTTCTCTCTCTGTCTCTCACTTTGTCCCTCCATCTGGTTTTCCCTTCCTGACACTCCCTCTCTCTCCTTCTCTCTCTGTCTCTGCCACGCTCTCTGTCTCCCTCTCTGTCCCTCCATCTGTCTTTCCCTCTCTGTCACTCCCTCTCTCTCCAACTATCTCTCTCTCTCTCTCTTTCCATGACTCTATTTGTGCCTCCCTTTCACCATCTCTCCCACTCTCTCTGTCTCAGTCTCTCTGTCTCTCTCTCTCTGTCTCTCTCTCTCTGTCTCTCTCTCTCTCTGTCCCTTCATCTGTCTTTCCCTCTCTGTCACTCCTCCTCTCTCCTTCTATCTCTGTCTCTCTCTCTCTATCCCTTCATCTTTCGTCCCTCCCTGTCACTCCATCTCTCTCCTTCTCTCTCTGTCTCTCACTTTGACCCTCCATCTGGCTTTCCCTTCCTGACACTCCCTCTCTCTCCTTCTCTCTCTGTCTCTGCCACTCTCTCTGTCTCCCTCTCTGTCCCTCCATCTGTCTTTCCCTCTCTCTCTCTCCGTCTCACTCCTTTTATCTCTGTCACTCCGGCTCTCTCTCTCTCTGTCCCTCCATCTGTCTTTCCTTCTCTGTCTCTCCCTCTCTCTCCTTCTATCTCTGTCTCTCCATCTGTCTTTCCCTCGCTGTCTCTCCCTCTCTCTCCTTCTCTCTCTCCTTCTCTCTCTGCCTCTCTCTCTGTCCCTCCATATGTCTGTCCCTCCCTGTCTTTCTATCTCTCTCCTTCTCTCTCAGTCTCTCACTCTGTCCCTCCATCTGTCTTTCCCTCCCTGACACTCCCTCTCACTCCTTCTCTCTCTGTCTCTCTCTCTGCTATCACTGACACTAGAAGAGCGACAGAGGGAGGGAGGGTTAGATATGACGGCATGGAGAGGG
Source organism: Heterodontus francisci (assembly GCF_036365525.1). Taxonomy (NCBI): domain Eukaryota; kingdom Metazoa; phylum Chordata; class Chondrichthyes; order Heterodontiformes; family Heterodontidae; genus Heterodontus; species Heterodontus francisci. Next base: position 92,385 of record NW_027140832.1, on the reverse strand, counting down.
CTGTAGTGAGGGACAAACGTGGAGAGAGAGCGATTGTTGAGGTGGATGAAGAGGATAATGTCAGATATATTAATTTGATTAAATCCTTCACTGCTGTGCACACAAACATATTTGAGATAGGTATGGAGAGAAAACGAACATCGGGAGAGGGAGGAATGCAGATGAAGTTGGGGCCCAGGCGGACACTTTTGATGATCCAGAAGGAATAGCCTCCATTTTAAATTTTCAGCCAGCTATTCCACTGTGGGAACCATCACACCCTCATGATATTGTTTGTGGAAATTTCATGCTGGCTTATTGGTCAATTTTTAAACCTGTGATTGATAGATTCTTGTTAACCAAAGGTATTAATAGATAAGGGGCAAAGGTGGGAGACATGGTGTTAGTTAGATCACAGATCGGCCCTGATCTCACTGAATGCTAGAACAGGGTCGAGGGGTTAAATTGCCTCCTCATCTTCCTATGTCTGATGTTAAATATCCTTCTTTCACTCTCAGTCACCCTGTCTGTCTGTGTCTCCCTCTATTTCTCTCATTCTCTCTCTCTCTCTGTCTGTTTCGGACAGTGTAGAGTGAGATTCACTCTGTATCCACCCCATGATGTTCCTGTCCTGGGACTGTTGGATGGGACAGTGTAGAAGGAGCATTACTCTGTATCTAATCCATGCTGTACCTGTCTGGGGAATGTTGATGGGAGAGTGGAAACAGAGAGGTCTGGGACCAGGGTCCTCATGGGGAGGACTTAATGGTGCCTCCGAATAGACCAGTTAACAATATTGGTGCTCCAGGGATGAAAGGGACATTGGCTGAGTGGATACGACATTGGCTGAGAGAGTGGACAATGGTTGTTTCAGACTGGAGGGAGGTATACAGTGGAGGTTTATATTAGGACCACTGATCTTTTTGATATATACTAATGACTTGGACTTGTGTTTACAGGGCATAACTTCAATGTTTGCCATGTTTGTGACATCTGCAATGTAATAAACAGGGAAGGGACTAGTAGCAGACTTCAGGAGGATAGAGGCAATCTGGTGAAATGGAACACACAAGAACAAATGAATTAGGAGCAGGAGTAGGCCATTCGGCCCCTCGGGTCTGCTCTGCCATTCAATGGCTGATCTGATTGTGAACTCAACTCCACTTTCCTGTCTGTGTCCCATAACCCTTGACTCCCTCATTGATCAAAAATCTATCTAACTCAGCCTTGAATATATTCAATGATCCAGCCTCCACTGGTCTCTGGGGAAGAGAATTCCACAGACCGACCCCCATCTGAGAGAAACACATTTCTCCTCAGCTCAGTTTTAAATGGGACGTCCCTAATTTTAAAACTGTGTCCCCTCGTTCTAGTCTCCCCAACAAGGGGAAACATCCTCTCAGCATCCACCCTATCCAGTCCCCTCGGGACCTGAGATGTTTCACTCAGATCACCTCTCATTCTTCTAAACTCCAGTGGGTATAGACCCAACCTGTTCAACCTTTCCTCATAAGATAACCCCTTCATCCCAGGAATCAGCCCAGTGAACCTTCTCTGAACTACTTCGAATGCAATTATATAATTTCTTCAGTAAGGAGACCAAAAGTGTCCACAATCCTGCAGACGTCGTCTAACTTATGCCCTGTACAGCTGTAACAACACTTCCCTACTTTGATATTCTATTCACCTTGCAATAAACAACAACATTCCATTTGCCTTCCTAATCACTCGCTGTAGCTACACGGTAACATTTTGTGATTCATGTACCAGGACACCCAGATCCCTCTGTACCGTACAGTTCTGCAGTCTCTCTCCATTTCAATAATATACTGATTTTTATTCTTCCTGCTAAAGTGGACAAGCTCACATTTTCCCACATTGTACTCCATCTGCCAATTTTTTGCTCTCTCACTTAAACTATGGAAATCTCTTTGTACACTTTATGTCCTCTTGACAGCTGGTGAAATGGTCAGACACAGGGCAGGTTAACTTCAATGCTGAGAAATGTAAAATGATGCATTTTGGAAGGAAGGCTGAGGAGAAGCGATATAAACTAAATGGTACAATGTTAAAATGGGTGCAGGGGCAGAGAGATCTGGGATTTCATTTGTGTCACTTTTTACATCTAAAAGATTCAATTTGGGGCTTGCAATCTTGTCAGTTGAATTTAGCTTCATCCTGAAAAGTGTTAGCAAACATGTTGGGAAATGTGTCAAAAGCTGTTTCCATTCAGACATTCCTGCATTGTGGAAGTGTGAGCTATCTTTGCAGAGACAGGAAATAGAGTTGTTTGAATGGACCTGCAGGTTTTAGTTGATGCAATAAGGTGAGAATTTGAATTGTGTCCCTTCCAGATACACAGAATTGAAGGTATTTACAGAACACCACATGAAGTAGTTTACCAATGTCTGACAAACTTCAAAGACTTCAAACACATGGAAGAAGAGGCGAAGGGAACAATATACAAAACCTGAGACCGTCAGACAACAGCAGTAGGAAAATGAATCTCTTTTTATGGGTTTTAATTTGAAGGCCTGAGCTGATGATTGAAAAAGTAGGAGTTCAAATCCCACGCTGGGCTGTTGTGAATTTGAATTTTTTTTTAAACATTAATGTGGAGTTAAAAAGCCTCGAGGTTGGAATGATTCACTCCTGTCTACTAGTGCAAAGCCCGTGTGTGTCTCAGTTTTGCTGTATTTATTAATGATTTAAGATGATGAAGATAGATGAAGTAGGGCGGCACAGTGGCGCAGTGGTTAGCACCGCAGCCTCACAGCTCCAGGGACCCGGGTTCGATTCCAGGTACTGCCTGTGTGGAGTTTGCAAGTTCTCCCTGTGTCTGTGTGGGTTTTCTCCGGGTGATCCGGTTTCCTCCCACAAGCCAAAAGACTTGCAGGTTGATAGGTAAATTGGCCATTATAAATTGTCACTAGTGTAGGTAGGTGGTAGGGAAATATAGGGACAGGTGGGGATGTTTGGTAGGAATATGGGATTAGCGTAGGATTAGTATAAATGGGTGGTTGATGTTCGGCACAGACTCGGTGGGCCGAAGGGCCTGTTTCAGTGCTGTATCTCTAATCTAAGAATGTAACATACCCAAGTTTACCAATGACACAAAAATAGGCAGCATTGTAAGCAGTGTAACCGGAAGCAGAACATTACAAAGAGATATTAATATCTTAAATAAATGGGCAAAACTGTGGTAGTTAGATTTCCATGTCAGTAAAAAAAGACTAGAACAGAGTACTTTATAAATGGTGAAAAGATAGAAACACTGGAGGTCCAAAGAGACTTTGGGGGGGTCCGTGTCCATTTGAGTGCAGTGTAGATTTACCAGAATGATAACTGGACTCCAAGGGTTAAATTACGAGGTGATATTACACAAACTAGGTATTTATTGCCTGGAATTTAGGAGGATCAAGGTGATTTGTTCGAAGGTGTTGAGATATTAAGGGGAACTGATGGGGTAGTTTGGGAGAAACTATTTCAGCAGCTTGGGAACAAAGGAACAGGAGTAGGCCATTCAGCCCATCGAGCCTGCTCCGCCATTCAATACGATCATGGCTGATCATCCACTTCAATGCCTTTTTCCCAGCCTGAGTTTCCACAGCCCTCTGGGATAGAGAATTCCAAAGATTCACAACACTCTGAGCAAAGACATTTCTCCCCATCTCTGACCTAAGTGGCTTCCCCCTGATTTTGAAATTGTGTCCCCTGGTTCTAGACTCCCGAACCAAAGGAGACATCTTACCTGCATCTAACCTGTCTATCCCTTTAAGTATTTAGTATGTTTCAATAAGATCACCTCTCATTCTTCTAAAGTCCAATGAGTTTAGGCCCAACCTGTTCAACCATTCCTCAGAAGACAACCCCTTCATCCCGGGAATCAGCCGAGTGAACCTTCTCTGAACTGGTTCCAATGCATCCAGGCCTGACCATTTATCCACTTTGAAAGTTGCCGAACACCTTAATATTTCCCTCTCACTCTGTTTATCCCATCCAATATTTCACACTCCTCCTCTTTAACTACAATATCTGCATTGTTCCCCCTCTTTTATAAAGATGGAGACAAAGTATTCATTAGGAACCGTGCCCACATCTCCCACCTCCACACACACATTCCCTTTTTGGTCCCTAATACTCTATCCTTAATTATCCTCTTGCTCTTCATTTATTTATAAAATATCTTTGTGATTTCTTTGATTTAATGGTAATATTATTTTCCGGCCATTTCTTTGCTCTCCTAATTTGATTTTTAATTTCACCCTTGTACTTTCTCCACTCATCTCGGCCTCTGTGGTATTGAGCTCTCGGTATCCGACATAAGCTTCCCTCTTGTGCCTTATCGTACCCGGTTTGATCCTTGACATCCAAGGGGCTCTAGATTTCGGAGTACCACCCTGTTTGTCTTTGTGTGAACATATTTGTCATTTACCCACAAAACAGGACTGGGCAGATAATGGGGATTGTTACTGAGGTTGTGTTTGGGGATTTTTACTGACATCAGTGTGGATTTTAAAGTGTGTCTCCCCTTCCCTCACATCTAAAGTCTCTCAGTGTTGTTGTTGTGTGTTGACAGCTTTTCCAGTGTCCAGTCCCTTTCAACTTTTAATAAAATCTGTGGAACACAAAGAAATGTAAAGTTTCTCCTACAAGCTGTTTTGTCCTCCCTCTTTCACTGTCTTTCTCTGTCACTGCCCTATCTCTCTCTCTGTCTCTCTCAGGACTGGGAAGACACTGGGGATTGTTACTGAGGTTCTGTTGGTCATTTTTACTGACATCAGTGTGGATTGTAAAATCTGTCTGTGTGTGTGTGTGTCTGTGTGTGTGTGTGTGTGAGAGAGAGAATATCAGGGTCACCTCGCTCCATCTTATCTCTCCTTCTCTCTCTGTTTCTCCTTCTCTCTCCCTCTCTCAATCTGCCTCTCTCATAGAAACATAGAAAATAGGAGCAGGAGCAGGCCATTCGGCCCTTTGGGCCTGCTCCGTCATTCAATAAAGATCATGACCGATGGTCTAATTCAGTACCCTGTTCCCACTTTCTCCCCATACCCCTTGATCCCTTTGACATTAAGAAATATATCTCTCTCCTCCATGAATATATTTAATGACTTGGCCTCCACTGCCTTCTGCGGTAGAGAATTCCACATGTTCACCACCCTCTACCCCATCCATCTCTCCCCCTCTATCTCCGTCTCCACCCTCTATCTCCCTCTCCCCCTCTATCTCCCTCACACCCTCTATCTCCCTCTCCCCCTCTATCTCCCAATCCCCCTCTATCTCCCTCACCCGCTCACTCTCCCTCACCCCCCCTCTATCTCCCTCTCCCCCTCTATCTCCCTCTGCCCCTTTATCTCCCTCTCCCTCTCTATCTCACACATCTCCTCGATCTCACACATCCCCTCGATCTCACTCTTCCCGTCTATCTCACTCTTCCCCTCTATCTCACTCTCCCCCTCTATCTCACTCTTCCCCTCTATCTCACTCTCCCCCTCTATCTCCCTCTCCCCCTCTATCTGTCTCTCCCCCTTCTATCTCCCTCTCCCCCTCTATCTCCCTCTCCCCCTCTATCTCCCTCTCCCCCTCTATCTCCCACACCCCCTCTATCTCCCACACCCCCTCTATCTCACACACACCCTCTATCTCACACACACCCTCTATCTCACACACCCCCTCTATCTCACTCTTCCCCTCTATCTCACTCTCCCCCTCTATCTCACTCTCCCCCTCTATCTCACTCTCGCCCTCTATCTGTCTCTCCCCCTCTATCTCCCTCTCTCCCTCTCCCCCTCTATCTCCCTCTCCCCCTCTATCTCACACTCCCCCTCAATCTGTCTCTCCCTCCACTATCTCACACACCCCCAATATCTCCCTCTCCCCTCTATCTCACTCTCCCCCTCTATCTCACTCTCCCCCTCTATCTCACTCTCGCCCTCTATCTGTCTCTCCCCCTCTATCTCCCTCTCTCCCTCTCCCCCGCTCTCTCCCTCTCCCCCCTATCTCCCTCTCCCCCTCTATCTCCCACTCCCCCTCAATCTGTCTCTCGCCCTCTATCTCACACACCCCAAATATCTCCCTCTCCCCCCTCTGCCCCCTATATCTCCCTCTCCCCGTCTCTCTCCCTCTGCCCCTCTCTCTCCCTCTGCCCCTCTCTCTCCCTCTGCCCCTCTATCTCACTCCCCCCTCTATCTCACTCGTCCCCTCTATCTCACTCCCCCCTCTATCTCACTCGTCCCCTCTATCTGTCTCTCCCCCCACTATCTCACATACCCCCAATATCTCCCTCTCCCCCTATATCTCCCTCTCCCCCCTCTCTCTCCCTCTGACCCCCTATATCTCCATCTCCCCGTCTCTCTCCCTCTGCCCGTCTCTCTCCCTCTGCCCCTCTATCTCCCTCTGCCCCTCTATCTCACTCTGCCCCTCTATCTCACTCTGCCCCTCTATCTCACTCTCCCCCTCTATCTCACTCTCCCCCTCTATCTGTCTGTCTCTCCATCTATCTGTCTGTCTCTCTCCCTCTATCTGTCTCTCTCCATCTATCTGTCTCTCCCCCCTCTATCTCACTCTCCCCCTCCTCCTGACACTCACTCTCTCTCCATCTACCTCTGTCTCTGCCACTCTCTCTGTCTCTCTCTCTGTCCCTGCTTCTATGTTTCCCTCTCTATCTCTATGTCTTTCTCCTTCTATCTCTCTCTATGTCGCTCTATCTTAATCTCTCTCTCTCTGCCCCTCCATCTGCCTTTTCCTCTCTGTCTCTCCCTCTCTCCTTCTATCTGTGTCTCTCTCTCTCTCTGTCTCTCCATCTGTCTTTCCCTTTCTGTCACTCCCTCTATGTCCTTCTATCTCTCTCTCTCTCTCTCTCTATCCCTCCATCAGTCCTTCCCTCCCTGTCACTCCATCACTCTCTCTGTCTCTCAGTCTGTCCCTCTATCTGTCTTAGCCTCCCTGACACTCCCTCTCTCTCCTTCTATCTCTGTATCTCTCTCTGTCTCTCCATCTGTTTTTTCCTCTAACCCCTCTCTCCTTCTCTGTCACTCCCTCTCTCTCCTTCTCTCTCACTCTGTCCCTCCATCCGTCTTTCCCTCCCTGTCACTCCCACTCTCTCCTATCTCTGTCTTTCTCTCTGTCTTTCCTTGTGAATTTCCCTCCCTATCACTCCCTCTCACTCGTTCTATCCCTGCCTCTCTCCCTGTCCCTCCATCTGTCTTCCCACACCCCACCCAGCACTCCGTCTCTCTCCTTCTATCTCTGTCTCTATCTCTCTATCCCTCCATCTGTCCTTCCCTCCCTGTGACTCCATTTCTCTCCCTTTCTCTCTCTCTCTCTCTCTCTCTCTGTCCCACCATCTGTCTTTCCCTCTCTGTCTCTCCCTCTCTCTCCATCTATCTCTGTCTCTCTCTCTGTCTTTCCATATGTCTTTCCCTTCCTGTCACTCCCTCTCTCTCCTTCCATCTCTGCCTCTCTCTCTCTCTGTCTCTCCAACTGCCTTTCCCTCTCTGTCTCACCCACACTCTGCTTCTCTCTCTGTCTCTGCCTCTCTCTCTGTCTCTCTGTCTCTCTCCCTCTGTCCCTCCATCTGCCTTTCCCTCCCAGTCACTCCTTCTCTCTCCTTCTATCTCTGTCTCTCTCTCTCTCTATCCCTCCATCTGTCCTTCCTTCACTGTCACTCCATCTCTCTCCTCTCTCTGTCTCTCACTCTGTCCCTCCATCTGTCTTTCCCTCTCTGTCTCTCCCCTCTCTACTTCCATCTCTGTCTCTCTCTCTCTATCTCTCCATCTCTCTTTCCCTCCCAGTCACTCCCTCTCTCTCCTTCAATCTCTGTCTCTCCCTCTCTCTCCTTCCATCACTGTCTCTCCATCTGTCTCTCCATCTGTCTTTCCCTCCCCATCACTCCCTCTCGCTACTTCCATCTCTGCCTCTCTCGCTGTCTCTCCATCTGTCTTTCCCTCTCTGTCTCACCCTCTCTCTACTTCTTTCACTGTCTCTCGCCCTCTGTCTTTCCATCTGTCTTTCCCTCCCTGTCACTCCCTCACTCTCCCTCCATCTCTCTGTCTCTCTCTCTCTGTCCCTCCATCTGCCTTTCCCTCTCTGTCTCTCCCAATCTCTCCTTCTCTCTCGTTCTCTGCCTATCTGTCTCTCTCTCTGTCCCTCCATCTGCATTTCCCTCTCTGTCTCTCCCTCTCTCTCCTTCTATCTCTGTCTCTCTCTCTCAATACCTCCAGCTGTCCATCCGTCCTTCCCTCCCTGACAGTCCCTCTCTCTCCTTCTCTCTCTGTCTCTCCAAATGCCTTTCCCTCTCTGTCTCTCCCAAACACTCCTTCTCTCTCTCTCTCTGCCTCTCTCTCTGTCTCTCTCTCTGTCCCTCCATCTGTCTTTGCCTCTCTGTCTCTCCCTCTCTCTCCTTCTATCACTGTCTCTCCCTCTCTGTCTTTCCATCTGTCTTTCCCTCCTTGTCACTCCCCCTCTCTCCTTCCATCTCTGCCCCTCTCTCTTTCTCTCTGTCTCTCCAACTGCCTTTCCCTCTCTGTCTCTCCCAATCTCTCCTTCTCTCTCTCTCTCTGTCCCACCATCTGTCTTTCCCTCTCTGTCTCTCCCTCTCTCTCCTTCTGTCTCTGTCTCTCTCTCTCTCCATCCCTCCACCTGTCCATCGGTCCTTCCCTTCCTGTCACTCCATCTCTCTCCATCTCTCTCTGTCTCTCTCTTGGTCTCTCCATCTGTCTTCCCACCCACCCCCATCACTCCATCTCTCTCCTTCTATCTCTGTCTCTCTCTCTCTCTATCCCTCCATCTGTCCTTCCTTCACTGTCACTCCATCTCTCTCCTCTCTCTGTCTCTCACTCTGTCCCTCCATCTGTCTTTCCCTCTCTGTCACTCCCTCCCTCTCCTTCTATCTCTGTCACTCCCTCTCTGTCTTTCTATTTCTATCTCTGTCTCTCTCTCTCTTTCTCTCCATCTCTCTTTCCCTCCCAGTCACTCCCTCTCACTCTTTCAATCGCTGTCTCCCCCTCTCTCTCCTTCTGTCACTGTCTCTCTCCCTGTCTTTCCATCTGTCCTTCCCTCCCTGTCACTGCCTCTCTCTCCTTCCATCTCTGCCTCTCTCTCTTTTTCTGTCTCTCCAACTGCCTTTCCCTCTCTGTCTCTCCCAATCTCTCCTCTCTCTGTCTCTGCCTCTCTCTCTGTCCCTCCATCTGTCTTTCCCTCCCTGTCACTCCCTCTGTCTCCTTCCATCTCTGCCTCTCTCTCTGTCTCTCCATCTGTCTTTCCCTCTCTGTCTCTCCCTCTCTCTCCTTCTACCACTGTCTCTCTCTCTCTGTCTTTCCATCTGTCATTCCCTCCCTGTCACTCCCTCTCTCTCCTTCCATCTCTGCCCCTCTCTCTCTGTCCCTCCAACTGCCTTTCCCTCTCTGTCTCATCCACACTCTCCTTCTCTCTCTGTCTCTGCCTCTCTCTCTCTCTCTCTGTCTCTCTCTCTGTCCCTCCATCTGTCTTTCCCTCTCTGTCTCTCCCTCTCTCTCCTTCCATCTCTGTCTCTCTCTCTCTATCTCTCCATCTCTCTTTCCCTCCCAGTCGCTCCCTCTCACTCTTTCAATCTCTGTCTCTCCCTCACTCTCCTTCTATCACTGTCTCTCTCACTGTCTTTCCATCTGTCCTTCCCTCCCTGTCACTCCCTCTCTCTCCTTCCATCTCTGCCTCTCTCTCTTTCTCTGTCTCTCCAACTGCCTTTCCCTCTCTGTCTCTCCCAATCTTTCCTTCTCTCTCTGTCTCTGCCTCTCTCTCTGTCCCTCCATCTGTCTTTCCCTCTCTGTCTCTCCCTCTCTCTCCTTCTATCTCTTTCGCTCTCTGTCAATCCCTCCATCTGTCCATCCGTCCTTCCCTGCCTGACACTCCCTCTCTCTCCTTCTCTCTCTGTCTCTCTCTCTGTCCATCCATCTGTCTTTCCCTCCCTGTCTCTCCCTCTGTCTCCTTCCATCTCTGCACCTCTCTCTGTCTCTCCATCTGTCTTTCCCTCTCTCTCCTTCTACCACTGTCTCCCACTCTCTGTCTTTCCATCTGTCTTTCCCTCCCTGTCACTCCCTCTCTCTCCTTCCATCTCTGCACCTCTCTCTGTCTTTCCATCTGTCTTTCCCTCCCTGTCACTCCCTCTGTCTCCTTCCATCTCTGCACCTCTCTCTGTCTTTCCATCTGTCTTTCCCTCCCTGTCACTCCCTCTCTCTCCTTCCATCTCTGCCCCTCTCTCTCTGTCTGTCTCCAACTGCCTTTCCCGCTCTGTCTCACCCAATCTCTCCTTCTCTCTCTCTCTCTGCCTCTCTCTGTCTCTCTCTCTGTCCCTCCATCTGTCCTTCCCTCTCTGTCTCTCTCTCTCTCGATCTCTCCATCTCTCTTTCCCTCCCAGTCACTCCCTCTCTCTCCTTCAATCTCTGTCTCTCCCTCTCTCTCCTTCTATCACTGTCTCTCCATCTGTCTTTCCCTCCCCATCACTCACTCTCTCTACTTCCATCTCTGCCTCTCTCGCTGTCTCTCCATCTGTCTTTCCCTCTCTGTCTCTCCCTCTCTCTCCTTCCATCTCTGCCTCTCTCTCTCTCTCTGTCCCTCCAACTGCCTTTCCCTCTCTGTCTCTCCCAATCTCTCCTTCTCTCTCGTTCTCTGCCTATCTGTCTCTCTCTCTGTCCCTCCATCTGCCTTTCCCTCTCTGTCTCTCCCTCTCTCTCCTTCTATCTCTGTCTCTCTCTCTCAATCCCTCCAGCTGTCCATCCGTCCTTCCCTTCCTGACACTCCCTCTCTCTCCTTCTCTCTCTGTCTCTCCAAATGCCTTTCCCTCTCTGTCTCTCCCAAACTCTCCTTCTCTCTCTCTCTGCCTCTCTCTCTGTCTCTCTCTCTGTCCCTCCATCTGTCTTTGCCTCTCTGTCTCTCCCTCTCTCTATCTCTCCCTCTCTCTCCTTCTATCTGTCTCTCTATCTCTCCATCTCTCTTTCCCTCCCAGTCACTCCATCTCTCTCCTTCAATCTCTGTCTCTCCCTCTCTCTCCTTCTATCACTGTCTCTCCCTCTCTGTCTTTCCATCTGTCTTTCCCTCCTTGTCACTCCCCCTCTCTCCTTCCATCTCTGCCCCTCTCTCTTTCTCTCTGTCTCTCCAACTGCCTTTCCCTCTCTGTCTCTCCCTATCTCTCCTTCTCTCTCTGTCTCTCTCTCTGTCTTTCCATCTGTCTTTCCCTCCCTGTCACTCCCCCTCTCTCCTTCCATCTCTGCCCATCTCTCTCTCTCTCTGTCTCTCCAACTGCCTTTCCCTCTCTGTCTCTCCCTATCTCTCCTTCTCTCTCTGTCTCTCTCTCTGTCTTTCCATCTGTCTTTCCCTCCCTGTCACTCCCCCTCTCTCCTTCCATCTCTGCCCATCTCTCTCTCTCTCTGCCTCTCCAACTGCCTTTCCCTCTCTGTCTCTCCCAATCTCTCCTTCTCTCTCGTTCTCTGCCTATCTGTCTCTCTCTCTGTCCCTCCATCTGCCTTTCCCTCTCTGTCTCACCCTCTCTCTCCTTCTATCTCTGTCTCTCTCTCTCAATCCCTCCAGCTGTCCATCCGTCCTTCCCTCCCTGACACTCCCTCTCTCTCCTTCTCTCTCTGTTTCTCCAAATGCCTTTCCCTCTCTGTCTCTCCCAAACTCTCCTTCTCTCTCTCTCTCTGCCTCTCTCTCTGTCTCTCTCTGTCCCTCCATCTGTCTTTCCCTCCTTGTCACTCCCCCTCTCTCCTTCCATCTCTGCCCCTCTCTCTTTCTCTCTGTCTCTCCAACTGTCTTTCCCTCTCTGTCTCTCCCTCTCTCTCCTTCTGTCTCTGTCTCTCTCTCTCTCCATCCCTCCATCTGTCCATCGGTCCTTCCCTTCCTGTCACTCCATCTCTCTCCTTCTGTCTCTGTCTCTCTCTCTCTCCATCCCTCCATCTGTCCATCGGTCCTTCCCTTCCTGTCACTCCATCTCTCTCCTCTCTCTGTCTCTCTCTTGGTCTCTCCATCTGTCTTCCCACATACCCCCATCACTCCATCTCTCTCCTTCTCTCTCTGTCTCTCTCTCTCTATCCCTCCATCTGTCCTTCCTTCACTGTCACTCCATCTCTCTCCTCTCTCTGTCTCTCACTCTGTCCCTCCATCTGTCTTTCCCTCTCTGTCACTCCCTCCCTCTCCTTCTATCTCTGTCTCTCTCTCTGCTATCACTGACACTGGGAGAGAGACAGAGGGACGGAGGGTTAGATATGAAGGCAGAGAGAGGGCTGGAGAGAGGGACAAACTTGGAGAGAGAGCGAGATTGTTGAGTTGGATGAAGAGGATAATGTAAGATATATTAACTTGATTTAATCCTTCACTGCTGTGTAAACAAATATATTTGAGATAGGTATGGAGAGAAAAAAAACATCGGGAGAGGGAGGAATGCAGATGAAGTTGGGGCCCTGGCGGACACTTTTGATGATCCAGAAGGAATAGCCTCCATTTTAAATATTCAGCCAGCTATTCCACTGTGGGAACCATCACACCCTCATGATATTGTTTGTGGAAATTTCATGCTGGCTTATTGGTTAATTTTTAAACCTGTGATTGATAGATTCTTGTTAACCAAAGGTATTAAGAGATAAAGGGGCAAAGGTGGGATATATGGTGTTAGTTAGATCACAGATCAGCCCTGATCTCACTGAATGCTGGAACAGGGTCGAGGGGTTAAATTGCCTCCTCATCTTCCTATGTCTGATGTTAAATATCCTTCTTTCACTCTCAGACACCCTGAATGTCTGTGTCTCCCTCTATTTCTCTCATTCTCTCTCTCTCTCTGTCTGTTTCAGACAGTGTCGAGTGAGATTCACTCTGTATCCACCCCATGATGTTCCTGCCCTGGGACTGTTGGATGGGACAGTGTAGAAGGAGCATTACTCTGTATCTAATCCATGCTGTACCTGTCTGAGGAATGTTGATGGGAGAGTGGAAACAGAGAGGTCTGGGACCAGGGTCCTCATGGGGAGGACTTAATGGTGCCTCCCAATTGACCAGTTAGCAATGTTGGTGCTCCAGGGATGAAAGGGACATTGGCTGAGTGGATACGACATTGGCTGAGAGAGTGGACAATGGTTGTTTCAGACTGGAGGGAGGTATACAGTGGAGGTTTATATTAGGATCACTGATCTTTTTGATATATACTAATGACTTGGACTTGTGTTTACAGGGCATAACTTCAATGTTTGCCAATGTTTGTGACATCTGCAATGTAATAAAAGGGAAGGGACCAGTAGCAGACTTCAGGAGGAGAGAGGCAGTCTGGTGAAATGGAACACACAAGAACAAATGAATTAGGAGCAGGAGTAGGCCATTCGGCCCCTCGAGCCTGCTCTGCCATTCAATGGCTGATCTGATTGTGAACTCAACTCCACTTTCCTGTCTGTGTCCCATAACCCTTGACTCACTAATTGATCTAAAATCTATCTAACTCAGCCTTGAATATATTCAATGATCCAGCCTCCACTGGTCTCTGGGGAAGAGAATTCCACAGACTGATCCCCCCTCTGAGAGAAACACATTTCTCCTCATCTCAGTTTTAAATGGTACGTCCCTAATTTTTAAACTGTGTCCCCTCGTTCTAGTCTCCCCAACAAGGGGAAACATCCTCTCAGCATCCACCCTGTCCAGTCCCCTCGGGACCTGAGATGTTTCACTCAGATCACCTCTCATTCTTCTAAACTCCAGTGGGTATAGACCCAACCTGTTCAACCTTTCCTCATAAGATAACCCCTTCATCCCAGGAATCAGCCCAGTGAACCTTCTCTGAACTACTTCGAATGCAATTATATAATTTCTTCAGTAAGGAGACCAAAAGTGTCCACAATCCTGCAGACGTCGTCTAACTTATGCCCTGTACAGCTGGAACAACACTTCCCTACTTTGATATTCTATTCACCTTGCAATAAACAACAACATTCCATTTGCCTTCCTAATCACTCGCTGTAGCTACACGGTAACATTTTGTGATTCATGTACCAGGACACCCAGATCCCTCTGTACCGTACAGTTCTGCAGTCTCTCTCCATTTCAATAATATACTGATTTTTATTCTTCCTGCTAAAGTGGACAAGCTCACATTTTCCCACATTGCACTCCATCTGCCAATTTTTTGCTCACTCACTTAAACTATGGAAATCTCTTTGTACACTTTATGTCCTCTTGACAGCTGGTGAAATGGTCAGACACAGGGCAGGTTAACTTCAATGCTGAGAAATGTAAAATGATGCATTTTGGAAGGAAGGCTGAGGAGAAGCGATATAAACTAAATGGTACAATGTTAAAATGGGTGCAGGGACAGAGAGATCTGGGATTTCATTTGTGTCACTTTTTACACCTAAAAGATTCAATTTGGGGCTTGCAATCTTGTCAGTTGAATTTAGCTTCATCCTGAAAAGTGTTAGCAAACGTGTTGGGAAATGTGTCAAAAGCTGTTTCCATTCAGACATTCCTGCATTGTGGAAGTGTGAGCTATCTTTGCAGAGACAGGAAATAGAGTTGTTTGAATGGACCTGCAGGTTTTAGTTGATGCAATAAGGTGAGAATTTGAATTGTGTCCCTTCCAGATACACAGAATTGAAGGTATTTACAGAACACCACATGAAGTAGTTTACCAATGTCTGACAAACTTCAAAGACTTCAAACACATGGAAGAAGAGGAGAAGGGAACAATATACAAAACCTGAGACCGTCAGACAACAGCAGTAGGAAAATGAATCTCATTTTATGGGTTTTAATTTGAAGGCCTGAGCTGATGACTGAAAAAGTAGGAGTTCAAATCCCACACAGGGCTGTTGTGAATTTGAATTTTTTTTTTTTTAAACATTAATGTGGAGTTAAAAAGCCTCGAGTTTGGAATGATTCACTCCTGTCTTCTAGTGCAAAGCCCGTGTGTGTCTCAGTTTTGCTGTATTTATTAATGATTTAAGATGATGAAGATAGATGAAGTAGGGCGGCACAGTGGCGCAGTGGTTAGCACCGCAGCCTCACAGCTCCAGGGACCCGGGTTCGATTCCAGGTACTGCCTGTGTGGAGTTTGCAAGTTCTCCCTGTGTCTGCGTGGGTTTTCTCCGGGTGCTCCGGTTTCCTCCCACAAGTCAAAAGACTTGCAGGTTGATAGGTAAATTGGCCATTATAAATTGTCACTAGTGTAGGTAGGTGGTAGGGAAATATAGGGACAGGTGGGGATGTTTGGTAGGAATATGGGATTAGTGTAGGATTAGTATAAATGGGTGGTTGATGTTCGGCACAGACTCGGTGGGCCGAAGGGCCTGTTTCAGTGCTGTATCTCTAATCTAAGAATGTAACATACCCAAGTTTACCAATGACACAAAAATAGGCAGCATTGTCAGCAGTGTAACCGGAAGCAGAACATGACAAAGAGATATTAATATCTTAAATAAATGGGCAAAACTGTGGTAGTTAGATTTCCATGTCAGTAAAAAAAGACTAGAACAGAGTACTTTATAAATGGTGAAAAGATAGAAACACTGGAGGTTCAAAGAGACTTTGGGGGGGTCCGTGTCCATTTGAGTGCAGTGTAGATTTACCAGAATGATAACTGGACTCCAAGGGTTAAATTACGAGGTGATATTACACAAACTGGGAATAATTCCCTGGAATTTAGGAGGATCAAGGTGATTTGTTCGAAGATGTTGAGATATTTAAGGGAACTGATGGGGTAGTTTGGGAGAAACTATTTCAGCAGCTTGGGAACATAGGAACAGGAGTAGGCCATTCAGCCCATCGAGCCTGCTCTGCCATTCAATACGATCATGGTTGATCATCCACTTCAATGCCTTTTTCCCAGACTGAGCTTCCACAGCCCACTGGGGTAGAGAATTCCAAAGATTCACAACCCTCTGAGTAAAGACATTTCTCCCCATCTCTGACCTAAGTGGCTTCCCCCTTATTTTGAAATTGTGTCCCCTGGTTCTAGACTCCCGAACCAAAGGAGACATCTTACCTGCATCTAACCTGTCTATCCCTTTAAGTATTTCGTATGTTTCAATAAGATCACCTCTCATTCTTCTAAACTCCAATGAGTATAGGCCCAACCTGTTCAACCATTCCTCATAAGACAACCCCTTCATCCCAGGAATCAGCCGAGTGAACCTTCTCTGAACTGGTTCCAATGCATCCAGGCCTGACCATTTATCCACTTTGAAAGTTGCCGAACACCTTAATATTTCCCTCTCACTCTGTTTATCCCATCCAATATTTCACACTCCTCCTCTTTAACTACAATATCTGCATTGTTCCCCCTCTTTTATAAAGATGGAGACAAAGTATTCATTAAGAACCGTGCCCACATCTCCCACCTCCACACACACATTCCCTTTTTGGTCCCTAATACTCTATCCTTAATTATCCTCTTGCTCTTCATTTATTTATAAAACATCTTTGTGATTTCTTTGATTTAATGGTAATATTATTTTCCGGCCATTTCTTTGCTCTCCTAATTTGATTTTTAATTTCACCCTTGTACTTTCTCCACTCATCTCGGCCTCTGTGGTATTGAGCTCTCGGTATCCGACATAAGCTTCCCTCTTGTGCCTTATCGTACCCGGTTTGATCCTTGACATCCAAGGAGCTCTAGATTTCGGAGTACCACCCTGTTTGTCTTTGTGTGAACATATTTGTCATATACCCACAAAACAGGACTGGGCAGATAATGGGGATTGTTACTGAGGTTGTGTTTGGGGATTTTTACTGACATCAGTGTAGATTTTAAAGTGTGTCTCCCCTTCCCTCACATCTAAAGTCTCTCAGTGTTGTTGTGTGTTGACAGCTTTTCCAGTGTCCAGTCCCTTTCAACTTTTAATAAAATCTGTGGAACACAAAGAAATGTAAAGTTTCTCCCACAAGCTGTTTTGTCCTCCCTCTTTCACTGTCTTTCTCTGTCACTGCCCTATCTCTCTCTCTGTCTCTCTCAGGACTGGGCAGACACTGGGGATTGTTACTGAGGTTCTGTTGGTCATTTTTACTGACATCAGTGTGGATTGTAAAATCTGTCTGGGTGTGTGTGTGTGTGTGTGTGTGTGTGTGTGTGTGTGTGTGTGTGTGTGTGTGTGTGTGTGTGTGTGTGTGTGTGTGTGTGTGTGTGTGTGTGTGTGTGTGTGTGTGTGTCCCTTCATGGATGTGTCTGTGTGTGTCTGGATGTGTGTGTGTGAGAGAGAGAGAATATCAGGGTCACCTCGCTCCATCTTATCTCTCCTTCTCTCTCTGTTTCTCCTTCTCTCTCCCTCTCTCAATCCACCTCTCTCATAGAAACATACAAAATAGGAGCAGGAGCAGGCCATTCGGCCCTTTGGGCCTGCTCCGTCATTCAATAAAGATCATGACCGATGGTCTAATTCAGTACCCTGTTCCCACTTTCTCCCCATACCCCTTGATCCCTTTGACATTAAGAAATATATCTCTCTCCTCCATGAATATATTTAATGACTTGGCCTCCACTGCCTTCTGCGGTAGAGAATTCCACAGGTTCACCACCCTCTACCCCATCCATCTCTCCCCCTCTATCTCCGTCTCCACCCTCTATCTTCGTCTCCACCCTCTATCTCCGTCTCCACCCTCTATCTCCCAATTCCCCTCTATCTCCCTCTCCCCCCTCTACTTCCCTCTCCCCCTCTATCTCCCAATCCCCCTCTATCTCCCTCTCCTTCCTCTATCTCCCTCTCCTCCCTCTATCTCCCTCTCCCCCTCTATCTGTCTCTCGCCCTCTATCTCACACACCCCCAATATCTCCCTCTCCCCCTATATCTCCCTCTCCCCCCTCTCTCCCTCTGGCCCTCTCTCTCCCTCTGCCCCTCTCTCTCCCTCTGCCCCTCTATCTCACTCCCCCCTCTATCTCACTCGTCCCCTCTATCTGTCTCTCCCCCCACTATCTCACATACCCCCAATATCTCCCTCTCCCCCTATATCTCCCTCTCCCCCCTCTCTCTCCCTCTGCCCCCCTATATCTCCCTCTCCCCGTCTCTCTCCCTCTGCCCGTCTCTCTCCCTCTGCCCCCTCTCTCCCTCTGCACCTCTATCTCACTCTGCCCCTCTATCTCACTCTGCCCCTGTATCTCACTCTCCCCCTCTATCTGTCTGTCTCTCGCTCTATCTGTCTGTCTCTCCATCTATCTGTCTGTCTCTCTCCCTCTATCTCCCTCTCTCCCTCTATCTGCCTCTCCCCCTCTATCTCACACACCCCCTCTATCTCAATCTTCCCCTCTATCTCAATCTTCCCCTCTATCTCAATCTTCCCCTCTATCTCACTCTTCCCCTCTATCTCACTCTCCCTCTCTCTCTCACTCTCCCCCTCTATCTCCCTCTCCCCCTCTATCTGTCTCTCGCCCTCTATCTCACACACCCCCAATATCTCCCTCTCCCCCTATATCTCCCTCTCCCCCCTCTCTCCCTCTGGCCCTCTCTCTCCCTCTGCCCCTCTCTCTCCCTCTGCCCCTCTATCTCACTCCCCCCTCTATCTCACTCGTCCCCTCTATCTGTCTCTCCCCCCACTATCTCACATACCCCCAATATCTCCCTCTCCCCCTATATCTCCCTCTCCCCCCTCTCTCTCCCTCTGCCCCCCTATATCTCCCTCTCCCCGTCTCTCTCCCTCTGCCCGTCTCTCTCCCTCTGCCCCCTCTCTCCCTCTGCACCTCTATCTCACTCTGCCCCTCTATCTCACTCTGCCCCTGTATCTCACTCTCCCCCTCTATCTGTCTGTCTCTCGCTCTATCTGTCTGTCTCTCCATCTATCTGTCTGTCTCTCTCCCTCTATCTCCCTCTCTCCCTCTATCTGCCTCTCCCCCTCTATCTCACACACCCCCTCTATCTCAATCTTCCCCTCTATCTCAATCTTCCCCTCTATCTCAATCTTCCCCTCTATCTCACTCTTCCCCTCTATCTCACTCTCCCTCTCTCTCTCACTCTCCCCCTCTATCTCACTCTCCCCCTCTATCTCACTCTCCCCCTCTATCTCACTCTCCCTCTCTCTCTCACTCTCCCCCTCTATCTCACTCTCCCCCTCTATCTCACTCTCCCCCTCTATCTCACTCTCCCCCTCTATCTCACTCTCCCCCTCCATCTCACTCTCCCCCTCTATCTCACACTCCCCCTCTATCTCACTCTCCCCCTCGATCTCCCTCTCCCTCTCTCTCTGTCTCTCTCACTGCCTCTCTCTCTACCTCTTCCTGTCTCTCTCTCTCTGTTTCTCGCTCTCTTTGTGTCTCTCTGTCTGTTGCTCTCTCTCTCTCTCCTCTCTCTCTCTCTCCATGACTCTGTTTGTGTCTCTCTCACACCATTTCTCTCTCTCTGCCTCTGTCTCTCTGCCTCTCCCTGTCTCTATCTCTCTCCCTGTGTCTCAGTTTCCCCAATCTCTCACCATAGGACAGTCCCGTCATCCCGGGAACAAGTCTGGTGAACCTTCATTGCACTCCCTCTCTGGCAATAATATCCTTCCTAAGGTAAGGGGACCAAAACTGCACACAGTACTCCAGGTGTGGTCTAACCAAGGTTCTATGTGATTGAAGCAAGACTTCACTACTCCTGTACTCAAATCCTCTTGTGATAAAGACTAACATCCCATTAGCCTTCTGAATTGCATTCTGTACCTGCATGTTAGTTTTCAGTGACTTATTGACGGGGACACCCAGGTCGCTTTGTACATCTACGCTTTCTAATCTCTTACCATTTAATAAATACTCAATTCCACCATCCCGGGTGTGATCAGATACTCTGTCCCTTCGTAAACCATTTCCTGTCCCTC
The DNA here is from genome assembly GCF_036365525.1 of Heterodontus francisci. Classification (NCBI taxonomy): domain Eukaryota; kingdom Metazoa; phylum Chordata; class Chondrichthyes; order Heterodontiformes; family Heterodontidae; genus Heterodontus; species Heterodontus francisci. The sequence goes on along the minus strand of NW_027140832.1, from coordinate 72,621 downwards.
CAACAGCTTGTCCCACTGCCCTATTTATCGGTGTGTTTTCCCCTTCTGATGATGTTGAATTTGTTAGTGGCTTTTCTCCTACTGAAGTTGTTGTATTTGTTAGGTTTTTTTAGTCCTCGGGAAGCTGTTCTTTTCCTGTTGAAATTGTTGCATTTGTTGGTGTTTTTTTCTCCTGTTGAGGTTGTTGTTGCATTTGTTGGTGTTTTTCCTCCTGTTGAGGTTGTTGTTGCATTTGTTGGTGTTTTTTTCTCATGTTGAGGTTGTTGTTGCATTTGTTGGTGTTTTTCCTCCTGTTGAGGTGGTTGTTGCATTTGTTGGTGTTTTTCCTCCTGTTGAGGTTGTTGCGGAATTGATTTGAAAAACACGTTTGCTAACACTTTTCGGGATGAGAAGCTACATTCAACTGAACCCCAGGACCCGTTTCTCTGTCACGTTTATGGCACTAACCTTGCATTAGTGAGGAGTCAGTCTCTGAAATAAATGTCCCAGTGCTGCTGTAACATAAAATGGCCACCGTGAACAAACCTAAAATGGCTGACTGATGTTCTGAGAGAGGAGGGAACGAGAGACAGACAGACAGACAGAAAGAAAGACAATCTGTAACCTCATGGCCCGGCATATCCCCCACTCTACCATTACCATCAAGCCAGGAGACCAACCCCGGGTCAGTGAAGTGTGCAGGAGGGCATGCCAGGAGCAGCACCAGGCATACCTGAAAATGAGGTGTCAACCTGGTGAAGCTACAACCCAGGACTATCTGCGTGCCAAACTGCGTAAGCAGCATGCGATAGACAGAGCTAAGCGATCCCAAAACCAACGGATCAGATCTAAGCTCTGCAATCCTGCCACATCCAGAGAAAAGGAGTGATCAGCATGAAGAGACTGCTGGAGATTTATGTTCCCGGAAATCTCTCCATCTCTATCTCTCCTTCCTCTGTCTTTTACTCTCTCAAGCCCTGTCTCACCTCTCTGTTCCTCTTTATCCATGTGTTACGAACACTGGACTTTGTCTTTCTCCCATCTTCACTCTTCATCTCAACTTCTCCCTCTGTTACCCTCTGAATCACAGTCTCTCCCTCTCCGTTACCCTCTGAATCCCAGTCTCTCCCTCTCTGTTACCCTCTGAATCCCAGTCTCTCCCTCTCTGTTACCCTCTGAATCACAGTCTCTCCCTCTCCGTTACCCTCTGAATCACAGTCTCTCCCTCTCCATTACCCTCTGAATCCCAGTCTCTCCCTCTCTGTTACCCTCTGAATCACAGTCTCTCCCTCTCCATTACCCTCTGAATCCCAGTCTCTCCCTCTCTGTTACCCTCTGAATCACAGTCTCTCCCTCTCCATTACCCTCTGAATCCCAGTCTCTCCCTCTCTGTTACCCTCTGAATCACAGTCTCTCCCTCTCCATTACCCTCTGAATCCCAGTCTCTCCCTCTCCATTACCCTCTGAATCCCAGTCCCTCCCTCTCCATTACCCTCTGAATCCCAGTCTCTCCCTTTCTGTTCCCCTCTGAATCCCAGTCTCTCCCTCTCTGTTACCCTCTGAATCCCAGACTCTCCCTCTCTGTTACCCTCTGAATCCCAGTCTCTCCCTCTCTGTTACCCTCTGAATCCCAGACTCTCCCTCTCAGTTACCCTCTGAATCCCAGACTCTCCCTCGCTGTTACCCTCTGAATCCCAGTCTCTCCCTCTCTGTTACCCTCTGAATCCCAGTCTTTCCCGCTCTGTTATCCTCTGAATCCCAGTCTCTCCCTCTATGTTTCCCTCTGAATCCCAGTCTCTCCCTCTCCGTTACCCTCTGAATCCCAGCCTCTCCCTCTCTGTTACCCTCTGAATCCAGGACTCTCCCTCTCTGTTACCCTCTGAATCCCAGTCTCTCCCTCTCTTTCTCTCTCTCCCTCCCTGTCTGTTTCTTTCTCTCTCGCTGTCTCTCTCTGTCTCACAGTGTCTCTCCCTCTCTCTCTCTCTGCCTCTGTCCACACCTCTGTCTCTCTCACACCATCTCGCCCTCCCTCTCTCTGTCTCTCCCTCTCTCTGCCTCTCCATCTCTCTCTCTCCTTTTACTTTGTCTCTCCCTATCTCCCTTTCTCACCCTCTGTCCATGACTCTGTTTACATCTCTCTCATTCTCTGTCTCTGCCTATCTCTCTCTCTCTCTCTCTCTGTCTCTGTCCATGACTCCATTTGTGACTCCCTTACACCATCTCTCCCACTCTCTCTGTCTCTCTCTCTGTCCCTCCATCTGTCTTTCCCTCTCTGTCACTCCTCCTCTCTCCTTCGATCTCTGTCTCTCTCTCTCTATCCCTCCATCTTTCCTTCCCTCCCTGTCACTCCATCTCTCTCCTTCTCTCTCTGTCTCTCACTTTGTCCCTGTATCTGGCTTTCCCTTCCTGACACTCCCTCTCTCTCCTTCGCTTTCTGTCTCTGCCACTCTCTCTGTCTCCCTCTCTGTCTCTCCGTCTCACTCCTTCTATCTCTGTCACTCCCGCTCTCTCTCTGTCTCTCTCTCTGTCCAACCATCTGTCTTTCCTTCTCTGTCTCTCCCTCTCTCTCCTTCTCTCTCTGCCTCTCTCTCTGTCTCTCTCTCTGTCCCTCCATCTGTCTTTCACTCTCTGTCACTCCCTCTCTCTCCTTCCATCTCTGTCTCTCTCTCTCTGTCCCTCCATCTGTCTTCCCCCCCCCCCGTCACTCCCTCTCTCTCCTTCTATCTCTGTCTCTGTCTCTCTGTCTGTCCCTCAGTCTGTCTTTCCCTCTCTGTCACTCCCTCACTCTCCTAATTCTGTCTCTCTCTCTCTATCCCTCCATCTGTCCTTCCCTCCCTTTGACTCCATTTCTCTCCCTGTCTCTCTCTCTGTCCCTCCATCTGTCTTTCCCTCTCTGTCTCTCCACACTCTCCTTCGATCTCTGTCTCTCTCACTCTTTGTCTTTCCGTCTGTCTTTCCCTCCCTGTCACTCCCTCTCTCTCCTTCCATCGCTGCCTCTCTCTCTCTCTGTCTCTCCAACTGCCTTTCCCTCTCTGTCTCTCCCACCCTCTCCTTCTCTCTCAGTCTCTGCCTCTCTCTATCCCTCCATCTGTCCTTCCCTCCCTGTCACTCCATCTCTCTCCTCTCTCTCTCTGTCCCTCCATCTGTCTTCCACCCCCCATCACTCCCTCTCACTCCTTCTCTCTCTATCCCTCCATCTGACCTTCCCTCCCTGTCAATCCATCTCTCTCCTTCTCTCTCCGTCTCTCACTTTGTCCCTCCATCTATCTTTCCCTCTCTGTCTCTCCCTCTCACTCCTTCGATCTCTGTCTCTCACTGTGTTCCTCCATCTGTCTTTCCCTCTCTGTCTCTCCCTCTCTCTACTTCTCTCTGTCTCTGCCTCTCTCTCTGTCTCTCTCTCTGCCCCTCCATCGGTCTTTCCCTCTCTGTCTCTCCTTCTATCTCTGTCTGTCCATCTGTCTTTCCCTCTCTGTCTCTCCCTCTCTCTACTTATCTCTGTCTCTGCCTCTCTCTCTGCCCCTCCATCGGTCTTTCCCTCTCTGTCACTCCCTCTCTCCTTCTCTCTGTCTCTCCCTCTCTCTCCTTCTCTCTCTCTCTGTCCCTCCATCTGTCTTTCCCTCCCTGTCACTCCATCTCTCTCCTTCTCTCTCTGTCTCTCACTTTGTCCCACCATCTGTCTTTCCCTCTCTGTCTCTCCCTCTCACTCCTACTCTCTCTGTCTCTCACTGTGTCCCTCCATCTGTCTTTCCCTCTCTGTCTCTCCCTCTCTCTCCTTCTATCTCTGTCTGTCCATCTGTCTTTCCCTCTCTGTCTCTCCCTCTCTCTCCTACTCTCTGTCTCTGCCTCTCTCTCTGTCTCTCTCTGTCTCTGACCCTCCATCTGTCTTTCCCTCAGTTGCACTCCCTCTCTCTCTCCTTCTATCTCTGTCTCTCTCTTTGTCCCTCCATCTGTCTTTCCCTCCCTGTCAATCCCTCTCTCTCCTTACATCTCTGCCTCACTCTCTCTGTCCCTCCATCTGTCTTTCCCTCTCTGGCTCTCCGTCTCTCTCCTTCTCTCACTGTCTCTGCCTCTCTCTCTGTCCCTCCATCTGTCTTTCCCTCCCTGTCACTCTATCTCGCTCCTTCTCTCTTTGTCTCACACTCTGTCCCTCCATCTGTCTTTCCCTCCCTGACACTCCCTCTCACTCCTTCTCTCTCTGTCTCTCTCTCTGCTATCACTGACACTAGGAGAACGACAGAGGGAGGGAGGGTTCGATATGACGGCATAGAGAGGGCTGTAGTGAGGGACTAACGTGGAGAGAGAGAGATTGTTGAGGTGGAGGAAGAGGATAATGTAAGATATATTAATGTGATGAAATCCTTCACTGCTGTGTACACAAACATATTTGAGATAGGTATGGAGAGAAAACGAACATCGGGAGAGGGAGGAATGCTGATGAAGTTGGGGCCCAGACGGACACTTTTGATGATCCAGAAGGAATAGCCTCCATTTTAAATGTTCAGCAAGCTATTCCACTGTGGGAACCATCACAACCTCATGATATTGTTTGTGGAAATTTCATGCTGGCTTATTGGTTAATTTTTAAACCTGTGATTGATAGATTCTTGTTAACCAAATGTATTAAGAGATAAGGGGCAAAGGTAGGATATATGGTGTAAGTTTGATCACAGATCAGCCATGATCTCATTGAATGCCGGGACGGAGGTGTGGGGTTAAATTGCATCCTCCTCTTCCAATATCCCCTGTGAAATATCCTTCTTTCTCTTTCAGTCACCCTGTCAGTCTATGTCTCTCTGTTTCTCTCTTTCTGTCTCTCTCTCTGTCTCTATCGGACAGTGTAGAGTGAGATTCACTCTGTATCCACCCCATGATGTTCCTGTCCTGGGACTGTTGGATGGGACAGTGTCGAAGGAGCATTACTCTGTATCTAATCCATGCTGTACCTGTCTGGGGAATGTTGATGGGAGAGTGCAAACAGAGAGGTCTGGGACCAGGGTCCTCATGGGGAGGACTTAATGGTGCCTCCTAATTGACCAGTTAGCAATATTGGTGCTCCAGGGATGAAAGGGACATTGGCTGAGTGGATACGACATTGGCTGAGAGAGTGGACAATGGTTGTTTCAGACTGGAGGGAGGTATACAGTGGAGGTTTATATTAGGACCACTGATCTTTTTGATATATACTAATGACTTGGACTTGTGTTTACAGGGCATAACTTCAATGTTTGCCAATGTTTGTGTCATCTGCAATGTAATAAACAGGGAAGGGAATAGTAGCAGACTTCAGGAGGATAGAGGCAGTCTGGTGAAATGGAACACACAAGAACAAATGAATTAGGAGCAGGAGTAGGCCATTCGGCCCCTCGAGCCTGCTCTGCCATTCAATGGCTGATCTGATTGTGAACTCAACTCCACTTTCCTGTCTGTGTCCCATAACCCTTGACTCACAAATTGATCAAAAATCTATCGAACTCAGCCTTGAATATATTCAATGATCCAGCCTCCACTGGTCTCTGGGGAAGAGAATTCCACAGACTGACCCCCCTCTGAGAGAAACACATTTCTCCTCAGCTCAATTTTAAATGGAACGTCCCTAATTTTTAAACTGTGTCAAGCTCACATTTTCCCACATTGTACTCCATCTGACAATGTTTTGCTCACTCACTTAACCTATGGAAATCTCTTTGGAGACACTTTATGTCCTCTTGACAGCTTACTATCCAACCTATCATTGGACAGACACAGGGCAGGTTAACTTCAATGCTGAGAAATGTGAAGTGATGCATTTTGGAAGGAAGACTGAGTGATATAAACTAAATGGTACAATGTTAGAATGGGTGACAGGACAGAGAGATCTGGGATTTCATCAATGTTCCCTGTTCTACCCAAAAACTCAATTTGGGGCTTGGAATCTGTGAGTTGAATTTAGCTTCATCCTGAAAAGTGTTAGCAAACGTGTTGGGAAATGTGTCAAAAGCTGTTTCCATTCAGACATTCCTGCATTGTGGAAGTGTGAGCTATCTTTGCAGAGACAGGAAATAGAGTTGTTTGAATGGACCTGCAGGTTTTGGTTGATGCAATAAGGTGAGAATTTGAATTGTGTCCCTTCCAGATACACAGAATTGAAGGTATTTACACAACACCACATGAAGTAGTTTACCAATGTCTGACAAACTTCAAAGACTTCAAACACATGGAAGAAGAGGAGAAGGGAACAATATACAAAACCTCAGTCATTCAGACAACAGCAGTTTGAAAATGAATCTCTTTTTATGGGTTTTAATTTGAAGGCCTGAGCTGATGATTGAAAAAGTAGGAGTTCAAATCCCACGCTGGGCTGTTGTGAATTTGAATTTTGTTTTTTCTAAAAATAAACATAAATCTGGAATCAAAAAACCTCGAGGATGGAACGATTCACTCCTGTCTACTCGTGCAAAGCCCGTGTGTGTCTCAGTTTTGCTGTATTTATTAACGATTTAAGATGATGTGGCAGAATGCAACATACCCAAGTTTACCAATGACACAAAAATAGGCAGCATTGTAAGCAGTGTAGCTGGAAGCAGAACAATGCAAAGAGATATCTGAAGTGAATGGTTAAAACTGTGGTAGATAGATTTCAATGTCAGTAAAAAAGACTAGAACAGAGTACTTTATAAATGGTGAAAAGATAGAAACACTGGAGGTTCAAAGAGAGTTGAGGGGTCCATGTCCATTTGAGTGCAGTGTAGATTTACCAGAATGATAACTGGACTCCAAGGGTTAAATTACGAGGTGATATTACACAAACTAGGGATTTATTCCCTGGAATTTAGGAGGATCAAGGTGATTTTATCAAAGTTGTTGAGATATTAAGGGGAACTGATGGGGTAGTTTGCGAGAAACTATTTCGGCAGCTTTGGAATATATGAACAGGAGTAGGCCATTCAGCCCATCGAGCCTGCTCCTCCATTCAAGACGATCATGGCTGATCATCCACTTCAATGTGTTTTTCCCAGACTATCCTCATATCCCTTTAGGTCATTGGTATTCAGCAATCTGTCAATCTCTGCTTTAAACATACTCAATGACTGAGCTTCCACAGCCCTCTGGGATAGAGAATTCCTAAGATTCACAACCCTCTGAGTAATGACATTTCTCCTCATCTCTGTCCCAAGTGGCATCCCCCTTATTTTGATATTGTGTCCCCTGGTTCTTGACTCCCCAACCCCCAGGAGAAACATCTTACCTACATCTACCCTGTCTATCTATAATGTTACCCCAGGGTCTCCACACAGCCTGTCTTCCCGTCCCACTGCTTCTAAAGTGTCTCAGGGTCTCCTGGCACTTTCTATCTCTCTGCTTCTGTCTCTATCCCTCACTATCTCTCTGTTCTCTCTCCATTTCTATCTGTCTGATACTCTACCTCTGTTCCTCTCTCTCTCTGTCTATCACTCTCTTCCACCATGTTGGTTATCATTGGGGGTTGAGTTAAATCACAGACAAAATAAACACTTCACCTGTCTGCCCCGGAATAAATAGCAAACTTTGTGGATATTTTATGTCTGTATTCAGACAATATAGACAGGAGTGTATATTATATGATGGGATGCTGCAAATCGATTTACACTAGTACTGTCGGAAAAACAACTTCAAAAGAATTATTCACAAGTCTAGTCCAACTTAACGACAGATATGATCCGATAAGGTAATAAATGCCAAAAGTCTGGAGTTTTTTGGAGTACGTTAAGCTTTACTCTGTCTGGCTTTCAGAAATTAAACATTACACATGCACTGCAAGATTAAAGATTATACATAGGTTAGGTTACATAGAATTTTGGAAGGACTAACAAGGCGAGGGAATATCCAATGAATGGTAGGATCATAGGAAGTACCGAGCGTCAGAGGGATCTTGGTGTACTTGTCCATCGATCACTGAAGGCTGCAGCGCGGGTAGACAAGGTGGTTAGGAAGGTATATGGGATACTTGCCTTTATTAGTTGAGGCATAGAATATAAGAACAGGGAGGTTATGATGGAGCTGTATAAAACACTGGTTAGGCCACAGCTGGAGTACTGTGTACAGTTCTGGGCACCACACTATAGGAAGGATGTGATTGCACTGGAGAGGATGCAGAGGAGATTGACCAGGATGTTGCCTGGGCTGGAGCATTTCAGCTATGAAGAGAGACTGAAAAGGCTGGAGTTGTTTTCCTTAGAGCAGAGAAGGCTGAGGGGGACCTGATTGAGGTGTACAAAATTATGAGGGGCATTGATAGGTTAGATAGGAAGAAACTTTTTCCCTTAGCGGAGGGGTCAATAACCAGGGGGCATAGATTGAAGGCAAGGGGCAGGAGGTTTAGAGGGGATTTGAGGAAAAGATTTTTCACCCGGAAGGTTATTGGGTGATTTGATGAAGGTTTTAAATGTGATGAGGGTTTCTGCCTCTTCCATCCTTTCGAGTCATCGAGAGATACAGCACTTATACAGGCCCTTCGGCCCACCCAGTCTGTGCCGGCCATCAACCACCCATTTTATACTAATCCTTTCAGGCAGTGAGTTCCAGACACCCACCAGCCACTGGGTGAAGAAACTATTGATGTGTTTCGTTCTGTTAAGTTTGATGTCAATGTTTCCCCAGGATGTTGATGCTGGGGGATTCAGTGATGGGATAATGCTTTGAATGCCAAGGGGAGGTGGTTGGATTCTCTCTTGTTGCAGATGGTCATTGCCTGGTACTTGTGTGACGTGAATGTTACTTGCCACTGGTCGGTCAAGCCTGAATGTTGTCTGGGTCTTGGTGCATGTGGCTATGGATTGCTTTATTATCTGAGGCAAAATACTGTGGATGCTGGAAATCTGGAAAGCATCGAGCTGAAACACTAACTCTGTTTCTCTCTCCACAGATGCTGCCTGACCTGCTCAGTATTTCCAGTATTCTCTCCTGGGATCTCAGCTGAAGATGGTTGAGCCTCGGACACTACCCTGAGGAACTCCTGCAGTGATGTCCTGGGACTGAGATGATTGACCTCCAACAACCACAACCATCTTCCTTTGTGCTCGGTATGAGTCCAACCAGCGAATTCCCACTGACTTCAGTTTTACTCGGGCTCTTCGATGTCACACTCGGTCAAACGCTGCCTTGATGTTAAGGTCAGTCTCACTTCCCAGTAGCAGACAGGAGTGAATCGTTCCCTTTGACCCGTTGTACACTGAACAAGCTGTGTTTCTTCACAGCCTGATACAGGACTGTACACGGCCGATTAATGTAGCCCATCAAACACTCCCAGAGCAGGTTCAGCACAGCTTAGGAACAGAGTACAGTTCCTTCAACATTCTCTCTCTGTCTCTCCCTCCTGCTATCTCTGACATTAGGAGAGAGACAGAGGGAGAGAGGGTTAGATATGAAGGCAGAGAGAGGGCTGATTTGGTTGTGCAAATTTCATGCTGGCTTATTGGTTAATTTTTAAATCTGTGATTGATAGATTCTTGTTAACCAAAGGTATTAAGAGATAAGGGGCAAAGGCAGGATATATGGTGTAAGTTACATCACAGATCAGCCAAGATCTCATTTGATGCTGGAACAGGGCTGTGGGGTTGAATTGCATCCTCCTCTTCCGATATCCCCTGTGAAGTATCCTTCTTTCTCTTTTAGTCACCCTGTCAGTCCATGTCTCTCTGTTTCTCTCTTTCTGTCTCTCTCTCTCTGTCTCTATCGGACAGTGTAGAGTGAGATTCACTCTGTATCCACCCCATGATGTTCCTGCCCTGGGAGTGTGTGATGGGACAGTGTAGAGGGAAATTTACTCTGTGTCAAACCAAACCTTGTGCTTGGCTTGGGAATGTTTAATGGGACAGTGTAGCTGGAGATTTACTCTGTATCCCTGGAATTTTGAAGGCTCAGGTGTGATTTGATGATTGTTTTCAAGATAATAAGGGAAACTGATGGGGTAGACAGAGAGTAACAATTCCCACTGGCTGCAGAGTCTAGAACATGGGGGCATAGTCTAAAAATATAAACCTAGTCTAAAAACCTTTCAGGAGTGAAATGAAGAAACACTTCAACACACCAGGTGTGGTATCAGTTTGGAACTCTCTTCCACAAACAGCAATTGATGCTGAGACACTTGTTAATTTTTAAATCTGAGTTTGATAGATTTTTGTTAACCAAAGGTATTAAGGGGCAAAGATAGGTACATGGAGTTAGATCACACATCAGCCATGAGCTCATTGAATGACAGAACAGGGTTGAGGGGCCAAATGGCCTCCTCCTCTTCCTCTGTCCTACGACAAATATCCTGCGATCACGCTCTGTGTCTTGGTCTCTGTCTCCCTCTTTGTCTCTCTTTCTGTCTGTCTGTCTGTCTGTCTCTCTCTCCTCTCATCTGTGGAAATCCACACACATCAGTCAGCCATTTTAGGTTCATTTTCAGTGGCCATTTTATGTTCCCACAACACTGGGACATTTATCGCTGTCTATCCCAAACCATCTCTCTTTGTAGTCTATTTGTGTTCTCCTCACAGCTTATTGTCCCACCTAACCTAGTATCTCTCTCCTTTGCTCCGTCTCACTCACGCACTCTCCCCCTCTGAATCCCAGTCTCTCCCTCTCTGTTAACCTCTGAATCCCAGTCTTTCCTGCTCTGTTACCCTCTGAATCCCAGTATCTCCCTCTCTGTTAACCTCTGAATCCCAGTCTTTCCTGCTCTGTTACCCTCTGAATCCCAGTCTCTCCCTCTCTGTTACCCTCTGAATCCCAGTCTTTCCCGCTCTGTTACCCTCTGAATCCCAGACTCTCCCTCTCTGTTACCCTCTGAATCTCAGTCTCTCCCTCTCCGTTACCCTCTGAATCCCAGCCTCTCCCTCTCTGTTACCCTCTGAATCCAAGTCTCTCCCTCTCTGTTACCCTCTGAATCCCAGACTCTCCCTCTCTGTTACCCTCTGAATCCCAGTCTCTCCCTCTCTGTCTCTCTCTCCCTCCCTCTCTGTTTCTTTCTCTCTCGCTGTCTCTCTCTGTCTCTCAGTGTCTCTCCCTCTCTCTCTCTCTTCCTCTGTCCACACCTCTGTCTCTCTCACACCATCGCGCCCTCCCTCTCTCTGTCTCTCCCTCTCTCTGCTTCTCCATCTCTCTCTCCTTTTACTTTGTCGCTCCCTATCTCCCTTTCTCACCCTCTGTCCATGACTCTGTTTACATCTCTCTCATTCTCTGTCTCTGCCTATCTCTCTCTCTCTCTTTCTCTGTCCATGACTCCATTTGTGCCTCCCTTACACCATCTCTCCCACTCTCTCCGTCTCTCTCTCTGTCCCTCCATCTGTCTTTCCCTCTCTGTCACTCCTCCTCTCTGCTTCTATCGCTGTCTCTCTCTCTCTCTTTCCCTCCATCTTTCCTTCCCTCCCTGTCACTCCATCTCTCTCCTTCTCTCTCTGTCTCTCACTTTGTCCCTGTACCTGGCTTTCCCTTCCTGACACTCCCTCTCTCTCCTTCGCTTTCTGTCTCTGCCACTCTCTCTGTCTCTCTCTCTGTCTCTCCGTCTCACTCCTTCTTTCTCTGTCACTCCCGCTCTCTCTCTGTCTCTCTCTCTGTCCAACCATCTGTCATTCCTTCTCTGTCTCTCCCTCTCTCTCCTTCTATCTGTCTCTCCATCTGTCTTTCCCTCTCTGTCTCTCCCTCTCTCTCCTTCTCTCTCTGCCTCTCTCTCTGTCTCTCTCTCTGTCCCTCCATCTGTCTTTCACTCTCTGTCACTCCCTCTCTCTCCTTCTATCTCTGTCTCTGTCTCTCTGTCTGTCCCTCAGTCTGTCTTTCCCTCTCTGTCACTCCCTCACTCTCCTATCTCTGTCTCTCTCTCTCTATCCCTCCATCTGTCCTTCCCTCCCTGTGACTCCATTTCTCTCCCTGTCTCTCTCTCTGTCCCTCCATCTGTCTTTCCCTCTCTGTCTCTCCACACTCTCCTTCTATCTCTGTCTCTCTCACTCTCTGTCTTTCCATCTGTCTTTCCCTCCCTGTCACTCCCTCTCTCTCCTTCCATCGCTGCCTCTCTCTCTCTCTGTCTCGCCAACTGCCTTTTCCTCTCTGTCTCTCCCACCCTCTCCTTCTCTCTCAGTCTCTGCCTCTCTCTATCCCTCCATCTGTCTTTCCCTCCCTGTCACTCCCTCTCTCTCCTTCCATCGCTGCCTCTCTCTCTTTCTGTCTCGCCAACTGCCTTTCCCTCTCTGTCTCTCCCACCCTCTCCTTCTCTCTCAGTCTCTGCCTCTCTCTATCCCTCCATCTGTCCTTCCCTCCCTGTCACTCCATCTCTCTCCTTCTCTCTCTCTCTCTGTCCCTCCATCTGTCTTCCACCCCCCATCACTCCCTCTCTCTCCGTCTCTCTCTCTCTATCCCTCCATCTGACCTTCCCTCCCTGTCACTCCATCTCTCTCCTTCTCTCTCCGTCTCTCACTTTGTCCCTCCATCTATCTTTCCCTCTCTGTCTCTCCCTCTCACTCCTTCTATCTCTGTCTCTCACTGTGTTCCTCCATCTGTCTTTCCCTCTCTGTCTCTCCCTCTCTCTACTTCTCTCTGTCTCGGCCTCTCCCTCTGTCTCTCTCTCTGCCCCTCCATCGGTCTTTCCCTCTCTGTCTCTCCTTCTATCTCTGTCTGTCCATCTGTCTTTCCCTCTCTGTCTCTCCCTCTCTCTACTTCTCTCTGTCTCTGCCTCTCTCTCTGCCCCTCCATCGGTCTTTCCCTCTCTGTCACTCCCTCTCTCCTTCTCTCTGTCTCTCCCTCTCTCTCCTTCTCTCTCTCTCTGTCCCTCCATCTGTCTCCCCCCCCCCGTCACTCCCTCTCTCTCCGTCTCTCTCTCTCTATCCCTCCATCTGACCGTCCCTCCCTGTCACTCCATCTCTCTCCTTCTCTCTCTGTCTCTCACTTTGTCCCTCCATCTGTCTTTCCCTCTCTGTCGCTACCTCTCTCTCCTACTCTCTGTCTCTGCCTCTCTCTCTGTCTCTCTCTCTGTCTCTGTCCCTCCATCTGTCTTTCCCTCACTTGCACTCCCTCTCTCTCTCCTTCTATCTCTGTCTCTCTCTTTGTCCCTGCATCTGTCTTTCCCTCTCTGTCACCCTCTCTCTCCTTCTCTCTCTCTCTGTCCCTCCATCTATCTTTCCCTCCCTGTCAATCCCTCTCTCTCCTTACATCTCTGCCTCTCTCTCTCTCTGTCCCTCCATCTGTCTTTCCCTCTCTGTCACTCCCTCTCTCCTTCTCTCTGTCTCTCCCTCTCTCTCCTTCTCTCTCTCTCTGTTCCTCCATCTGTCTTCCCCCCCGTCACTCCCTCTCTCTCCGTCTCTCTCTCTCTATCCCTCCATCTGACCTTCCCTCCCTGTCACTCCATCTCTCTCCTTCTCTCTCTGTCTCTCACTTTGTCCCTCCATCTGTCTTTCCCTCTCTCTCTCTCCCTCTCACTCCTACTCTCTCTGTCTCTCACTGTGTCCCTCCATCTGCCTTTCCCTCTCTGTCTCTCCCTCTCTCTCCTTCTGTCTCTGTCTGTCCATCTGTCTTTCCCTCTCTGTCTCTCCCTCTCTCTCCTACTCTCTGTCTCTGCCTCTCTCTCTGTCTCTCTCTCTGTCTCTGTCCCTCCATCTGTCTTTCCCTCACTTGCACTCCCTGTCTCTCTCCTTCTATCTCTGTCTCTCTCTTTGTCCCTCCATCTGTCTTTCCCTCTCTGTCACCCTCTCTCTCCTTCTCTCTCTCTCTGTACCTCCATCTGTCTCTCCCTCCCTGTCAATCCCTCTCTCTCCTTACATCTCTGCCTCACTCTCTCTGTCCCTCCATCTGTCTTTCCCTCTCTGGCTCTCCGTCTCTCTCCTTCTCTCACTGTCTCTGCCTCTCTCTCTGTCCCTCCATCTGTCTTTCCCTCCCTGTCACTCCATCTCGCTCCTTCTCTCTTTGTCTCACACTCTGTCCCTCCATCTGTCTTTCCCTCCCTGTCAATCCCTCTCTCTCCTTACATCTCTGCCTCACTCTCTCTGTCCCTCCATCTGTCTTTCCCTCTCTGGCTCTCCGTCTCTCTCCTTCTCTCACTGTCTCTGCCTCTCTCTCTGTCCCTTCATCTGTCTTTCCCTCCCTGTCACTCCATCTCGCTCCTTCTCTCTTTGTCTCTCTCTCTGTCCCTCCATCTGTCTTTCCCTCCCTGTCACTCTATCTCGCTCCTTCTCTCTTTGTCTCACACTCTGTCCCTCCATCTGTCTTTCCCTCCCTCTCACTCCTTCTCTCTCTGTCTCTCTCTCTGCTCTCACTGACATTCGGAGAGCGACAGAGGGAGGGAGGGTTAGATATGACGGCATAGGGAGGGCTGTAGTGAGGGACAAATGTGGAGAGAGAGAGATTGTTGAGTTGGATGAAGAGGATAATGTAAGATATATTAATTTGATGAAATCCTTCACTGCTGTGTACACAAACATATTTGAGATAGGTATGGAGAGAAAACAAACATCGGGAGAGGGATGAATGCAGATGAAGTTGGGGCCCAGGCGGACACTTTTGATGATCCAGAAGGAATAGCCTCCATTTTAAATATTCAGCAAGCTATTCCACTGTGGGAACCTTCACACCCTCATGATATTGTTTGTGGAAATTCCATGCTGGCTTATTGGTTAATTTTTAAACCTGTGATTGATAGATTCTCGTTAACCAAATGTATGAAGAGATAAGGGGCAAAGGTAGGATATATGGTGTAAGTTTGATCACGGATCAGCCATGATCTCATTGAATGCCGGGACGGAGGTGTGGGTTTAAACTGCATCCTCCTCTTCCAATATCCCCTGTGAAATATCCTTCTTTCTCTGTCAGTCACCCTGTCTGTCTATGTCTCTCTGTTTCTCTCTTTCTGTCTCTCTCTCTGTCTCTATCGGACAGTGTAGAGTGAGATTCACTCTGTATACACCCCATGATGTTCCTGTCCTGGGACTGTTGGACGGGACAGTGTAGAAGGAGCATTACTCTGTATCTAATCCATGCTGTACCTGTCTGGGGAATGTTGATGGGAGAGTGGAAACAGAGAGGTCTGGGACCAGGGTCCTCATGGGGAGGACTTAATGGTGCCTCCTAATTGACCAGTTAGCAATATTGGTGCTCCAGGGATGAAAGGGACATTGGCTGAGTGGATACGACATTGGCTGAGAGAGTGGACAATGGTTGTTTCAGACTGGAGGGAGGTATACAGTGGAGGTTTATATTAGGATCACTGATCTTTTTGATATATACTAATGACTTGGACTTGTGTTTACAGGGCATAACTTCAATGTTTGCCAATGTTTGTGACATCTGCAATGTAATAAACCGGGAAGGGACTAGTAGCAGACTTCAGGAGGATAGAGGCAGTCTGGTGAAATGGAACACACAAGAACAAATGAATTAGGAGCAGGAGTAGGCCATTCGGCCCCTCGAGCCTGCTCTGCCATTCAATGGCTGATCTGATAGTGAACTCAACTCCACTTTCCTGTCTGTGTCCCATAACCCTTGACTCCCTAATTGATCAATAATCTATCTAACTCAGCCTTGAATATATTCAATGATCCAGCCTCCACTGGTCTCTGGGGAAGAGAATTCCACAGACTGACCCCCCTCTGAGAGAAACACATTTCTCCTCAGCTCAGTTTTAAATGGAACATCCCTAATTTTTAAACCGTGTCCCCTAGTTCTAGTCTCCCCAACAAGGGGAAACATCCTCTCAGCATCCACCCTGTCCAGTCCCCTCGGGACCTGAGATGTTTCACTCAGATCACCTCTCATTCTTCTAAACTCCAGTGGGTATAGACCCAACCTGTTCAACCTTTCCTCATAAGATAACCCCTTCATCCCAGGAATCAGCCCAGTGAACCTTCTCTGAACTACTTCGAATGCAATTATATAATTTCTTCAGTAAGGAGACCAAAAGTGTCCACAATCCTGCAGACGTCGTCTAACTTATGCCCTGTACAGCTGTAACAACACTTCCCTACTTTGATATTCTATTCACCTTGCAATAAACAACAATATTCCATTTGCCTTCCTAATCACTCGCTGTAGCTACACGGTAACATTTTGTGATTCATGTACCAGGACACCCAGATCCCTCTGTACCGTACAGTTCTGCAGTCTCTCTCCATTTCAATAATATACTGATTTTTATTCTTCCTGCTAAAGTGGACAAGCTCACATTTTCCCACATTGTACTCCATCTGACAATGTTTTGCTCACTCACTGAACCTATGGAAATCTCTTTGTAGACACTTTATGTCCTCTTGACAGCTTACTATCCAACCTATCATTGGACAGACACAGGGCAGGTTAACTTCAATGCTGAGAAATGTGAAGTGATGCATTTTGGAAGGAAGACTGAGTGATATAAACTAAATGGTACAATGTTAGGATGGGTGACAGGACAGAGAGATCTGGGATTTCATCAATGTTACCTGTTCTACCCAAAAGCTCAATTTGGCGCTTGGAATCTGTGAGTTGAATTTAGCTTCATCCTGAAAAGTGTTAGCAAACGTGTTGGGAAATGTGTCAAAAGCTGTTTCCATTCAGACATTCCTGCATTGTGGAAGTGTGAGCTATCTTTGCAGAGACAGGAAATAGAGTTGTTTGAATGGACCTGCAGGTTTTTGTTGATGCAATAAGGTGAGAATTTGAATTGTGTCCCTTCCAGATACACAGAATTGAAGGTATTTACAGAACACCACATGAAGTAGTTTACCAATGTCTGACAAACTTCAAAGACTTCAAACACATGGAAGAAGAGGAGAAGGGAACAATATACAAAACCTCAGTCAGTCAGACAACAGCAGTAGGAAAATGAATCTATTTTTATGGGTTTTAATTTGAAGGCCTGAGCTGATGATTGAAAAAGTAGGAGTTCAAATCCCACGCTGGGCTGTTGTGAATTTGAATTCTGTTTTTTCTATGTCAGTAAAAAAGACGAGAACAGAGTACTTTATAAATGGTGAAAAGATAGAAACACTGGAGGTTCAAAGAGATTTGAGGGGTCCATGTCCATTTGAGTGCAGTGTAGATTTACCAGAATGATAACTGGACTCCAAGGGTTAAATTACAAGGTGATATTACACAAACTGGGAATAATTCCCTGGAATTTAGGAGGATCAAGGTGATTTGATGAAAGTTGTTGAGATATTGAGGGGAACTGATGGGGTAGTTTGAGAGAAACTATTTCGGCAGCTTTGGAATATATGAACAGGAGTAGGCCATTCAGCCCATCGCGCCTGCTCCGCTATTCAAGACGATCATGGCTGATCATCCACTTCAATGTGTTTTTCCCAGACTATCCTCATATCCCTTTATGTCATTGGTATTCAGCAATCTGTCAATCTCTGCTTTAAACATACTCAATGACTGAGATTCCACAGCCCTCTGGGGTAGAGAATTCCTAAGATTCACAACCCTCTGAGTAATGACATTTCTCCTCATCTCTGTCCCAAGTGGCTTCCCCCTTATTTTGAAATTGTGTCCCCTGGTTCTAGACTCCTCAACCAGGAGAAACATCTTACCTGCATCTACCCTGTCTATCTGTGACGTTACCCCAGGGTCTCCACACTGCTTGTCTCCCCGTCCCCCTGCTTCTAAAGTGTGTCAGGGTCTCCTGGCACTTTCTATCTCTCTGCTTCTGTCTCTATCCCTCACTATCTCTCTGTTCTCTCTCCATTTCTATCTCTCCCTATCTCTCTGTTGCTCTACCTCTGTTCCTCTCTCTCTGACTATCACTCTCTCCCACCATGTTGGTTATCATTGGGGGTTGAGTTAAATCACAGACAAAATAAACACTTCACCTGTCTGCCCCGGAATAAATAGCAAAATTTGTGGATATTTTATGTCTGTATTCAGACAATATAGACAGGAGTGTATATTATATGATGGGATGCTGCAAATCGATTTACACTAGTACTGTCGGAAAAACAACTTAAAAAGAATTATTCACAAGTCTAGTCCAACTTAACGAAAGATTTGACCCGATATGGTAATAAATGCCAAAAGTCTGGAGTTTTTTGGAGTACGTTAAGCTTTACTCTGTCTGGCTTTCAGAAATTAAACATTACACATGCACTGCAAGATTAAAGATTATACATAGGTTAGGTTACATAGAATTTTGGAAGGACTAACAAGGCTAGGGAATATCCAATGAATGGTAGGACCATAGGAAGTACAGAGTGTCAGAGGGATCTTGGTGTACTTGTCCATAGATCACTGAAGGCTGCAGCGCAGGTAGACAAGGTGGTTAGGAAGGTATATGGGATACTTGCCTTTATTAGTTGAGGCATAGAATATAAGAACAGGGAGGTTATGATGGAGCTGTATAAAACATTGGTTAGGCCACAGCTGGAGTACTGTGTACAGTTCTGGGCACCACACTATAGGAAGGATGTGATTGCACTGGAGAGGATGCAGAGGAGATTGACCAGGATGTTGCCTGGGCTGGAGCATTTCAGCTATGAAGAGAGACTGAAAAGGCTGGAGTTGTTTTCCTTAGAGCAGAGAAGGCTGAGGGGGGACCTGATTGAGGTGTACAAAATTATGAGGGGCATTGATAGGTTAGATAGGAAGAAACTTTTTCCTTTAGCGGAGGGGTCAATAACCAGGGGGCATAGATTGAAGGTAAGGGGCAGGAGGTTTAGAGGGGATTTGAGGAAAAGATTCTTCTCCTGGAAGGTTATTGGGTGATTTGATGAAGGTTTACAAAATAATAAGGGAAACTGATAGGGTGGACTGAGAGTAAATATTCCCTTTGGCTGCAGAGTCAGGAACTTGGGGCATAGTCAAAAAATATAAACAGTGGCCACTTTGACTTCATCCCATCGTGTCGTATGTACATTCTCACATATAGCAGGTATAGCAGCACATATATAACAGGATTGCAGGTATAACTGTAGTCATAGTATTCAGCTGAAAATTGATCAGTTACATTGTTATTTCAGTCCATATTTACAGTACACACGGTACCTTACTGTTGTAATCAAGTCATATAGTGTCTATTCATCCCACTGGGGCAAAATGTCACTGGCTCAACATTCTCACCAAATACTAAAGCATTCCACAATGCAAGACTCACAAATTCAACACAAGTTTCCTTTTCTGAGTCTCGCTGGTCTGTTCTGATTCTCTGAGGGATTACTGATGCTTATCCTCCACATGAGCAGTCGTCCTAATCCCGTGTGCCTGTCCTGCTCCCAAACCCGGCATCCGCTTACAATAAGGCAAGTGATACAGGAGCGTCTCAGTGACTGAGGCAGGTGAGTCTTGAGGCTGAGCCGGGCTCAGTGAGTGACCCGGGTTAATCCGACACTCCAGGGAATGTTTTAACGGAGCTTTACTCTGTATCTAACCCGTGCTGTACCTTCTCTGAGATTGTTTGATGGGGCAGTGCAGACGAGGAGAGTTATTCCTTACCCATTTTAAATATGGAGAAGTGAATATCCAAGAGATTGTTTTAAGTGTGATGAGGGTTTCTGCCTCTACCATCCTTTCGAGTCAGAGAGAGATACAGCACTTATACAGGCCCTTCGGCCCGCCCAGTCTGTGCCGGCCATCAACCACCCATTTTATACTAATCCTTTCAGGCAGTGAGTTCCAGACACCCACCAGCCACTGGGTGAAGAAACTATTGATGTGTTTCGTTCTGTTAAGTTTGATGTCAATGTTTCCCCAGGATGTTGATGCTGGGTGATTCAGTGATGGGATAATGCTTTGAATGCCAAGGGGAGGTGGTTGGATTCTCTCTTGTTGCAGATGGTCATTGCCTGGCACTTGTGTGACGTGAATGTTACTTCCCACTGGTCGGCCCAAGCCTGAATGTTGTCCGGGTCTTGGTGCATGTGGCTATGGATTGCTTCATTATCTGAGGCAAAATACTGTGGATGCTGGAAATCTGGAAAGCATCGAGCTGAATCACTAACTCTGTTTCTCTCTCCACAGATGCTGCTTGACCTGCTCAGTATTTCCAGTATTTTCTCCTGGGATCTCAGATGAAGATGGTTGAGCCTCGGACACTACCCTGAGGAACTCCTGCAGTGATGTCCTGGGACTGAGATGATTGACCTCCAACAACCACAACCATCTTCCTTTGTGCTCGGTATGAGTCCAACCAGTGGATTCCCACTGACTTCAGTTTTACTCGGGCTCCTCGATGTCACACTCGGTCAAACGCTGCCTTGATGTTAAGGTCAGTCTCTCTTCCCAGTAGCAGACAGGAGTGAATCGTTCCCTTTGACCCGTTGTACACTGAACAAGCTGTGTTTCTTCACAGCCTGATACAGGACTGTACACGGCCGATTAATGTAGCCCATCAAACACTCCCAGAGCAGGTTCAGCACAGCTTAGGAACAGAGTACAGTTCCTTCAACATTCTCTCTCTGTCTCTCCCTCCTGCTATCTCTGACACTAGGAGAGAGACAGAGGGAGAGAGGGTTAGTTATGAAGGCAGAGAGAGGGCTGTAGAGAGGGACAAAGTTGGAGAGAGAGAGATTGTTGAGGTGGATGAAAAGGCTAATGTAAGATATATTAATTTGATGTAATCCTTCACTGCTGTGTACACAAACATATAAGAGATAGATATGGAGAGAAAAAAACATCGGCAGAGGGGGAAATGTGGATGAAGTTGGGGCCCAGGCAGATACATTTGATGATCCAGAAGGAACAGCCTCCATTTTAAACATCCAGCAAGCTATTCCACTGTGGGAGCCATCACACCCTCATGTTATTTGTTGTGCAAATTTCTTGCTGGCATATTGGTTAATTTTTAAAGCTGTGATTGATAGATTCTTGTTTACCAAAGGTATTAAGAGATAAGGGGCAAAGGCAGGATATATGGTGTAAGTTACATCACAGATCAGCCCTGATTTCATTTGATGCAGGAACAGGATTGTGGGGTTAAATTGCAGCCTCCTCTTCCAGTATCCCCTTTGAAGTATCCTTCTTTCTCTTTTAGTCACCCTGTCAGTCCATGTCTCTCTGTTTCTCTCTTTCTGTCTCTCTCTCTGTCTCTATCGGACAGTGTAGAGTGAGATTCACTCTGTATCCACCCCATGATGTTCCTGCCCTGGGAGTGTGTGATGGGACAGTGTCGAGGGAAATTTACTCTGTGTCAAACCCAACATTGTGCTTGGCTTGGGAATATTTAATGGGACAGTGTAGCTGGAGATTTACTCTGTATCCCTGGAATTTTGAAGGCTCAGGTGTGATTTGATGATTGTTTTCAAGATAATAAGGGAAACTGATGGGGTGGACAGAGAGTAACAATTCCCACTGGCTGCAGAGTCTAGAACATGGGGGCATAGTCTAAAAATATAAACCTAGTCTAAAAACCTTTCAGGAGTGAAATGAAGAAACACTTCAACACACCAGGTGTGGTATCAGTTTGGAACTCTCTTCCACAAACAGCAATTGATGCTGAGACACTTGTTAATTTTTAAATCTGAGTTTGATAGATTTTTGTTAACCAAAGGTATTAAGGGGCAAAGATAGGTACATGGAGTTAGATCACACATCAGCCATGAGCTCATTGAATGACAGAACAGGGTTGAGGGGCCAAATGGCCTCCTCCTCTTCCTCTGTCCAACGCCCAATATCCTGCGATCACTCTCTGTGTCTTGGTCTCTGTCTCCCTCTTTGTCTCTCTTTCTGTCTGTCTGTCTGTCTCTCTCTCTCTCCTCTCATCTGTGGAAATCCACACACATCAGTCAGCCATTTTAGGTTCATTTTCAGTGGCCATTTTATGTTACCACAACACTGGGACATTTATCGCTGTCTATCCCAAACCATCTCTCTTTGTAGTCTATTTGTGTCCTCCTCACAGCTTATTGTCCCACCTAACCTAGTATCTCTCTCCTTTGCTCCATCTCACTCACGCACTCTCCCCCCTCTCTCTCCCCCCCCATTTCTCTCTCCTCCCATTTCTCTCTTCCCCCCCCCCCACCCCCCCGCAATCTCTCTTTAAGTGTCCTGTTATCACATCCTTTATTATAGATTCGACCATTTTCCCTATGACTGATGTTAGACGAACAGGTCTTTAGTTCTCTATTTTCTCCCTCCTTCCTTTTGTAAATAGTGGGGTTACATTTGCTACCTTCTAATCTGACTCTCTCACTCTGCCTCTCTCACACTGCCTCTGTCCCTCGCTATCTGACTTTCCCCCTCTCTCTCGCTCTATCTCTCCCTCTCTCTCTCTCTACCTCTGTCCACGTCTCAATTTGTGCCTCCCTCACACCAGCGCTCCCTCTCTCTCTGTCTCTCTCTATCTTTCTGTCTGCCTCTCTCTCTCTGTCTGCCTCTCTCTCTCTCTGCCTCTCTCTCTCTCTCTCTGTCACTCCCTCTCTCTCTGTCTCTCTCTATCTTTCTGTCTGCCTCTCTCTCTCTGTCTCTCTCTCTCTCTCTCTGCCTCTCTCTCTCTCTCTGTCACTCCCTCTCTCTCTTTCGCTGCCTCTGTCCATGTCTGAGTTTGTGTCGACTCCACACCATCTCTCCCTCCCTCTCTCTCTCTCTCACTCCCTCTCTCCCTCCCTCTCTCCCTCCCTCTCTCCCTCCCTCTCTCTCTCTCTTTCTCCCTCTCTCCCTCCCTCTCTCTCTCTCTTTCTCCCTCTCTCCCTCCCTCTCTGTCTCTGTCTCAGAGTTACAGCTCAGATGATTAACCTCTTTATCCATGTGTTATGAACACGGGACTTTGTCTCTCTCCCATTTTCCAGGATGTTGCCAGGACTGGAGAATTGTAGCTATGAGGATAGGCAGGGGTTGTTGTCCTTGGAAAAGAGAAGGCTGAGGGGAGATCTGATTGAAATGTACAAAATGTTGAGGGTCCTGGATAGAGTGGAGGTGAAGGGCAGAGAACCATAGCAGAAAGGTCAGTGACGAGGGGGCATAGATTTAAAGTGATTGGCAGAAAAATTAGAGGGGAGTTGAGGAAAATCTTTTTCACCCAGGGGGTCGCGATGGTCTGGAACTCACTGCCTGAAAGGGTAGTTGAGGCAGAGACCCTCAACTCATTCAGAAGGAGTCTGGAAAGACACCTCAAGTGCGGTAAGCTGCAGGGCTCCAACCAAATGCTGGAAGGTGGGATTAGAATCGGTTGATCGTTTTTCGGCTGGCACAGAGAGGATGGGCCAAGTGGCCTCTTTCTGTTCCTTAAAATTTCTATGTTGCCCTCGCCAACTCTATTTTTCCCTCTGTTACCCTCTGAATCCCAGTCTCTCCCTCTCTGTTACATTCTGAATCCCAGTCTCTCCCTCTCTGTTACCCTCTGAATCCCAGACTCTCTCTCTCTGTTACACTCTGAATCCCAGTCTCTCCCTCTCTGTTTCCCTCTGAATCCCAGACTCTCTCTCTCTGTTACACTCTGAATCCCAGTCTCGCCCTCTCTGTTACACTCTGGATCCCAGACTCTCCCTCTCTTTTACACTCTGGATCCCAGACTCTCCCTCTCTGTTACCCTCTGAATCCCAGACTCTCCCTCTCTTTTACACTCTGGATCCCAGACTCTCCCTCTCTGTTACCCTCTGAATCCCAGTTTCTCCCTCTCTGTTACCCTCTGAATCCCAGACTCTCCCTCTCTGTTACCCTCTGAATCCCAGGCTCTGCCTCTCTGTTACCCTCTGAATCCCAGTCTCTCCCTCTCTGTTTCCCTCTGAATCCCAGACTCTCCCTCTCTGTTACACTCTGAATCCCAGTCTCTCCCTCTCTTTTACACTCTGGATCCCAGACTCTCCCTCTCTGTTACCCTCTGAATCCCAGTCTCTCCCTCTCTGTTTCCCTCTGAATCCCTGACTCTCCCTCTCTGTTACACTCTGAATCCCAGTCTCCCCTTCTCTTTTACACTCTGAATCCCAGTCTCTCCCTCT
Organism: Heterodontus francisci; assembly: GCF_036365525.1. NCBI lineage: Eukaryota > Metazoa > Chordata > Chondrichthyes > Heterodontiformes > Heterodontidae > Heterodontus > Heterodontus francisci. Next base: position 48,817 of record NW_027140832.1, on the reverse strand, counting down.
CTGTTTCCCTCTGAATCCCAGACTCTCCCTCTCTTTTACACTCTGAATCCCAGTCTCTCCCTCTCTGTTTCCCTCTGAATCCCAGACTCTCCCTCTCTGTTACACTCTGAATCCCAGTCTCTCCCTCTCTGTTTCCCTCTGAATCCCAGTCTCTCCCTCTCTGTTACCCTCTGAATCCCAGACTCTCTCTCTCTGTTACACTCTGAATCCCAGTCTCTCCCTCTCTGTTTCCCTCTGAATCCCAGACTCTCTCTCTCTCTGTTACACTCTGAATCCCAGACTCTCCCTCTCTGTTACACTCTGGATCCCAGACTCTCCCTCTCTGTTACCCTCTGAATACCAGACTCTCCCTCTCTGTTACCCTCTGAATCCCAGTCTCTCCCTCTCTGTTTCCCTCTGAATCCCAGACTCTCCCTCTCTGTTACCCTCTGAATCCCAGTCTCTCCCTCTCTTTTACACTCTGGATCCCAGACTCTCCCTCTCTGTTACCCTCTGAATCTCAGTTTCTCCCTCTCTGTTACCCTCTGAATCCCAGGCTCTCCCTCTCTGTTACCCTCTGAATCCCAGTCTCTCCCTCTCTGTTTCCCTCTGAATCCCAGACTCTCCCTCTCTGTTACCCTCTGAATCCCAGTCTCTCCCTCTCTTTTACACTCTGGATCCCAGACTCTCCCTCTCTGTTACCCTCTGAATCCCAGTTTCTCCCTCTCTGTTACCATCTGAATCCCAGGCTCTCCCTCTCTGTTACCCTCTGAATCCCAGTCTCTCCCTCTCTGTTTCCCTCTGAATCCCAGACTCTCCCTCTCTGTTACACTCTGAATCCCAGTCTCTCCCTCTCTTTTACACTCTGGATCCCAGACTCTCCCTCTCTGTTACCCTCTGAATCCCAGTCTCTCCCTCTCTGTTTCCCTCTGAATCCCAGACTCTCCCTCTCTGTTACACTCTGAATCCCAGTCTCCCCTTCTCTTTTACACTCTGAATCCCAGTCTCTCCCTCTCTGTTTCCCTCTGAATCCCAGACTCTCCCTCTCTGTTACACTCTGAATCCCAGTCTCTCCCTCTCTGTTTCCCTCTGAATCCCAGACTCTCCCTCTCTGTTGCACTCTGAATCCCAGTCTCTCCCTCTCTTTTACACTCTGGATCCCAGACTCTCCCTCTCTGTTACCCTCTGAATCCCAGTCTCTCCCTCTCTGTTTCCCTCTGAATCCCAGACTCTCCCTCTCTGTTACAGTCTGAATCCCAGTCTCTCCCTCTCTTTTACACTCTGAATCCCAGTCTCTCCCTCTCTGTTACCCTCTGAATCCCAGTCTCTCCCTCTCTGTTACCCTCTGAATCCCAGACTCTCCCTCTCTGTTACCCTCTGAATCCCAGTCTCTCCCTCTCTGTTACCCTCTGAATCCCAGTCTCTCCCTCTCTGTTACCCTGTGAATCCCAGTCTCTCCCTCTCTGTTTCCCTCTGAATCCCAGACTCTCCCTCTCTGTTACACTCTGAATCCCAGTCTCTCCCTCTCTGTTACACTCTGAATCCCAGTCTCTCCCTCTCTGTTACCCTCTGAATCCCAGACTCTCTCTCTCTGTTACACTCTGAATCCCAGTCTCTCCCTCTCTGTTTCCCTCTGAATCCCAGACTCTCTCTCTCTGTTACACTCTGAATCCCAGTCTCTCCCTCTCTGTTACACTCTGGATCCCAGACTCTCCCTCTCTTTTACACTCTGGATCCCAGACTCTCCCTCTCTGTTACCCTCTGAATCCCAGACTCTCCCTCTCTTTTACACTCTGGATCCCAGACTCTCCCTCTCTGTTACACTCTGAATCCCAGTCTCTCCCTCTCTTTTACACTCTGGATCCCAGACTCTCCCTCTCTGTTACCCTCTGAATCCCAGTCTCTCCCTCTCTGTTTCCCTCTGAATCCCTGACTCTCCCTCTCTGTTACACTCTGAATCCCAGTCTCCCCTTCTCTTTTACACTCTGAATCCCAGTCTCTCCCTCTCTGTTTCCCTCTGAATCCCAGACTCTCCCTCTCTTTTACACTCTGAATCCCAGTCTCTCCCTCTCTGTTTCCCTCTGAATCCCAGACTCTCCCTCTCTGTTACACTCTGAATCCCAGTCTCTCCCTCTCTGTTTCCCTCTGAATCCCAGTCTCTCCCTCTCTGTTACCCTCTGAATCCCAGACTCTCTCTCTCTGTTACACTCTGAATCCCAGTCTCTCCCTCTCTGTTTCCCTCTGAATCCCAGACTCTCTCTCTCTCTGTTACACTCTGAATCCCAGACTCTCCCTCTCTGTTACACTCTGGATCCCAGACTCTCCCTCTCTGTTACCCTCTGAATACCAGACTCTCCCTCTCTGTTACCCTCTGAATCCCAGTCTCTCCCTCTCTGTTTCCCTCTGAATCCCAGACTCTCCCTCTCTGTTACCCTCTGAATCCCAGTCTCTCCCTCTCTTTTACACTCTGGATCCCAGACTCTCCCTCTCTGTTACCCTCTGAATCCCAGTTTCTCCCTCTCTGTTACCCTCTGAATCCCAGGCTCTCCCTCTCTGTTACCCTCTGAATCCCAGTCTCTCCCTCTCTGTTTCCCTCTGAATCCCAGACTCTCCCTCTCTGTTACCCTCTGAATCCCGGTCTCTCCCTCTCTTTTAAACTCTGGATCCCAGACTCTCCCTCTCTGTTACCCTCTGAATCCCAGTTTCTCCCTCTCTGTTACCATCTGAATCCCAGGCTCTCCCTCTCTGTTACCCTCTGAATCCCAGTCTCTCCCTCTCTGTTTCCCTCTGAATCCCAGACTCTCCCTCTCTGTTACACTCTGAATCCCAGTCTCTCCCTCTCTTTTACACTCTGGATCCCAGACTCTCCCTCTCTGTTACCCTCTGAATCCCAGTCTCTCCCTCTCTGTTTCCCTCTGAATCCCAGACTCTCCCTCTCTTTTACACTCTGAATCCCAGTCTCCCCTTCTCTTTTACACTCTGAATCCCAGTCTCTCCCTCTCTGTTTCCCTCGGAATCCCAGACTCTCCCTCTCTGTTACACTCTGAATCCCAGTCTCTCCCTCTCTGTTTCCCTCTGAATCCCAGACTCTCCCTCTCTGTTGCACTCTGAATCCCAGTCTCTCCCTCTCTTTTACACTCTGGATCCCAGACTCTCCCTCTCTGTTACCCTCTGAATCCCAGTCTCTCCCTCTCTGTTTCCCTCTGAATCCCAGACTCTCCCTCTCTGTTACAGTCTGAATCCCAGTCTCTCCCTCTCTTTTACACTCTGAATCCCAGTCTCTCCCTCTCTGTTACCCTCTGAATCCCAGTCTCTCCCTCTCTGTTACCCTCTGAATCCCAGACTCTCCCTCTCTGTTACCCTCTGAATCCCAGTCTCTCCCTCTCTGTTACCCTCTGAATCCCAGTCTCTCCCTCTCTGTTACCCTGTGAATCCCAGTCTCTCCCTCTCTGTTTCCCTCTGAATCCCAGACTCTCCCTCTCTGTTACACTCTGAATCCCAGTCTCTCCCTCTCTGTTACACTCTGAATCCCAGTCTCTCCCTCTCTGTTACCCTCTGAATCCCAGACTCTCTCTCTCTGTTACACTCTGAATCCCAGTCTCTCCCTCTCTGTTTCCCTCTGAATCCCAGACTCTCTCTCTCTGTTACACTCTGAATCCCAGTCTCTCCCTCTCTGTTACACTCTGGATCCCAGACTCTCCCTCTCTTTTACACTCTGGATCCCAGACTCTCCCTCTCTGTTACCCTCTGAATCCCAGACTCTCCCTCTCTTTTACACTCTGGATCCCAGACTCTCCCTCTCTGTTACCCTCTGAATCCCAGTTTCTCCCTCTCTGTTACCCTCTGAATCCCAGACTCTCCCTCTCTGTTACCCTCTGAATCCCAGGCTCTGCCTCTCTGTTACCCTCTGAATCCCAGTCTCTCCCTCTCTGTTTCCCTCTGAATCCCAGACTCTCCCTCTCTGTTACACTCTGAATCCCAGTCTCTCCCTCTCTTTTACACTCTGGATCCCAGACTCTCCCTCTCTGTTACCCTCTGAATCCCAGTCTCTCCCTCTCTGTTTCCCTCTGAATCCCTGACTCTCCCTCTCTGTTACACTCTGAATCCCAGTCTCCCCTTCTCTTTTACACTCTGAATCCCAGTCTCTCCCTCTCTGTTTCCCTCTGAATCCCAGACTCTCCCTCTCTTTTACACTCTGAATCCCAGTCTCTCCCTCTCTGTTTCCCTCTGAATCCCAGACTCTCCCTCTCTGTTACACTCTGAATCCCAGTCTCTCCCTCTCTGTTTCCCTCTGAATCCCAGTCTCTCCCTCTCTGTTACCCTCTGAATCCCAGACTCTCTCTCTCTGTTACACTCTGAATCCCAGTCTCTCCCTCTCTGTTTCCCTCTGAATCCCAGACTCTCTCTCTCTCTGTTACACTCTGAATCCCAGACTCTCCCTCTCTGTTACACTCTGGATCCCAGACTCTCCCTCTCTGTTACCCTCTGAATACCAGACTCTCCCTCTCTGTTACCCTCTGAATCCCAGTCTCTCCCTCTCTGTTTCCCTCTGAATCCCAGACTCTCCCTCTCTGTTACCCTCTGAATCCCAGTCTCTCCCTCTCTTTTACACTCTGGATCCCAGACTCTCCCTCTCTGTTACCCTCTGAATCCCAGTTTCTCCCTCTCTGTTACCCTCTGAATACCAGGCTCTCCCTCTCTGTTACCCTCTGAATCCCAGTCTCTCCCTCTCTGTTTCCCTCTGAATCCCAGACTCTCCCTCTCTGTTACCCTCTGAATCCCAGTCTCTCCCTCTCTTTTACACTCTGGATCCCAGACTCTCCCTCTCTGTTACCCTCTGAATCCCAGTTTCTCCCTCTCTGTTACCATCTGAATCCCAGGCTCTCCCTCTCTGTTACCCTCTGAATCCCAGTCTCTCCCTCTCTGTTTCCCTCTGAATCCCAGACTCTCCCTCTCTGTTACACTCTGAATCCCAGTCTCTCCCTCTCTTTTACACTCTGGATCCCAGACTCTCCCTCTCTGTTACCCTCTGAATCCCAGTCTCTCCCTCTCTGTTTCCCTCTGAATCCCAGACTCTCCCTCTCTGTTACACTCTGAATCCCAGTCTCCCCTTCTCTTTTACACTCTGAATCCCAGTCTCTCCCTCTCTGTTTCCCTCTGAATCCCAGACTCTCCCTCTCTGTTACACTCTGAATCCCAGTCTCTCCCTCTCTGTTTCCCTCTGAATCCCAGACTCTCCCTCTCTGTTGCACTCTGAATCCCAGTCTCTCCCTCTCTTTTACACTCTGGATCCCAGACTCTCCCTCTCTGTTACCCTCTGAATCCCAGTCTCTCCCTCTCTGTTTCCCTCTGAATCCCAGACTCTCCCTCTCTGTTACAGTCTGAATCCCAGTCTCTCCCTCTCTTTTACACTCTGAATCCCAGTCTCTCCCTCTCTGTTACCCTCTGAATCCCAGTCTCTCCCTCTCTGTTACCCTCTGAATCCCAGACTCTCCCTCTCTGTTACCCTCTGAATCCCAGTCTCTCCCTCTCTGTTACCCTCTGAATCCCAGTCTCTCCCTCTCTGTTACCCTGTGAATCCCAGTCTCTCCCTCTCTGTTTCCCTCTGAATCCCAGACTCTCCCTCTCTGTTACACTCTGAATCCCAGTCTCTCCCTCTCTGTTTCCCTCTGAATCCCAGACTCTCCCTCTCTGTTGCACTCTGAATCCCAGTCTCTCCCTCTCTTTTACACTCTGGATCCCAGACTCTCCCTCTCTGTTACCCTCTGAATCCCAGTCTCTCCCTCTCTGTTTCCCTCTGAATCCCAGACTCTCCCTCTCTGTTACAGTCTGAATCCCAGTCTCTCCCTCTCTTTTACACTCTGAATCCCAGTCTCTCCCTCTCTGTTACCCTCTGAATCCCAGTCTCTCCCTCTCTGTTACCCTCTGAATCCCAGACTCTCCCTCTCTGTTACCCTCTGAATCCCAGTCTCTCCCTCTCTGTTACCCTCTGAATCCCAGTCTCTCCCTCTCTGTTACCCTGTGAATCCCAGTCTCTCCCTCTCTGTTACCTGACCAGAGCTTTATAAATGTTCAGCACACCCTCTCTGCTTTTGTACTCACTGTGTACAGTGTAAATTGTTGTACAGTGGTATTCCCCAGGGGTTTTGATTAGGACCACTGATCGTTTTGATATATGAATGAATTAGACTTGGGTTTACAGGTATAACTTCAACATTGCGTCATTTAGTTTAGTTTAGTTTCGAGATACAGCACTGAAACAGGCCCTTCGGCCCACCAACTCTGTGCCGAGCATCAACCATCCATTTATACTAATCCTACACTAATTCCACATGACTACCACATCCCCACATTTCCCTACCACCTACCTATACTTGGGGCAATTTATAAAGGCCAATTAACCTGTCAACCAGCAAGTCTTTGGGATGTGGGAGGAAACCGGAGCACCCGGAGGAAACCCACAAAGACACAGGGAGAACTTGCAAACTCCGCACAGGCAGTACCCAGAATTGAACCCAGGTCGCTGGAGGTCTGAGGCTGCGGTGCTAACCACTGCACCACTGTGCCACCCAATGTAATTTGCAATGTAATAAACAGGGAAGGGAATAGGAGTAGACTTCAGGAGGATAGAGGCAGTCTGGTGAAATGGTCAGACACATAGCAGGTTAACTTCAATGCTGAGAAATGTCAAATGATGCATTTTGGAAGGAAGGCTGAGGAGAAGCGATATAAACTAAATGGTACAATGTTAAAATGGGTGCAGGGACAGAGAGATCTGGGATTTCATTTGTGTCACTTTTTACATCTAAAAGATTCAATTTGGGGCTTGGAATCTGTGAGTTGAATTTAGCTTCATCCTGAAAAGTGTTAGCAAACGTGTTGGGAAATGTGTCAAAAGCTGTTTCCATTCAGACATTCCTGCATTGTGGAAGTGTGAGCTATCTTTGCAGAGACAGGAAATAGAGTTGTTTGAATGCACCTGCAGGTTTTAGTTGATGCAATAAGGTGAGAATTTGAATTGTGTCCCTTCCAGATGCACAGAATTGAAGGTATTTACAGAACACCACATGAAGTAGTTTACCAATGTCTGACAAACTTCAAAGACTTCAAACACATGGAAGAAGAGGAGAAGGGAACAATATACAAAACCTCAGTCACTCAGACAACAGCAGTAGGAAAATGAATCTTTTTATGGGTTTTAATTTGAAGGCCTGAGCTGATGATTGAAAAAGCCGGAGTTCAAATCCCACACAGGGCTGTTGTGAATTTGAATTTTGTTTTTTCTTTAAAAAAACATAAATCTGGAATTAAAAAGCCTCTGGGATGGAATGATTCACTCCTGTCTACTAGTGCAAAGCCCGTGTGTGTCTCAGTTTTGCTGTATTTATTAACGATTTAAGATGATGTGGCAGAATGCAACATACCCAAGTTTACCAATGACACAAAAATAGGCAGCATTGTAAGCAGTGTAGCTGGAAGAATCAAATTACAAAGAGATATTAATATCTTAAATAAATGGGCAAAACTGTGGGAGATAGATTTCAATGTCAGCAAAAAAAGACCAGAACAGAGTACTTTATAAATGGTGTAAAGCTAGAAACACTGGAGGTTCAAAGAGACTTTGGGGGGTCCATGTCCATTTGAGTGCAGTGTAGATTTACCAAAATGATAACTGGACTCCAAGGGTTAAATTACAAGGTGATATTACACAAACTGGGGATTTATTGCCTGGAATTTAGGAGGATCAAGTTGATTTGATCAAATATGTTGAGATATTAAGGGGAACTGATGGGGTAGTTTGGGAGAAACTATTTCAGCAGCTTGGGAACATAGGAACAGGAGTAGGCCGTTCAGCCCATCGAGTCTGCTCCGTCATTCAATACGATCCTGGCTGATCATCCACTTCAATGCCTTTTTCCCAGACTGAGTTTCCACAGCCCACTGGAGTAGAGAATTCCAAAGATTCACAACCCTCTGAGCAAAGACATTTCTCCCCATCTCTGACCTAAGTGGCTTCCCCCTTATTTTGAAATTGTGTCCCCTGGTTCTAGACTCCCGAACCAAAGGAGACATCTTACCTGCATCTAACCTGTCTATCCCTTTAAGTATTTAGTATGTTTCAATAAGATCACCCCTCATTCTTCTAAACTCCAATGAGTATCGGCCCAACCTGTTCAACCATTCCTCATAAGACAACCCTTCATCCCAGGAATCAGCCGAGTGAACCTTCTCTGAACTGGTTCCAATGCATCCAGGCCTGACCATTTATCCACTTTGAAAGTTGCCAAAAACCTTAATATTTCCCTCTCACTCTGTTTATCCCATCCAATATTTCACACTCCTCCTCTTTAACTACAATATCTGCATTGTTCCCCCTCTTTTATAAAGATGGAGACAAAGTATTCATTAAGAACCGTGCCCACATCTCCCACCTCCACACACACATTCCCTTTTTGGTCCCTAATACTCTATCCTTAATTATCCTCTTGCTCTTCATTTATTTATAAAACATCTTTGTGATTTCTTTGATTTAATGGTAATATAATTTTCCGGCCATTTCTTTGCTCTCCTAATTTGATTTTTAATTTCACCCTTGTACTTTCTCCACTCATCTCGGCCTCTGTGGTATTGAGCTCTCGGTATCCGACATAAGCTTCCCTCTTGTGCCTTATCGTACCCGGTTTGATCCTTGACATCCAAGGGGATCTAGATTTCGGAGTACCACCCTGTTTGTCTTTGTCTGAACATATTTGATATCAACCCTCAGTAACTCTCACTGCTCTGACACTGATTGACCTTCAAGTAGCTGTTTCCAGTCCACTTTGCTAAAATCCCCCATCTCTGGATCCACCATCCCCTCTGCTCCCTACAAAGGACTCTCACATCCTTCTGAAAGTGTGGTCACCAGAATTGGATGCAGTATTCTGGTCGAGGCCTAACCAGAGGTTTATAAACATTCAGCATAACTTTCATGCTTTTGCATTCAGAATCTCTATTGATGAAGCCCAAGATCCCATATGCTTTGCTGACTACTTTCTCAATATGTCCTGCCACCTTCAAAGATGTATGTACATGTATCCCCAGGTCTCTCTGTCCCTGCACACTCCCTAGAACTGGGCCATTAAGTCTATATTCCCTCTCCCTATCCCTTCTGCCCATCTCACATTTCCCTGTATTAAATTCCTTCTGACACTTGTCTGCCCATCCCACTCCCCTATCTATGTCCTGTTGTAGTCGATTGGTGTCACCCTCACTGTTTGCATCTCCTCCAAGTTCGTTAACGGCAAATATTAAAATTTTACAAGAAGCACTGACTTTTGGGGAACACTGTTGTCTACCATCTTCCAGTCTGAAAAACAACCATTTACCACAACTCCCTGTTTTCTGTCCTTTCACCAATTTTTGATCCAAGCTGACACTGGCCCTCCTATCCCATGAGCCTCAGTTTTGTTAACCAGAATTTTATGTGCTACTTTGTCAAACGCTTTCTTCAAATCCATCTAAAATCCATTGCATTCCCTTCATCAACCTTCTCTGTTACTTCATCAAATTCTTGCTGGCTTTCCCTAATGAACTCAAACCTCTCCAAGTTCCTGTTGATTTTTTTCTCTTTCAATGATTTCTCCAATTCTCCTTTTGAAAGCTACTATTGAATCTGTCTCCACCATTATCAGACATTGCATTTCAAATCTGAAGCACTTGTGTGGAAAAAAAATCCTTTTCCTCATGTCGCCAATGTTTGTTTTTGCCGATCACCTTCAATCTGTGCTCTCTGGTTATCAATCCTTCAGCCATTGGAAACACTTTCTCTTTATTTCCTCCATCTAAAGCTTCCATGATTTTATACACCCCGATCAAATCTCCTTTTAATCTTCTCTGCTCTAAGGAGAACAAGCCCAGTTTCTCCAGTCTATCAGTGTAACTGTAATAATCTCATCCAGGAACCGTTCTAGTAAATCTCTTCTGTACATTCACCAAAGCCTCCATGTCTTTCCTAAAGTGTGGTTCCAGAATTGGACACAATACTGCAGCCGAGGACAAACTATTATTTTATAAATGTTTAACATCACTTCCTGACTTTTACACTCTATACCTGTTTATAAAGCTCAGGATCCCATCGGCTTTATTAACCCATCAACAAAGGGGGAAATTCTACCAGAACAATTGATCAGTTCCCTTGGACATGAATCCGTGAGTCGTTCCGAGGCTGGTGGGAGGGTTTAGAGAGAACCCCAAACTGCTCATTTTTTGAAGCAGAAAACCATCAATGCATTGGCAGGGATATTAATAAAGCCCTTCGGAAGACAGGAGGAGGCCATTCGTCCCCTCGAGACTGTACTGCCCATTCATTCAGGTCATGGCTGATTTGCTCCTTATCCACATCGAGCTGTCTCTGCTCCGAAAACATTAATACCCTTTCGGAACAAATCTCTACCGGCAATCAGGAATTAATGTCACTGCCTGTTAATACTGGGGAATTCCTTCCCTAAACCTCTCCGTCTCTCTATCTCTCATTCCTGCTTAAAGACGTTCCTGAAAACTAACCTCTTTGACCAAGCTTTCCAAAATCAATCCCAATCTCTTCCTCTCTGGTAATCTCTCCCCATTGCTATCCTTCCCTCTCCCTGTTCTTCCCTCTCTATATCTATCCCTGTCTTTCTCACTGTTACTCTCTCCACCTGGATGGAGGAGGAGAAAGAGAGGCATATATAGAGGCAGCTTTACTCGGTATCTAACCCCACACTGTACCTGTCCTGCGAGTGTTTTATAGAACAGAGAGAACAGAGATTTGCTCTGTAGATAACTCCATTCTGTACTTGGCTTGGCAGCATTTGAAGGGACAGTTTCGACGGAGCTTTACTCTGTCTCCCTGGAATTTTGAAGTGTAAGGGGTGTTAAGTTTAGTTTAGTTTAGAGTTACAGCACTGAAACAGGCCCTTCGGCCCACTGAGTCTGTGCCGACCATCAACCACCCATTAATACTAATCCTACACTAATTCCATATTCCTACCACATCCCCACCTGTCCCCATATTTCCCTACCACCCACCTATACTAGGGGCAATTGCTAATGGCCAATTTACCTATCAACCTGCAAGTCTTTAACATGTGGGAGGAAACCGGAGCACCTGGTGGAAACCCACGTAGACACAGGGAGAACTTGCAAACTCCACACAGGCAGTACCCAGAATTGAACCCGGGTCGCTGGAGCTGTGAGGCTGCGGTGCTAACCACTGTGCCACTGTGCTGGGTGAATTGATCAAAGTTTACAAGACAATACTGGAAACTGATGGGGTAGATAGAGAGAAACTCTTCTCACTGGTTGGAGGAGTCTCGGACGAGGGGCACAGTCGAAAAATCGAACATTAGTCAAAGACCCTTTCAAGGGTGAAATTTATTAACACTTCTACACACAAAGTATGGTGGAATTTTGGAATTGTCTTCCACAAATGACCCCTTCCTATCTCTGCAATCTCCTCCAGCTCCACAATCCACCAATATCTGCCATCCTCTAATTCTGGCCTCTTGAACATCCCCAATTTGAATCGTTCCACCATTGGTGGCCGTGCCTTCAAGCTGCCAAGGCCCTAACTCTGGAATTCCTTTCCTAAACCTCTCCATCTCACTAACTCTCTTTCCTCTTTGAGGATTCTCCCTCAAACCAACCTCTGACCAAGTTTTTGGTCATCTGGTCTAATATCTCCTGAAGTGACTCGGTGTCAAATTTTTATTTTCTTGATTCATTTGTTGGATATGTGCGTTAGTGGCCAGGACAGCATTTATTGCCCATTCATAATTGCCCTTGAGAAGGTGGTGTTGAGCCTCCTTCTTGAACCGCTGCAGTCCATGTGGGGTAGGTACACCCACAGTGCTGTTAGGAAGGGAGATCCAGGATTTTGACCCAGTCACAGTGAAGGAGCAGCGATATAGTTCCAAGTCAGGATGGTGTGAGACTGGAAGGGAAACTTGAAGATGGTGGTGTTCCCATACGTGTTTCCTGTTTGTTTGCTCTCTCTCCCCCTCATTATTTCTAGACCTCCCTGTCCTCCTGTCCCTCTCTGTCATGGGAACCTAAGAACAGAAGGAAGTGGGTGCAGGAACAGAGAGACCTGGGGATGTGTGTGCACAAATTGAAGGTGGCAGAGCTAGTTGAGAAAGTGGTTAAAAGGCATATGGGATCCTCGGCTTTGTAAATAGAGGCTGAGAGTATAAAAGCAAGGAGGTTATGATGAAGCTTTATAAAACACTGCTTCATCCTCAACTAGTATTGTGTCCAATTCTGGACACCGTACTTTCGGAAGGATGTGGGGGCTTTAGAGAGGATGCAGAAAAGATTCACGAGCAAGGTTCCAGGGATGAGGGACTTCAGTTATGTGGATAGATTGGAGAAACTGGTGTTGTTCTCCATAGAGAAGAGAAACTTGAGATAAGATTTGATAGAGGTGTTCAAAATCATGAGGGGTCCTAACAGAGTAGATGTAGGAGTAGGAATGCAGTACATAGGACATTCCAGACCCATTTCTGTTCAGTGTTTACTTAAACAAGTGAATTGACCATTTAATATTTTTAACTTACTTAACCCTTGTGTTCCCACAAAGATCAAGGTGGTAAATTCAACAGTGGTCACTTTGACTTCATCCCATCGTGTCTTATGTACATTCTGACAGGATTGCAGGTATAACTGTAGTTATAAAATTCAGCTGAAAATTGATCAGTTACATTGTTATTTCAGTCCATATTTACAGTACACACGGTACCTTACTGTTGTAATAAAGTCATATAGTGTCTATTCATCCCACTGGGGCAAAATGTCACTGGCTCAACATTCTCACCAAATACTAAAGCATTCCACAATGCAAGACTCACAAATTCAACACAAGTTTCCTTTTCTGAGTCTCGCTGGTCTGTTCTGATTCTCTGAGGGATTACTGATGCTTATCCTCCACATGAGCAGTCGTCCTAATCCCGTGTGCCTGTCCTGCTCCCAAACCCGGCATCCACTTATGTTAAGGCAAGTGATACAGGAGCGTCTCAGTGACTGAGGCAGGTGAGTCTTGAGGCTGAGCCGGGCACAGTGAGTGACCCGGGTTAATCCGACACTCCAGGGAATGTTTAAACTGAACTGTACTCTGTATCTAACCTGTGCTGTACCTTCTCTGAGAGTGTTTGATGGGGCAGTGCAGACGAGGAGAGTTATTCCTTACCCATTTTAAACATGGAGAAGTGAAGATCCAAGAGATTGTTTTAAATGTGATGAGGGTTTCTGCCTCTACCATCCTTTAGAGTCATCGAGAGATACAGCACTTATACAGGCCCTTCGGCCCACCCAGTCTGTGCCGGCCATCAACCACACATTTTATACTAATCCTTTCAGGCAGTGAGTTCCAGACACCCACCAGCCACTGGGTGAAGAAACTATTGATGTGTTTCGTTCTGTTAAGTTTGATGTCAATGTTTCCCCAGGATGTTGACGCTGGGTGATTCAGCGATGGGATAATGCTTTGAATGCCAAGGGGAGGTGGTTGGATTCTCTCTTGTTGCAGATGGTCATTGTCTGGCACTTGTGTGACGTGAATGTTACTTGCCACTGGTCGGCCCAAACCTGAATGTTGTCCGGGTCTTGGTGCATGTGGCTATGGATTGCTTCATTATCTGAGGCAAAATACTGTGGATGCTGGAAATCTGGAAAGCATCGAGCTGAATCACTAACTCTGTTTCTCTCTCCACAGATGCTGCCTGACCTGCTCAGTATTTGAAGCACTTTCTGCTGGGATCTCAGTTGAAGATGGCTGGGCTGAGGACACTACCCTGATAAACTCCTGCAGTGAAGGCCTGGGACTGAGATGATTGACTTCCAACAGCCAAAACCATCTTCCTTTGTGCTCGGTATGATTCCAACCAGTGGAGAGATTTCCCACGATTCCCACTGACTTCAGTTTTACTCGGGCTCCTCGATGTCACACTCGGTCAAACGCTGCCTTAATGTTAAGGTCAGTCTCTCTTCCCAGTAGCAGACAGGAGTGAATCGTTCCCTTTGACCCGTTGTACACTGAACAAGCTGTGTTTCTTCACAGCCTGATACAGGACTGTACACGGCCGATTAATGTAGCCCATCAAACACTCCGAGAGCAGCTTCAGCACAGCTTAGGAACAGAGTACAGTTCCTTCAACATTCTCTCTCTGTCTCTCCCTCCTGCTATCTCTGACACGAGGAGAGAGACAGAGGGAGAGAGGGTTAGATATGAAGGCAGAGAGAGGGCTGTAGAGAGGGACAAAGTTGGAGAGAGAGAGATTGTTGAGGTGGATGAAAAGGATAATGTAAGATATATTAATTTGATGTAATCCTTCGCTGCTGTGTACACACACATATAAGAGATAGATATGGAGAGAAAAAAAACATCAAGAGAGGGGGAAATGCAGACAATGTTGGGGCCCAGGCGTATACGTTTGATGATCCAGAAGGAATAGCCTCCATTTTAAACATCCAGCAAGCTATTCCACTGTGGGAGCCATCACACCCAAACAGGCATAGACACACACACAAACACACAGGAATACCCACACAATGATATTGTTTGTGCAAATTTCATGCTGGCTTATTGGTTAATTTTTAAATCTGTGATTGATAGATTCTTGTTAACCAAAGGTATTAAGAGATAAGGGGCAAAGGCAGGATATATGGTGTAAGTTACATCACAGATCAGCCAAGATCACATTGGATGCTGGAACAGGATTGTGGGGTTAAATTGCATCCTCCTCTTCCAATATCCCCTGTTAAATATCCTTCTTTCTCTTTTAGTCACCCTGTCAGTCTATGTCTCTCTGTTTCTCTCTCTCTGTCTCTATCGGACAGTGTAGAGTGAGATTCACTCTGTATCCACCCCATGATGTTCCTGCCCTGGGAGTGTGTGATGGGACAGTGTAGAGGGAAATTTACTCTGTGTCAAACCCAACATTGTGCTTGGCTTGGGAATATTTAATGGGACAGTGTAGCTGGAGATTTACTCTGTATCCCTGGAATTTTGCAGGCTCAGGTGTGATTTGATGATTGTTTTCAAGATAATAAGGGAAACTGATGGGGTGGACAGAGAGTAACAATTCCCACTGGCTGCAGAGTCTAGAACATGGGGGCATAGTCTAAAAATATAAACCTAGTCTAAAAACCTTTCAGGAGTGAAATGAAGAAACACTTCAACACACCAGGTGTGGTATCAGTTTGGAACTCTCTTCCACAAACAGCAATTGATGCTGAGACACTTGTTAATTTTTAAATCTGAGTTTGATAGATTTTTGTTAACCAAAGGTATTAAGGGGGCAAAGATAGGTACATGGAGTTAGATCACACATCAGCCATGAGCTCATTGAATGACAGAACAGGGTTGAGGGGCCAAATGGCCTCCTCCTCTTCCTCTGTCCTACGCCCAATATCCTGCGATCACGCTCTGTGTCTTGGTCTCTGTCTCCCTCTTTGTCTCTCTTTCTGTCTGTCTGTCTGTCTCTCTCTCTCTCCTCTCATCTGTGGAAATCCACACACATCAGTCAGCCATTTTAGGTTCATTTTCAGTGGCCATTTTATGTTCCCACAACACTGGGACATTTATCGCTGTCTATCCCAAACCATCTCTCTTTGTAGTCTATTTGTGTTCTCCTCACAGCTTATTGTCCCACCTAACCTAGTATCTCTCTCCTTTGCTCCGTCTCACTCACGCACTCTCCCCCCTCTCTCTCCCCCCCCATTTCTCTCTCCCCCCATTTCTCTCTCCCCCCTCTCTCCCCCCACCCCCTGCAATCTCTCTTTAAGTGTCCTGTTATCACATCCTTTATTATAGATTCGACCATTTTCCCTATGACTGATGTTAGACGAACAGGTCTTTAGTTCCCCATTTTCTCTTTCTTTCCTTTTGTAAATAGTGGAGTTACATTTGCTACCTTCTAATCTGCCTCTCTCACTCTGCCTCTCTCACACTGCCTCTGTCCCTCCCTATCTGTCGTTCCCACCCCCTCTCTCTCTCTATCTCTCCCTCTCTCTCTTTTTCTCTCTCTCGCTCGATCTCTACCTCTCTCTCTCTACCTCTGTCCACGTCTCAATTTGTGCCTCCCTCACACCATCTCTCCCTCTCTCTGTCTCTCTCTAGCTCTCTGTCTGCCTCTCTATGTCTGCCTCTCTGTGTCGTCTTCTCTCTCTGTGCCTCTCTCACTCTCTATCTGTCTCTCCCCCAGCACTCTCTCTCTGTCTCTCCCTCTCTCTCTTTCTCAACCTCTGTCCATGTCTCAATTTGTGCCTCCCTCACACCATCGCTCCCTCTCTCTCTGTCTCTCTCTAGCTCTCTGTCTGCCTCTCTCTCCCTCTCTCTGCCTCCCTCTCTCTGCCTCCCTCTCTCTGCCTCTCTCTCTCTGCCTCTCTCTCTCCGTCTCTCCCTCTCTCTCTTTCGCTGCCTCTGTCCACGTCTCAGTTTGTGTCTCCCCCACACCATCTCTCCCTCCCTCTCTCTCTGTCTCTCTCTGCCTCTCTCTCTCTGCATCTCACTCTCTCTCTGCATCTCTCTCTCTCTCTGCCTCTCTCTCTCTCTGCCTCGCTCTCTCTGACTCTCCCTCTCTATCTCTCCCTCTCTCTCTTTCACTGCCTCTGTCCACGTCTCAGTTTGTGTCTCCCCCACACCATCTCTCCCTCCCTCCCTCCCTCTCTCCCTCCCTCTCTCCCTCCCTCTCTCCCTCCCTCTCTGTCTCTGTCTCAGAGTTACAGCTCAGATGATTAACCTCTTTATCCATGTGTTATGAACACGGGACTTTGTCTCTCTCCCATTTTCTAGGATGTTGCCAGGACTGGAGAATTGCAGCTATGAGGATAGGCAGGGGTTGCTGTCCTTGGAACAGAGAAGGCCCTCTCCAACTATCTCTGTCTCTGCCACTCTCTCTGTCTTTCTCTCTGTCCCTTCATCTGTCTTTCCCTCTCTGTCACTCCTCCTCTCTCCTTCGATCTCTGTCTCGCTCTCTCTGTCCCTCCATCTTTCCTTCCCTCCCTGTCACTACATCTCTCTCCTTCTCTCTCTGTCTCTCACTTTGTCCCTCCATCTGGCTTTCCCTTCCTAACACTCCCTCTCTCTCCTTCTCTCTCTGTCTCTGCCACTCTCTCTGTCTCTCTCTCTCTGTCCCTCCATCTGTCTTTCCCTCTCTGTCTCTCCGTCTCACTCCTTCTATCTCTGTCACTCCCGCTCTCTCTCTGTCTCTCTCTCTGTCCCTCCATCTGTCTTTCCTTCTCTGTCTCTCCCTCTCTCTCCTTCTCTCTCTGTCCCTCCATCTGTCTTTCGCTCTCTGTCTCTCCCTCTCTCTCCTTCTCTCTCTGCCTCTCTCTCTGTCTCTCTCTCTGTCCCTCCATCTGTCCTTCCCTCCCTGTAACTCCATCTCTCTCCCTGTCTCTCTCTGTCTGTCCCTCCATCTGTCTTTCCCTTTCTTTCTCTCCACACTCTCCTTCTATCTCTGTCTCTCTCGCTCTCTGTCTTTCCATCAGTCTTTCCCTTCCTGTCACTCCCTCTCTCTCCTTCCATCGATGCCTCTCTCACTCTCTGTCTCTCCAACTGCCTTTCCCTCTCTGTCGCTCCCATTCTCTCCTTCTCTCTCTGTCTCTGCCTCTCTTTATCCCTCCATCTGTCCTTCCCTCCCTGTCACTCCATCTCTCTCCTTCTCTTTATCTCTCACTCTGTCCTTCCACCTGTCTTCCCCTCTCTGCCACACCCTCTCTCGCCTTCTCTCTCTGTCTCTGCCACTCTCTCTGTCTCTCTCTCTGTCCCTCCATCGGTCTTTCCCTCTCTGTCACTCCCTCTCTCCTTCTCTCTTTCTCTCCCTCTCTCTCCTTCTCTCTCTCTCTATCCCTCCATCTGACCTTCCCTCCCTGTCACTCCATCTCTCTCCTTCTCTCTCCATCTCTCATTTTGTCCCTCCATCTGGCTTTCCCTCTCTGTCGCTGCCTCTCCTTCCTTCTATCTCTGTCTGCAAATCTGTCTTTCCCTCTCTGACACTCCCTCTCTCTCCATCTCTCTCTGTCTCTGCCACTCTTTCTGTCTCACTCTCTGTACCTCCATCGGTCTTTCCCTCTCTGTCACTCCCTCTCTCCTTCTCTCTGTTTCTCCCTCTCTCTCCATCTCTCTCTCTCTGTCCCTCCATCTGTCTTCCCACACCCGTCACTCCCTCTCTCTCTGTCTCTCTCTCTCTCTATCCCTCCATCTGACCTGCCCTCCCTGTCACTCCATCTCTCTCTGTCTCGCACTGTGTCCCTCCATCTGTCTTTCCCTCTCTGTCTCTCCCTCTCTCTCCTTCTATCTCTGTCTGTCCATCTGTCTTTCCCTCTCTGTCTCTCCATCTCTCCTTCTCTCTGTCTCTGCCTCTCTCTCTGTCTCTCTCTCTGTCCCTCCATCTGTCTTTCCCTCTCTTGCAGTCCCTCTCTCTCCTTCTATCTCTGTCTCTCACTTTGTCCCTCCTTCTGTCTTTCCCTCTCTGTCACCCTCTCTCTCCTTCTCTCTCTGTCTCTGCCACTCTCTCTGTCTCTCTCTCTCTGTCCCTCCATCTGTCTTTCCCTCTCTGTCTCTCCGTCTCACTCCTTCTATCTCTGTCACTCCCGCTCTCTCTCTGTCTCTCTCTCTGTCCCTCCATCTGTCTTTCCTTCTCTGTCTCTCCCTCTCTCTCCTTCTCTCTCTGTCCCTCCATCTGTCTTTCGCTCTCTGTCTCTCCCTCTCTCTCCTTCTCTCTCTGCCTCTCTCTCTGTCTCTCTCTCTGTCCCTCCATCTGTCCTTCCCTCCCTGTAACTCCATCTCTCTCCCTGTCTCTCTCTGTCTGTCCCTCCATCTGTCTTTCCCTTTCTTTCTCTCCACACTCTCCTTCTATCTCTGTCTCTCTCGCTCTCTGTCTTTCCATCAGTCTTTCCCTTCCTGTCACTCCCTCTCTCTCCTTCCATCGATGCCTCTCTCACTCTCTGTCTCTCCAACTGCCTTTCCCTCTCTGTCGCTCCCATTCTCTCCTTCTCTCTCTGTCTCTGCCTCTCTTTATCCCTCCATCTGTCCTTCCCTCCCTGTCACTCCATCTCTCTCCTTCTCTTTATCTCTCACTCTGTCCTTCCACCTGTCTTCCCCTCTCTGCCACACCCTCTCTCGCCTTCTCTCTCTGTCTCTGCCACTCTCTCTGTCTCTCTCTCTGTCCCTCCATCGGTCTTTCCCTCTCTGTCACTCCCTCTCTCCTTCTCTCTTTCTCTCCCTCTCTCTCCTTCTCTCTCTCTCTATCCCTCCATCTGACCTTCCCTCCCTGTCACTCCATCTCTCTCCTTCTCTCTCCATCTCTCATTTTGTCCCTCCATCTGGCTTTCCCTCTCTGTCGCTGCCTCTCCTTCCTTCTATCTCTGTCTGCAAATCTGTCTTTCCCTCTCTGACACTCCCTCTCTCTCCATCTCTCTCTGTCTCTGCCACTCTTTCTGTCTCACTCTCTGTACCTCCATCGGTCTTTCCCTCTCTGTCACTCCCTCTCTCCTTCTCTCTGTCTCTCCCTCTCTCTCCTTCTCTCTCTCTCTGTCCCTCCATCTGTCTTCCCACACCCGTCACTCCCTCTCTCTCTGTCTCTCTCTCTCTCTATCCCTCCATCTGACCTGCCCTCCCTGTCACTCCATCTCTCTCTGTCTCGCACTGTGTCCCTCCATCTGTCTTTCCCTCTCTGTCTCTCCCTCTCTCTCCTTCTATCTCTGTCTGTCCATCTGTCTTTCCCTCTCTGTCTCTCCATCTCTCCTTCTCTCTGTCTCTGCCTCTCTCTCTGTCTCTCTCTCTGTCCCTCCATCTGTCTTTCCCTCTCTTGCAGTCCCTCTCTCTCCTTCTATCTCTGTCTCTCACTTTGTCCCTTCTTCTGTCTTTCCCTCTCTGTCACCCTCTCTCTCCTTCTCTCTCTCTCTCTCTCCCTCCATCTGTCTTTCCCTCCCTGTCAATCCCTCTCTCTCCTTCCATCTCTATCTCGTCCTCTCTCTCTGTCTCTCTCTCTGTCCCTCCATCTGTCTTTCCCTCCCTGTCACTCTATCTCTCTCCTTCTCTCTCTGTCTCTCACTCTGTCCCTCCATTTGTCTTTTCCTCCCTGTCATTGCCTCTCTCTCCTTCTCTCTCTCTCTGTCCCTCGATCTGTCTTTCCCTCCCTCCCTGACACTCCCTCTCACTCCTTCTCTCTCTGTCTCTCTCTCTGCTATCACTGACACTGGGAGAGCGACAGAGGGAGGGAGGGTTAGATATGACGGCATAGAGAGGGCTGTAGTGAGGGACAAATGTGGAGAGAGAGAGATTGTTGAGGTGGATGAAGAGGATAATGTAAGATATATTAATTTGATGAAATCCTTCACTGCTGTGTACACAAACATATAAGAGATAGGTATGGAGAGAAAACAAACATCGGGAGAGGGAGGAATGCAGATGAAGTTGGGTCCAGGCAGACACTTTTGATGATCCAGAAAGAATAGCCTCCATTTTAAATATTCTGTTAGCTATTCCACTGTGGTAGCCATCACACCCTCGTGACATTGTTTGTGGAAATTTCATGCTGGCTTATTGGTTAATTTTTAAACCTGTGATTGATAGATTCTTGTTAACCAAAGGTATTAAGAGATAAGGGGCAAAAGTGGGATATATGGTGTAAGTTTGATCACAGATCAGCCATGATCTCATTGAATGCCAGGACGGAGGTGTGGGGTTAAATTGCATCCTCCTCTTCCAATATCCCCTGTTAAATATCCTTCTTTCTCTGTCAGTCACCCTGTCAGTCTATGTCTCTCTGTTTCTCTCTTTCTGTCTCTCTCTCTGTCTCTATCGGACAGTGTAGAGTGAGATTCACTCTGTATCCACCCCATGATGTTCCTGTCCTGGGAGTGTTGGACGGGACAGTGTAGAAGGAGCATTACTCTGTATCTAATCCATGCTGTACCTGTCTGGGGAATGTTGTTGGGAGAGTGGAAACAGAGAGATCTGGGACCAGGGTGCTCATGGGGAGGACTTAATGGTGCCTCCTAATTGACCAGTTAGCAATATTGGTGCTCCAGGGATGAAAGGGACATTGGCTGAGTGGATACGACATTGGCTGAGAGAGTGGACAATGGTTGTTTCAGACTGGAGGGAGGTATACAGTGGAGGTTTATATTAGGACCACTGATCTTTTTGATATATACTAATGACTTGGACTTGTGTTTACAGGGCATAACTTCAATGTTTGCCAATGTTTGTGACATCTGCAATGTAATAAAAGGGAAGGGACTAGTAGCAGACTTCAGGAGGATAGAGGCAGTCTGGTGAAATGGAACACACAAGAACAGATGAATTAGGAGCAGGAGTAGGCCATTCGGCCCCTCGAGCCTGCTCTGCCATTCAATGGCTGATCTGATAGTGAACTCAACTCCACTTTCCTGTCTGTGTCCCATAACCCTTGACTCCCTCATTGATCAAAAATCTATCGAACTCAGCCTTGAATATATTCATTGATCCAGCCTCCACTGGTCTCTGGGGAAGAGAATTCCACAGACTGACCCCCCTCTGAGAGAAACACATTTCTCCTCATCTCAGTTTTAAATGGGACGTCCCTAATTTTTAAACTGTGTCCCCTCGTTCTAGTCTCCCCAACAAGGGGAAACATCCTCTCAGCATCCACCCTGTCCAGTCCCCTCGGGACCTGAGATGTTTCACTCAGATCACCTCTCATTCTTCTAAACTCCAGTGGGTATAGACCCAACCTGTTCAACCTTTCCTCATAAGATAACCCCTTCATCCCAGGAATCAGCCCAGTGAACCTTCTCTGAACTACTTCGAATGCAATTATATAATTTCTTCAGTAAGGAGACCAAAAGTGTCCACAATCCTGCAGACGTCGTCTAACTTATGCCCTGTACAGCTGTAACAACACTTCCCTACTTTGATATTCTATTCACCTTGCAATAAACAACAACATTCCATTTGCCTTCCTAATCACTCGCTGTAGCTACACGGTAACATTTTGTGATTCATGTACCAGGACACCCAGATCCCTCTGTACCGGACAGTTCTGCAGTCTCTCTCCATTTCAATAATATACTGATTTTTATTCTTCCTGCTAAAGTGGACAAGCTCACATTTTTCCACATTGTGCTCCATCTGCCAATGTTTTGCTCACTCACTTAACCTATGGAAATCTCTTTGTAGACACTTTATGTCCTCTTGACAGCTTACTATCCAACCTATCATTGGACAGACACAGGGCAGGTTAACTTCAATGCTGAGAAATGTGAAGTGATGCATTTTGGAAGGAAGACTGAGTGATATAAACTAAATGGTACAATGTTAGAATGGGTGACAGGACAGAGAGATCTGGGATTTCATCAATGTTCCCTGTTCTACCCAAAAGCTCAATTTGGGGCTTGGAATCTGTGAGTTGAATTTAGCTTCATCCTGAAAAGTCTTAGCAAACGTGTTGGGAAATGTGTCAAAAGCTGTTCCCATTCAGACATTCCTGCATTGTGGAAGTGTGAGCTATCTTTGCAGAGACAGGAAATAGAGTTGTTTGAATGGACCTGCAGGTTTTAGTTGATGCAATAAGGTGAGAATTTGAATTGTGTCCCTTCCAGATACACAGAATTGAAGGTATTTACAGAACACCACATGAAGTAGTTTACCAATGTCTGACAAACTTCAAAGACTTCAAACACATGGAAGAAGAGGAGAAGGGAACAATATACAAAACCTCAGTCAGTCAGACAACAGCAGGAGGAAAATGAATCTCTTTTTATGGGTTTTAATTTGAAGGCCTGAGCTGATGATTGAAAAAGTAGGAGTTCAAATCCCACGCTGGGCTGTTGTGAATTTGAATTTTGTTTTTTCTAAAAAGAAACATAAATCTGGAATTTAAAAACCTCTAGGTTGGAATGATTCACTCCTGTCTACTAGTGCAAAGCCCGTGTGTGTCTCAGTTTTGCTGTATTTATTAGCGATTTAAGATGATGTGGTAGAATGCAACATACCCAAGTTTACCAATGACACAAAAATAGGCAGCATTGTAAGCAGTGTAGCTGGAAGCAGAACAATGCAAAGAGATATCTGAAGTGAATGGTTAAAACTGTGGTAGATAGATTTCCATGTCAGTAAAAAAGACTAGAACAGAGTACTTTATAAATGGTGTAAAGATAGAAACACTGGAGGTCCAAAGAGATTTGAGGGGTCCATGTCCATTTGAGTGCAGAGTAGATTTACCAGAATGATAACTGGACTCCAAGGGTTAAATTACGAGGTGATATTACACAAACTAGGGATTTATTCCCTGGAATTTAGGAGGTTCAAGGTGATTTGATCAAAGTTGTTGAGATATTAAGGGGAACTGATGGGGTAGTTTGAGAGAAACTATTTCTGCAGCTTGGGAACATAGGAACAGGAGTAGGCCATTCAGCCCATCTAGCCTGCTCCGCCATTCAATACGATCATGGCTGATCATCCACTTCAATGTGTTTTTCCCAGACTATCCTCATATCCCTTTATGTCATTGGTATTCAGCAATCTGTCAATCTCTGCTTTAAACATATTCAATGACTGAGCTTCCACAGCCCTCTGGGATAGAGAATTCCTAAGATTCACAACCCTCTGAGTAATGACATTTCTCCTCATCTCTGTCCCAAGTGGCTTCCCCCTTATTTTGAAATTGTGTCCCCTGGTTCTAGACTCCTCAACCAGGCGAAACATCTTACCTACATCTACCCTGTCTATCTGTAATGCTCCCCCAGGGTCTCCACACAGCCTGTCTCCCCGTCCCCCTGCTTCTAAAGTGTCTCAGGGTCTACTGGCACTTTCCATCTCTCTGCTTCTGTCTCTATCCCTCACTATCTCTCTGTTCTCTCTCCATTTCTATCTCTCCCTATCTCTCTGTTACTCTACCTCTGTTCCTCTCTCTCTCTGTCTATCACTCTCTCCCACCATGTTGGTTATCATTGGGGGTTGAGTTAAATCACAGACAAAATAAACACTTCACCTGTCTGCCCCGGAATAAATAGCAAAATGTGTGGATATTTTATGTCTGTATTCAGACAATATAGACAGGAGTGTATATTATATGATGGGATGCTGCAAATCGATTTACACTAGTACTGTCGGAAAAACAACTTAAAAAGAATTATTCACAAGTCTAGTCCAACTTAACGAAAGATTTGACCCGATAAGGTAATAAATGCCAAAAGTCTGGAGTTTTTTGGAAAACGTTAAGCTTTACTCTGTCTGGCTTTCAGAAATTAAACATGACACATGCACTGCAAGATTAAAGATTATACATAGGTTAGGTTACATAGAATTTTGGAAGGACTAACAAGGCTAGGGAATATCCAATGAATGGTAGGATCATAGGAAGTACCGAGCGTCAGAGGGATCTTGGTGTACTTGTCCATAGATCACTGAAGGCTGCAGCGCAGGTAGACAAGGTGGTTAGGAAGGTATATGGGATACTTGCCTTTATTAGTTGAGGCATAGAATATAAGAACAGGGAGGTTATGATGGATCTGTATAAAACACTGGTTAGGCCACAGCTGGAGTACTGTGTACAGTTCTGGGCACCACACTATAGGAAGGATGTGATTGCACTGGAGAGGATGCAGAGGAGATTGACCAGGATGTTGCCTGGGCTGGAGCATTTCAGCTATGAAGAGAGACTGAAAAGGCTGGGGTTGTTTTCCTTAGAGCAGAGAAAGCTGAGGGGGGACCTGATTGAGGGGTGTACAAAATTATGAGGGGCATTGATAGGTTAGATAGGAAGAAACTTTTTCCCTCAGTGGAGGGGTCAATAACCAGGGGGCATAGATTGAAGGCAAGGGGCAGGAGGTTTAGAGGGGATTTGAGGAAAAGATTTTTCTCCTGGAAGGTTATTGGATGATTTGATGAAGGTTTACAAAATAATAAGGGAAACTGATAGGGTGGACTGAGAGTAAATATTCCCTTTGGCTGCAGAGTCAGGAACTTGGGGCATAGTCAAAAAATATAAACAGTGGCCACTTTGACTTCATCCCATTGTGTCGTATGTACATTCTCACATATAGCAGGTATAGCAGCACATATATAACAGGATAACAGGTATAACTGTAGTTATAGTATTCAGCTGAAAATTGATCAGTTACATTGTTATTTCAGTCCATATTTACAGGACACACGGTACCTTACTGTTGTAATCAAGTCATATAGTGTCTATTCATCCCACTGGGGCAAAATGTCACTGGCTCAACATTCTCACCAAATACTGAAGCATTCCACAATGCAAGACTCACAAATTCAACACAAGTTTCCTTTTCTGAGTCTCGCTGGTCTGTTCTGATTCTCTGAGGGATTACTGATGCTTATCCTCCACATGAGCAATCGTCCTAATCCCGTGTGCCTGTCCTGCTCCCAAACCCGGCATCCACTTACATTAAGGCAAGTGATACAGGAGCGTCTCAGTGACTGAGGCAGGTGAGTCCTGAGGCTGAGCCGGGCACAGTGAGTGACCCGGGTTAATCCGACACTCCAGGGACAGTTTAAACTGAACTGTACTCTGTATCTAACCTGTGCTGTACCTTCTCTGAGATTGTTTGATGGGGCAGTGCAGACGAGGAGAGTTATTCCTTACCCATTTTAAATATAGAGAAGTGAATATCCAAGAGATTGTTTTAAGTGTGATGAGGGTTTCTGCCTCTACCATCCTTTAGAGTCATAGAGAGATACAGCACTTATACAGGCCCTTCGGCCCGCCCAGTCTGTGCCGGCCATCAACCACCCATTTTATACTAATCCTTTCAGGCAGTGAGTTCCAGACACCCACCAGCCACTGGGTGAAGAAACTATTGATGTGTTTCGTTCTGTTAAGTTTGATGTCAATGTTTCCCCAGGATGTTGACGCTGGGTGATTCAGCGATGGGATAATGCTTTGAATGCCAAGGGGAGGTGGTTGGATTCTCTCTTGTTGCAGATGGTCATTGCCTGGCACTTGTGTGACGTGAATGTTTCTTGCCACTGGTCGGCCCAAGCCTGAATGTTGTCTGGGTCTTGGTGCATGTGGCTCTGGATTGCTTCATTATCTGAGGCAAAATACTGTGGATGCTGGAAATCTGGAAAGCATCGAGCTGAATCACTAACTCTGTTTTTCTCTCCACAGATGCTGCTTGACCTGCTCAGTATTTCCAGCATTCTCTCCTGGGATCTCAGCTGAAGATGGTCGAGCCTCGGACACGACCCTGAGGAACTCCTGCAGTGATGTCCTGGGACTGAGATGATTGACCTCCAACAACCACAACCATCTTCCTTTGTGCTCGGTATGAGTCCAACCAGCGGATTCCCACTGACTTCAGTTTTACTCGGGCTCCTCGATGTCACACTCGGACAAACGCTGCCTTGATGTTAAGGTCAGTCTCTCTTCCCAGTAGCAGACAGGAGTGAATCATTCCCTTTGACCCGTTGTGTACTGAACAAGCTGTGTTTCTTCACAGCCTGATACAGGACTGTACACGGGCGATTAATGTAGCCCATCAAACACTCCCAGAGCAGCTTCAGCACAGCTTAGGAATAGAGTACAGTTCCTTCAACATTCTCTATCTGTCTCTCCCTCCTGCTATCTCTGACATTAGGAGAGAGACAGAGGGAGAGAGGGTTAGATATGAAGGCAGAGAGAGGGCTGTAGAGAGGGACAAAATTGGAGAGAGAGAGATTGTTGAGGTGGATGAAAAGGATAATGTAAGATATATTAATTTGATGTAATCCTTCACTGCTGTGTACACAAACATATAAGAGTTAGATATGGAGAGAAAAAAAACATCGGGAGATGGGGAAATGTAGTTGAAGTTGGGGCCCAGGCAGATACGTTTGATGATCCAGAAGGAACAGTCTCCATTTTAAACATCCAGCAAGCTATTCCACTGTGGGAGCCATCACACCCTCATGATAATGGTTGCGCAAATTTCTTGCTGGCATATTGGTTACTTTTTAAAGCTGTGATTGTTAGATTCTTGTTTACCAAAGGTATTCAGAGATAAGGGGCAAAGGCAGGATATATGGTGTAAGTTACATCACAGATCAGCCAAGATCACATTGGATGCCGGAACAGGATTGTGGGGTTGAATTGCATCTTCCTCTTCCAAGATCCCCTGTGAAATATCCTTCTATCTCTTTTAGTCACCCTGTCAGTCCATGTCTCTCTGTTTCTCTTTTTCTGTCTCGCTCTCTCTGTCTGTCGCTATCGGACAGTGTAGAGTGAGATTCACTCTGTATCCACCCCATGATGTTCCTGCCCTGGGAGTGTGTGATGGGACAGTGCAGAGGGAAATTTACTCTGTGTCAAACCCAACCTTGTGCTTGGCTTGGGAATATTTAATGGGACAGTGTAGCTGGAGATTTACTGTGTATCCCTGGAATTTTGAAGGCTCAGGTGTGATTTGATGATTGTTTTCAAGACAATAAGGGAAACTGATGGGGTAGACAGAGAGTAACAATTCCCACTGGCTGCAGAGTCTAGAACATGGGGGCATAGTCTAAAAATATAAACCTAGTCTAAAAACCTTTCAGGAGTGAAATGAAGAAACACTTCAACACACCAGGTGTGGTATCAGTTTGGAACTCTCTTCCACAAACAGCAATTGATGCTGAGACACTTGTTAATTTTTAAATCTGAGTTTGATAGATTTTTGTTAACCAAAGGTATTAAGGGGCAAAGATAGGTACATGGAGTGAGATCACACATCAGCCATGAGCTCATTGAATGACAGAACAGGGTTGAGGGGCCAAATGGCCTCCTCCTCTTCCTCTGTCCTACGCCCAATATCCTGCGATCACGCTCTGTGTCTTGGTCTCTGTCTCCCTCTTTGTCTCTCTTTCTGTCTGTCTGTCTGTCTCTCTCTCTCTCCTCTCATCTGTGGAAATCCACACACATCAGTCAGCCATTTTAGGTTCATTTTCAGTGGCCATTTTATGTTCCCACAACACTGGGACATTTATCGCTGTCTATCCCAAACCATCTCTCTTTGTAGTCTATTTGTGTTCTCCTCACAGCTTATTGTCCCACCTAACCTAGTATCTCTCTCCTTTGCTCCGTCTCACTCACGCACTCTCCCCCCTCTCTCTCCCCCCCCATTTCTCTCTCCCCCCATTTCTCTCTTCCCCCATTTCTCTCTCCCCCCACCCCCTGCAATCTCTCTTTAAGTGTCCTGTTATCACATCCTTTATTATAGATTCGACCATTTTCCTATTGACTGATGTTAGACGAACAGGTCTTTAGTTCCCTATTTTCTCCCTCCTTCCTTTTGTAAATAGTGGGGTTACATTTGCTCCCTTCTAATCTGACTCTCTCACTCTGCCTCTCTCACACTGCCTCTGTCCCTCGCTATCTGACTTTCCCCCCTCTCTCTCTCTCTATCTCTCCCTCTCTGTCTTTTTCTCTCTCTCGCTCTATCTCTCCCTCTCTCTCTCTACCTCTGTCCACGTCTCAATTTGTGCCTCCCTCGCACCATCACTCCCTCTCTCTCTGTCTCTCTCTATCTTTCTGTCTGCCTCTCTCTCTCTCTCTGCCTCTCTCTCTCTCTGCCTCTCTCTCTCTCTCTCTCTCTGTCACTCGCTCTCTCTCTTTCGCTGCCTCTGTCCACGTCTGAGTTTGTGTCGACTCCACACCATCTCTCCCTCCCTCTCTCCCTCCCTCTCTCTCTCTCTTTCTCCCTCTCTCCCTCCCTCTCTCTCTCTGTCTCTATCTCAGAGTTACAGCTCAGATGATTAACCTCTTTATCCATGTGTTATGAACACGGGACTTTGTCTCTCTCCCATTTTCCAGGATGTTGCCAGGACTGGAGAATTGTAGCTATGAGGATAGGCAGGGGTTGTTGTCCTTGGAACAGAGAAGGCTGAGGGGAGATCTGATTGAAATGTACAAAATGTTGAGGGTCCTGGATAGAGTGGAGGTGAAGGGCAGAGAACCATAGCAGAAAGGTCAGTGACGAGGGGGCATAGATTTAAAGTGATTGGGAGAAAAATTAGAGGGGAGTTGAGGAAAATCTTTTTCACCCAGAGGGTCGCGATGGTCTGGAACTCACTGCCTGAAAGGGTAGTTGAGGCAGAGACCCTCAACTCATTCAGAAGGAGTCTGGATCGGCACCTCAAGTGCGGTAAGCTGCAGTGCTCGGACCAAATGCTGGAAGGTGGGATGAGAATAGGTTGATCGTTTTTCGGCTGGCACAGAGAGAATGGGTGAAGTGGCCGCTTTCAGTGCCTTAAAATTTCTATGTTGCCCTCGCCAACTCGATTTTACCCTCTGTTACCCTCTGAATCTCAGTCTCTCCCTCTCTGTTACCCTCTGAATTCCAGTCTCTCCCTCTCTGTTACCCTCTGAATCTCAGTCTCTCCCTCTCTGTTACCCTCTGAATCCCAGTCTCTCCCTCTCTGTTACCCTCTGAATCCCAGTCTCTCCCTATCTGTTACCATCTGAATCCCAGACTCTCCCTCTCTGTTACCCTCTGAATTCCAGTCTCTCCCTCTCTGTTACCCTCTGAATTCCAGTCTCTCCCTCTCTGTTACCCTCTGAATTCCAGTCTCTCCCTCTCTGTTACCCTCTGAATCCCAGTCTCTCGCTCTCTGTTACCCTCTGAATCCCAGTCTCTCCTCTCTGTTACCCTCTGAATCCCAGTCTCTCCCTCTCCGTTACCCTCTGAATCCCATTCTCTCCCCCTCTGTTACTCTCTGAATCCCAGTCTCTCCCTCCATGTTTCCCTCTGAATCCCAGACTCTCCCTCTCTGTTACCCTCTGAATCCCAGACTCTCCCTCTCTGTTACCGTCTGAATCCCAGTCTCTCCATCTCTGTTTCCGTCTGAATCCCAGTCTCTCCCTCTCTGTTACCCTCTGAATCCCAGCCTCTCCCTCTCTGTTACCCTCTGAATCCCAGTCTCTCCCTCTCTCTTACCCTCTGAGTCCCAGTCTCTCCCTCTCCGTTACCCTCTGAATCCCAGTCTCTCCCTCTCTCTTACCCTCTGAGTCCCAGTCTCTCCCTCTCCGTTACCCTCTGAATCCCAGTCTCTCCCTCTCTGTTACCTGACCAGAGCTTTATAAATGTTCAGCGCACCCTCTCGGCTTTTGTACTCACTGTATACAGTGTAAATTGTGGTATTCCCCAGGGGTTTTGATTAGGACCACTGATCTTATTGATATATGAATGACTCAGACTGGGGTAAACAGGGCATAACTTCAACATTGTGCCATTTGCAATGTAATAAACAGTGAAGGGAATAGGAGTAGACTTCAGGAGGATAGAGGCAGTCTGGTGAAATGGTCAGACACATAGCAGGTTAACTTCAATGCTGAGAAATGTCAAATGATGCATTTTGGAAGGAAAGCTGAGGAGAAGCGATATAAACTAAATGGTACAATGTTAAAATGGGTGCAGGGACAGAGAGATCTGGGATTTCATTTGTGTCACTTTTTACATCTAAAAGATTCAATTTGGGGCTTGCAATCTCTAAGTTGAATTTAGCTTCATCCTGAAAAGTGTTAGTAAACGTGTTGGGAAATGTGTCAAAAGCTGTTTCCATTCAGACATTCCTGCATTGTGGAAGTGTGAGCTGTCTTTGCAGAGACAGGAAATAGAGTTGTTTGAATGGACCTGCAGGTTTTGGTTGATGCAATAAGGTGAGAATTTGAATTGTGTCCCTTCCAGATACACAGAATTGAAGGTATTTACAGAACACCACATGAAGTAGTTTACCAATGTCTGACAAACTTCAAAGACTTCAAACACATGGAAGAAGAGGCGAAGGGAACAATATACAAACCCTGAGACAGTCAGACAACAGCAGGAGGAAAATGAATCTCTTTTTATGGGTTTTAATTTGAAGGCCTGAGCTGATGATTGAAAAAGCCGGAGTTCAAATCCCACACTGGGCTGTTGTGAATTTGAATTCTATTTTTTCTTTAAAAAAACATAAATCTGGAATTAAAAAACCTCTAGGTTGGAATGATTCACTCCTGTCTACTAGTGCAAAGCCCGTGTGTGTCTCAGTTTTGCTGTATTTATTAATGATTTAAGATGATGTGGTAGAATGCAACATACCCAAGTTTACCAATGACACAAAAATAGGCAGCATTGTAAGCAGTGTAGCTGGAAGCAGAACATTGCAAAGAGATATTAATATCTTAAATAAATGGGCAAAGCTGTGGCAGTTAGATTTCCATGTCAGCAAAAAAAGACTAGAACAGAGTACTTTATAAATGGTGTAAAGCTAGAAATACTGGAGGTTGAAAGAGACTTTGGGGGGTCCATGTCCATTTGAGTGCAGTGTAGATTTACCAGAATGATAACTGGACTCCAAGGGTTAAATTACGAGGTGACATTACACAAACTAGGGATTTATTGCCTGGAATTTAGGAGGATCAAGGTAATTTGTTCAAAGCTGTTGAGATATTAAGGGGAACTGATGGGGTAGTTTGGGAGAAACTATTTCAGCAGCTTGGGAACATAGGAACAGGAGTAGGCCATTCAGCCCATCGAGCCTGCTCCGCCATTCAATACGATCCTGGCTGATCATCCACTTCAATGCCTTTTTCCCAGACTGAGTTTCCACAGTCCACTGGGGTAGAGAATTCCAAAGATTCACAACCCTCTGAGTAAAAATCCGCCACTCCAGGCTAAAGGTGGTAGTAGTTTGGAACGTGTCTTCTGCACGCAAACATTGATGCAAAATCAATTGTCATTTTTAAATCGAAGGTTGATCTCATCAAATTCCTTTTGAAAATTGAAAT
This sequence comes from Heterodontus francisci, assembly GCF_036365525.1. Taxonomy (NCBI): domain Eukaryota; kingdom Metazoa; phylum Chordata; class Chondrichthyes; order Heterodontiformes; family Heterodontidae; genus Heterodontus; species Heterodontus francisci. The sequence continues at coordinate 17,087 of NW_027140832.1, read as the reverse complement.
ATTCTTCTTTCGCTCTCTGTCCCTGAGTCACTCTGTTTCTGTGTGTGTGTGTGTGTTTCTGTGTGTGTTTCTGTGTGTGTTTCTGTGTGTGTGTTTCTGTGTGTGTGTTTCTGTGTGTGTGTGTTTCTGTGTGTGTTTCTGTGTGTGTGTTTCTGTGTGTGTGTGTTTCTGTGTGTGTGTTTCTGTGTGTGTGTGTGTTTCTGTGTGTGTGTTTCTGTGTGTGTGTGTTTCTGTGTGTGTGTGTGTTTCTGTGTCTGTGTCTGTCTATGTCTGTTTCTCTCTCCTCTCTCAGACCCTTTGTAAAGCTCCACATACATCAGTTTGCCATTTGAAGTCAGCTGCTTTTGGTTTCACCGCATCTGCAGAGGTTGCACTTCCTTATGCAGGCTGGTAAGAAACCTGTATTCCGCAGTTGGCTCCAATGTTCCCGTGAAAATTTAGATGTTGTGCGTGCCCAGTTTTTTTAATGTGAGCTCTCCCTTGAAATCTTTGAAGACGTGTGCTATTTATTGTGGAACAGGATCTGCGTGGGACATTTGAGGCTGCTGCACGCAGATTTGCAGGAACATTGACCAACACTCTCCATCCCAATCTCTTCCTCTTTCTCTCTGGTACTCTCTCCCCATTGCAATCCTTCCCTCTCTCTCTTATTCTCCATATCTATCCCTGTTCTTTCTCACTGTTACTCTCTCCATCTGGATGGAGGAGGAGAAAGAGAGGCATATACAGAGGCAGCTTTACTCTGTATCAAACCCCACAGTGTACCTGCCCCCTAGATCTAGCCTTCCCCACAAGGGGAACATCCTCCCAGCATCCGCCCTGTAAAGTCCCCTCAGAATCTTGTATGTTTCAATAAGATCACCTCTCATTCTTCTAAACTCCAATGAGTAGAGGCCCAACCTGTTCCACCATTCCTCAAAGATAACCCCTTCATCCCAGGAATCAGCCGAGTGAACCTTCTCTGAACTGATTCCAATGCATCCAGGCCTGACCATTTATCCACTTTCAAAGCTGCCAAACACCTTCATATTTCCCCTCTCACTCTGTTCATCCCATCCAATATTTCACACTCCTCCTCTTTAACTACAATCTCTGTATCGTTCCCACTCTTTTATAAAGACGGACACAGAGAATTCATTAAGAACCATGCCCACATCTCCCACCTCCACAGGTAGGAAGAAGGAGGAGAGGCAATCTAAACTAAAGGATATAGTTATAAAGGGGCTAACATTCTCTGCCTCTTCCTTTGCTCTAATATAATCCTTGATTTCTATCATTAACAATGGTTGGAACAATTAACTGAGGTTCTGTCAAGGCTTACTCACATTCTTTATCTGTGTCTCTCTGTCCCAGAGAGATGGTGAAGAAACTATTGATGTGTTTCGTTCAGTTAAGTTTGATGTCAATGTTTCCCCAGGATGTTGACGCTGGGTGATTCAGTGATGGGATAATGCTTTGAATGCCAAGGGGAGGTAGTTGGATTCTCTCTTGTTGCAGATGGTCATTGCCTGGCACTTGTGTGACGTGAATGTTACTTGTCACTGGTCGGCCCAAACCTGAATGTTGTCCGGGTCTCGGTGCATGTGGCTCTGGATTGCTTCATTATCTGAGGCAAAATACTGTGGATGCTGGAAATCTGGAAAGCATCGAGCTGAATCACTAACTCTGTTTCTCTCTCCACAGATGCTGCTTGACCTGTTCAGTATTTCCAGCACTTCCTGCTGGGATTTCATTATCTGAGGAGGTGTGAATGGAACTGAACACTGTGCAATCAACAGTGAACATCCCTACTTCTGACCTTGCGATGGAGGGCAGGTCATTGAGGAAGCAGCTGAAGATGGATGGGCCGAGGACACTACCCTGAGGAACTCCTGCAGTGATGTCCTGAGACTGAGATGATTGACCTCCAACAACCACAACCATCTTCCTTTGTGCTCGGTATGAGTCCAACCAGCAGATTCCCACTGACTTCAGTTTTACTCGGGCTCCTCGATGTCACACTCGGTCAAACGCTGCCTTGATGTTAAGGTCAGTCTCTCTTCCCAGTAGCAGACAGGAGTGAATCGTTCCCTTTGACCCGTTGTACACTGAACAAGCTGTGTTTCTTCACAGCCTGATACAGGACTGTACACGGCCGATTAATGTAGCCCATCAAACACTCCCAGAGCAGGTTCAGCACAGCTTAGGAACAGAGTACAGTTCCTTCAACATTCTCACTCTGTCTTCCTCTCTCTGTCTCTCCCTCCTGCTATCTCTGACAATAGGAGAGAGACTGAGGGAGAGAGGGTTAGATATGAAGGCAGAGAGAGGGCTGTAGAGAGGGACAAAGTTGGAGAGAGAGAGATTGTTGAGGTGGATGAAAAGGATAATGTAAGATATATTAATTTGATGTAATCCTTCACTGCTGTGTACACAAACATATGAGAGATAGATATGGAGAGAAAAAAAACATCAAGAGAGGGGGAAATGCAGACAATGTTGGGGCCCAGGCGTATACGTTTGACGATCCAGAAGGAATAGCCTCCATTTTAAACATCCAGCAAGCTATTCCACTGTGGGAGCCATCACACCCAAACAGGCATAGACACAAACACAAACACACAGGAATACCCACACAATTATATTGGTTGTGCAAATTTCATGCTGGCTTATTGGTTAATTTTTAAATCTGTGATTGATAGATTCTTGTTAACCAAAGGTATTAAGAGATAAGGGGCAAAGGCAGGATATATGGTGTAAGTTTGATCACAGATCAGCCCTGATCTCATTGAATGCCGGGACGGAGGTGTGGGGTTAAATTGCATCCTCCTCTTCCAATATCCCCTGTTAAATATCCTTCTTTCTCTCTCAGTCACCCTGTCAGTCTATGTCTCTCTATTTCTCTCATTCTCTCTCTCTCTCTGTCTCTATCGGACAGTGTAGAGTGAGATTCACTCTGTATCCACCCCATGATGTTCCTGTCCTGGGACTGTTGGATGGGACAGTGTAGAAGGAGCATTACTCTGTATCTAATCCATGCTGTACCTGTCTGGGGAATGTTGATGGGAGAGTGGAAACAGAGAGGTCTGGGACCAGGGTCCTCATGGGGAGGACTTAATGGTGCCTCCTAATTGACCAGTTAGCAATATTGTTGCTCCAGGGATGAAAGGGACATTGGCTGAGTGGATACGACATTGGCTGAGAGAGTGGACAATGGTTGTTTCAGACTGGAGGGAGGTATACAGTGGAGGTTTATATTAGGATCACTGATCTTTTTGATATATACTAATGACTTGGACTTGTGTTTGCAGGGCATAACTTCAATGTTTGCCAATGTTTGTGTCATCTGCAATGTAATAAACCGGGAAGGGACTAGTAGCAGACTTCAGGAGGAGAGAGGCAGTCTGGTGAAATGGAACACACAAGAACAAATGAATTAGGAGCAGGAGTAGGCCATTCGGCCCCTCGAGCCTGCTCTGCCATTCAATGGCTGATCTGATTGTGAACTCAACTCCACTTTCCTGTCTGTGTCCCATAACCCTTGACTCCCTAATTGATCAAAAATCTATCGAACTCAGCCTTGAATATATTCAATGATCCAGCCTCCACTGGTCTCTGGGGAAGAGAATTCCACAGACTGACCCCCCTCTGAGAGAAACACATTTCTCCTCATCTCAGTTTTAAATGGGACGTCCCTAATTTTTAAACTGTGTCCCCTAGTTCTAGTCTCCCCAACAAGGGGAAACATCCTCTCAGCATCCACCCTGTCCAGTCCCCTCGGGACCTGAGATGTTTCACTCAGATCACCTCTCATTCTTCTAAACTCCAGTGGGTATAGACCCAACCTGTTCAACCTTTCTTCATAAGATAACCCCTTCATCCCAGGAATCAGCCCAGTGAACCTTCTCTGAACTACTTCGAATGCAATTATATAATTTCTTCAGTCAGGAGACCAAAAGTGTCCACAATCCTGCAGACGTCATCTAACTTATGCCCTGTACAGCTGTAACAACACTTCCCTACTTTCATATTCTATTCACCTTGCAATAAACAACAACATTCCATTTGTCTTCCTAATCACTCGCTGTAGCTACACGGTAACATTTTGTGATTCATGTACCAGGACACCCAGATCCCTCTGTACCGTACAGTTCTGCAGTCTCTCTCCATTTCAATAATATACTGATTTTTATTCTTCCTGCTAAAGTGGACAAGCTCACATTTTCCCACATTGTACTCCATCTGCAAATTATTTGCTCACTCACTTAACCTCTGGAAATCTCTTTGTAGACACTTTATGTCCTCTTGACAGCTTACTATCCAACCTATCATTGGACAGACACAGGGCAGGTTAACTTCAATGCTGAGAAATGTGAAGTGATGCATTTTGGAAGGAAGACTGAGTGATATAAACTAAATGGTACAATGTTAGAATGGGTGACAGGACAGAGAGATCTGGGATTTCATCAATGTTCCCTGTTCTACCCAAAAGATTCAATTTGGAGCTTGGAATCTGAGAGTTGAATTTAGCTTCATCCTGAAAAGTGTTAGCAAACGTGTTGGGAAATGTGTCAAAAGCTGTTTCCATTCAGACATTCCTGCATTGTGGAAGTGTGAGCTGTCTTTGCAGAGACAGGAAATAGAGTTGTTTGAATGGACCTGCAGGTTTTAGTTGATGCAATAAGGTGAGAATTTGAATTGTGTCCCTTCCAGATACACAGAATTGAAGGTATTTACAGAACACCACATGAGGTAGTTTACCAATGTCTGACAAACTTCAAAGACTTCAAACACATGGAAGAAGAGGAGAAGGGAACAATATACAAAACCTCAGTCAGTCAGACAACAGCAGGAGGAAAATGAATCTCTTTTTATGGGTTTTAATTTGAAGGCCTGAGCTGATGACTGAAAAGGTAGGAGTTCAAATCCCACACTGGGCTGTTGTGAATTTGAATTCTGTTTTTTCTCAAAATAAACATAAATCTGGAATTAAAAATCCTCTAGGTTGGAATGATTCACTCCTGTCTGCTAGTGCAAAGCCCGTGTGTGTCTCAGTTTTGCTGTATTTATTAACGATTTAAGATGATGTGGCAGAATGCAACATACCCAAGTTTACCAATGACACAAAAATAGGCAGCATTGTAAGCAGTGTAGCTGGAAGCAGAACAATGCAAAGAGATATCTGAAGTGAATGGTTAAAACTGTGGTAGATAGATTTCCATGGCAGTAAAAAAAGACTAGAACAGAGTACTTTATAAATGGTGAAAAGATAGAAACACTGGAGGTTCAAAGAGACTTGAGGGGTCCGTGTCCATTTGAGTGCAGAGTAGATTTACCAGAATGATAACTGGACTCCAAGGGTTAAATTACGAGGTGATATTACACAAACTGGGAATAATTCCCTGGAATTTAGGAGGTTCAAGGTGATTTGATCAAAGTTGTTGAGATATTAAGGGGAACTGATGGGGTAGTTTGAGAGAAACTATTTCGGCAGCTTTGGAATATATGAACAAGAGTAGGCCATTCAGCCCATCGAGCCTGTTCCGCCATTCAAGACGATCATGGCTGATCATCCACTTCAATGTGTTTTTCCCAGACTATCCTCATATCCCTTTACGTCATTGGTATTCAGCAATCTGTCAATCTCTGCTTTAAACAAACTCAATGACTGAGCTTCCACAGCCCTCTGGGATAGAGAATTCCTAAGATTCACAACCCTCTGAGTAATGACATTTCTCCTCATCTCTGTCCCAAGTGGCTTCCCCCTTATTTTGAAATTGTGTCCCCTGGTTCTAGACTCCTCAACCAGGAGAAACATCTTACCTGCATCTACCCTGTCTATCTGTAACGTTACCCCAGGGTCTCCACACAGCCTGTCTCCCCGTCCCCCTGCTTCTAAAGTGTCTCAGGGTCTCCTGGCACTTTCTATCTCTCTGCTTCTGTCTCTATCCCTCACTATCTCTCTGTTCTCTCTCCATTTCTATCTCTCCCTATCTCTCTGTTACTCTACCTCTGTTCCTCTCTCTCTGTCTATCACTCTCTCCCACCATGTTGGTTATCATTGGGGGTTGAGTTAAATCACAGACAAAATAAACACTTCACCTGTCTGCCCCGGAATAAATAGCAAAATGTGTGGATATTTTATGTCTGTATTCAGACAATATAGACAGGAGTGTATATTGTATGATGGGATGCTGCAAATCGATTTACACTAGTACTGTCGGAAAAACAACTTAAAAAGAATTATTCACAAGTCTAGTCCAACTTAACGAAAGATTTGACCCGATAAGGTAATAAATGCCAAAAGTCTGGAGTTTTTTGGAGTACGTTAAGCTTTACTCTGTCTGGCTTTCAGAAATTAAACATTACACATGCACTGCAAGATTAAAGATTATACATAGGTTAGGTTACACAGAATTTTGGAAGGACTAACAAGGCTAGGGAATATCCAAAGAATGGTAGGACCATAGGAAGTACCGAGTGTCAGAGGGATCTTGGTGTACTTGTCCATAGATCACTGAAGGCTGCAGCGCAGGTAGACAAGGTGGTTAGGAAGGTATATGGGATACTTGCCTTTATTAGTTGAGGCATAGAATATAAGAACAGGGAGGTTATGATGGATCTGTATAAAACACTGGTTAGGCCACAGCTGGAGTACTGTGTACAGTTCTGGGCACCACACTATAGGAAGGATGTGATTGCACTGGAGAGGATGCAGAGGAGATTGACCAGGATGTTGCCTGGGCTGGAGCATTTCAGCTATGAAGAGAGACTGAAAAGGCTGGAGTTGTTTTCCTTCGAGCAGAGAAGGCTGAGGGGGGACCTGATTGAGGTGTACAAAATTATGAGGGGCATTGATAGGTTAGATAGGAAGAAACTTTTTCCCTCAGCGGAGGGGTCAATAACCAGGGGGCATAGATTGAAGGCAAGGGGCAGGAGGTTTAGAAGGGATTTGAGGAAAAGATTCTTCTCCTGGAAGGTTATTGGGTGATTTGATGAAGGTTTACAAAATAATAAGGGAAACTGATAGGGTGGACTGAGAGTAAATATTCCCTTTGGCTGCAGAGTCAGGAACTTGGGGCATAGTCTAAAAATATAAACAGTGGCCACTTTGACTTCATCCCATCGTGTCGTATGTACATTCTCACATATAGCAGGTATAGCAGCACATATATAACAGGATAACAGGTATAACTGTAGTTATAGTATTCAGCTGAAAATTGATCAGTTACATTGTTATTTCAGTCCATATTTACAGTACACACGGTACCTTACTGTTGTAATCAAGTCATATAGTGTCTATTCATCCCACTGGGGCAAAATGTCACTGGCTCAACATTCTCACCAAATACTAAAGCATTCCACAATGCAAGACTCACAAATTCAACACAAGTTTCCTTTTCTGAGTCTCGCTGGTCTGTTCTGATTCTCTGAGGGATTACTGATGCTTATCCTCCACATGAGCAGTCGTCCTAATCCCGTGTGCCTGTCCTGCTCCCAAACCCGGCATCCACTTACATTAAGGCAAGTGATACAGGAGCGTCTCAGTGACTGAGGCAGGTGAGTCTTGAGGCTGAGCCGGGCACAGTGAGTGACCCGGGTTAATCCGACACTCCAGGGAATGTTTAAACGGAGTTTTACTCTGTATCTAACCTGTGCTGTACCTTCTCTGAGAGTGTTTGATGGGGCAGTGCAGATGAGGAGAGTTATTCCTTACCCATTTTAAATATAGAGAAGTGAATATCCAAGAGATTGTTTTAAATGTGATGAGGGTTTCTGCCTCTACCATCCTTTAGAGTCATAGAGAGATACAGCACTTATACAGGCCCTTCGGCCCGCCCGGTCTGTGCCGGCCATCAACCACCCATTTTATACTAATCCTTTCAGGCAGTGAGTTCCAAACGCCCACCAGCCACTGGGTGAAGAAACTATTGATGTGTTTCGTTCAGTTAAGTTTGATGTCAATGTTTCCCCAGGATGTTGATGCTGGGTGATTCAGTGATGGGATAATGCTTTGAATGTCAAGGGGAGGTGGTTGGATTCTCTCTTGTTGCAGATGGTCATTGCCTGGCACTTGTGTGACGTGAATGTTACTTGCCACTGGTCGGCCCAAGCTTGAATGTTGTCTGGGTCTTGGTGCATGTGGCTCTGGATTACTTCATTATCTGAGGCAAAATACTGTGGATGCTGGAAATCTGGAAAGCATCGAGCTGAATCACTAACTCTGTTTCTCTCTCCACAGATGCTGCTTGACCTGCTCAGTATTTCCAGTATTTCCTCCTGGGATCTCAGCTGAAGATGGTTGAGCCTCGGACACTACCCTGAGGAACTCCTGCAGTGATGTCCTGGGACTGAGATGATTGACCTCCAACAACCACAACCATCTTCCTTTGTGCTCGGTATGACTCCAACCAGCGGATTCCCACTGACTTCAGTTTTACTCGGGCTCCTCGATGTCACACTCAGTCAAACGCTGCCTTGATGTTAAGGTCAGTCTCTCTTCCCAGTAGCAGACAGGAGTGAATCGTTCCCTTTGACCCGTTGTACACTGAACAAGCTGTGTTTCTTCACAGCCTGATACAGGACTGTACACGGCCGATTAATGTAGCCCATCAAACACTCCCAGAGCAGGTTCAGCACAGCTCAGGAACAGAGTACAGTTCCTTCAACATTCTCACTCTGTCTTCCTCTCTCTGTCTCTCCCTCCTGCTATCTCTGACACTAGGAGAGAGACAGAGGGAGAGAGGGTTAGTTATGAAGGCAGAGAGAGGGCTGTAGAGAGGGACAAAGTTGGAGAGAGAGAGGTTGTTGAGGTGGATGAAAAGGATAATGTAAGATATATTAATTTGATGTAATCCTTCACTGCTGTGTACACAAACAGAAAGAGATAGATATGGAGAGAAAAAATCATCGGCAAGGGGTCAAATGCAGATGAAGCTGGGGCCCAGGCAGATACGTTCGATGATCCAGAAGGAACAGCCTCCATTTTAAACATCCAGCCAGCTATTCCACTGTGGGAGCCATCACACCCTCATGATATTTGTTTTGCAAATTTCTTGTTGGCATATTGGTTAATTTTTAAAGCTGTAATTGATAGGTTCTTGTTAACCAAAGGTATTAAGAGATAAGGGGCAAAGGCAGGATCTATGGTGTAATTTACATCACAGATCAGCCAAGATCTCATTGAATGCCGGAACCGGATTGTGGGGTTAAATTGCATCCTCCTCTTCCAATATCCCCTGTTAAATATCCTTCTTTCTCTGTCAGTCACCCTGTCAGTCTATGTCTCTCTGTTTCTCTCTTTCTGTCTCTCTCTCTGTCTCTATCGGACAGTGTAGAGTGAGATTCACTCTGTATCCACCCCATGATGTTCCTGCCCTGGGAGTGTGTGATGGGACAGTGTAGAGGGAAATTTACTCTGTGTCAAACCCAACATTGTGCTTGGCTTGGGAATGTTTAATGGGACAGTGTAGTTGGAGATTTACTCTGTATCCCTGGAATTTTGAAGGCTCAGGTGTGATTTGATGATTGTTTTCAAGATAATAAGGGAAACTGATAGGGCAGACAGAGAAAAACAATTCCCACTGGCTGCAGAGTCTAGAACATGGGGGCATAGTCTAAAAATATAAACCTAGTCTAAAAACCTTTCAGGAGTGAAATGAAGAAACACTTCAACACACCAGGTGTGGTATCAGTTTGGAACTCTCTTCCACAAACAGCAATTGATGCTGAGACACTTGTTAATTTTTAAATCTGAGTTTGATAGATTTTTATGAAACCTCTCTGTCACTCCCTCTCTCTTCTCCCATCTCTGCCTCTCTCTCTCTCTGTCTCTCCATCTGTCTTTCCATCTCTGTCGCTCTCACTCTCTCCTCCGCTCTCTGTCTCTCTCTCTCTCTCTGTCTCTCCATCAGTCTCCCCACCCATCACTCCCTCTCTCTCCTCCTATCTCTGCCTCTCTCTCTATCCCTCCATCTGTCCGTCCCTCCCTGTCACTCCATCTCTCTCTCTGTCTCTCACTCTGTCCCTCCATCTGTTATCCCTCCCTCTTTCACTCCCTCGCTCTACTTCTATCTCTCTCTCTCTGTCGCTCTATCCCTCCATCTATCCTTCCCTCCATGTCACTCCATCTCTCTCCTACTCTCTTTGTCTCTATCTCTGTCTCTCCATCTGTCTTTTCCTTCCTGTCGCTCCCTCTCTCTCCTTCCATCTCTGTCTCTGCCTCTCTCTCTGTCTCTCTCTCTTTCCCTCCATCTGCCTTTCCCTCTCTGTCTCTCCCATTCTCTCCATCTTTCTCTGTCTCTCTCTCTCTCTCTATCCATCCATCTGTCCTTCCCTCCCTGAAACTCCCTCTCTCTCCTTCAATCTCTGTCTCTCCCTCTCTCTCCTTCTATCACTGTCTCTACCTCTCAGTCTTTCCATCTGTCTTTCCCTCCCTGTCACTCCCCCTCTCTCCTTCCATCTCTGCCCCTCTCTCTTTCTCTCTGTCTCTCCAACTGCCTTTCCCTCTCTGTCTCTCCCAATCTCTCCTTCTCTCTCTCTCACTCTGTCTCTCTCTCTGTCCCTCCATCTGTCTTTCCCTCCCCATCACTCCCACTCTCTACTTCCATCTCTGCCTCTCTCTCTGTCCCTCCATCTGTCTTCCCACCCCCGCCCCATCACTCCATCTATCTCTGTCTCTCTCTCTATCTCTCCATTTCTCTTTCCCTCCCAGTCACTCCCTCTCTCTCCTTCAATCTCTGTCTCTCCCTCTCTTTCCTTCTGTCACTGTCTCTCCATCTCTCTGTCCCTCTCTGTCTCTCTCTCTCTCTCTCCTTCTCACTGTCTCTCACTTTGTCCCTCCGTCTGTCTTTCCCTCCCTGTCACTCCCTCTCTCTCCTTCCATCTCTGCCTCTCTCTCTGTCTCTCCATCTGTCTCTCCCTCTCTCTCCTTCTTTCACTGTCTCTCTCTCTCTGTCTTTCCATCTGTCTGTCCCTCCCTGTCACTCCCTCCCACTCCTTCTATCACTGTCTCTCTCTCTGCTATCACTGACACTAGGAGAGAGACGGAGGGACGGAGGTTTAGATATGAAGGCAAAGAGGGCTGGAGAGAGGGACAAACTTGGAGAGAGAGTGAGATTGTTGAGTTGGATGAAGAGGATAATGTAAGATATATTAACTTGATTTAATCCTTCACTGCTGTGCACACAAACATATTTGAGATAGGTATGGAGAGAAAAAAAACATCGGGAGAGGGAGGAATGCAGATGAATTTGGGGCCCAGGCGGACACTTTTGATGATCCAGAAGGAATAGCCTCCATTTTAAATATTCAGCCAGCTGTTTTGTCCTCCCTCTTTCACTGTCTTTCTCTGTCACTGCCCGATCTCTCTCTCTGTCTCTCTCAGGACTGGGCAGACACTGGGGATTGTTACTGAGGTTCTGTTGGTCATTTTTACTGACATCCGTGTGGATTGTAAAATCTGTCTGTGTGTGTGTGTGTGTGTGTGTGTGTGTGTCTCTGTGTGTGTCTGTGTGTGTGTGTCTCTGTGTGTGTGTGTGTGTGTGTGTGTGTCTCTGTGTGTGTCTGTGTGTGTGTGTCTCTGTGTGTGTGTGTGTGTGTGTCTCTGTGTGTGTCTGTGTGTGTGTGTCTCTGTGTGTGTGTGTGTGTGTGTGTCTCTGTCTGTCCCTTCATGGATGTGTCTGTGTGTGTCTGGATGTGTGTGTGTGTGAGAGAGAGAATATCAGGGTCACCTCGCTCCATCTCTATCTCTCCTTCTCTCTCTGTTTCTCCTTCTCTCTCTATCTCTCCCTCTCTCAATCCACCTCTCTCATAGAAACATGGAAAATAGGAGCAGGAGTAGGCCATTCGGCCCTTTGGGCCTGCTCCGTCATTCAATAAAGATCATGACCGATGGTCTAATTCAGTACCCTGTTCCCACTTTCTCCCCATACCCCTTGATCCCTTTGACATTAAGAAATATATCTCTCTCCTCCATGAATATATTTAATGACTTGGCCTCCACTGCCTTCTGCGGTAGAGAATTCCATAGGTTCACCACCCTCTACCCCATCCATCTCTCCCCCTCTATCTCCGTCTCCACCCTCTATCTCCGTCTCCACCCTCTATCTCCCTCTCCCCCCTCTATCTCCCTCTCCCCCCTCTATCTCCCTCACACCCTCTATCTCCCTCTCCCCTTCTATCTCCCAATCCCCCTCTATCTCCCTCACCCGCTCACTCTCCCTCACCCCCCCTCTATCTCCCTCTCCCCCTCTATCTCCCTCTGCCCCTTTATCTCCCTCTCCCTCTCTATCTCACACATCTCCTCGATCTCACACATCCCCTCGATCTCACTCTTCCCCTCGATCTCACTCTTCCCCTCTATCTCACTCTTCCCCTCTATCTCACTCTCCCCCTCTATCTCACTCTCTCCCTCTATCTCACTCTCTCCCTCTATCTGTCTCTCCCCCCTCTATCTCCCTCTCCCCCTCTATCTCCCTCTCCCCCTCTATCTCCCTCTCCCCCTCTATCTCCCACACCCCCTCTATCTCCCACACCCCCTCTATCTCACACACAGCCTCTATCTCACACAACCCCTCTATCTCACACACCCCCTCGATCTCACTCTTCCCCTCTATCTCACTCTTCCCCTCTATCTCACTCTCCCCCTCTATCTCACTCGTCTCCTCTATCTGTCTCTCCCTCCACTATCTCACACACCCCCAATATCTCCCTCTCCCCCTCTATCTCACTCTCCCCCTCTATCTCACTCTCCCCCTCTATCTCACTCTCGCCCTCTATCTGTCTCTCCCCCTCTATCTCCCTCTCTCCCTCTCCCGCTCTCTCTCCCTCTCCCCCCTATCTCCCTCTCCCCCTCTATCTCCCACTCCCCCTCAATCTGTCTCTCGCCCTCTATCTCACACACCCCAAATATCTCCCTCTCCCCCTACATCTCCCTCTCCCCGTCTCTCTCCCTCTGCCCCTCTCTCTCCCTCTGCCCCTCTATCTCCCCCTCCCCCTCTATCTCCCACTCCCCCTCGATCTGTCTCTCGCCCTCTATCTCACATACCCCCAATATCTCCCTCTCCCCCTATATCTCCCTCTCCCCCCTCTCTCTCCCTCTGCCCCCTATATCTCCCTCTCCCCGTCTCTCTCCCTCTGCCCCTCTCTCTCCCTCTGCCCCTCTCTCTCCCTCTGCCCCTCTATCTCACTCCCCCCTCTATCTCACTCGTCCCCTCGATCTGTCTCTCCCCCCACTATCTCACATACCCCCAATATCTCCCTCTCCCCCTATATCTCCCTCTCCCCCCTCTCTCTCCCTCTGACCCCCTATATCTCTATCACCCCGTCTCTCTCCCTCTGCCCGTCTCTCTCCCTCTGCCCGTCTCTCTCACTCTGCCCCTCTATCTCACTCTCCCCCTCTATCTCACTCTCCCCCTCTATCTGTCTGTCTCTCCCTTTATCTGTCTGTCTCTCCATCTATCTGTCTGTCTCTCTCCCTCTATCTGTCTCTCTCCATCTATCTGTCTCTCCCCCCTCTATCTCACTCTCCCCCTCCTCCTGACACTCACTCTCTCTCCATCTACCTCTGTCTCTGCCACTCTCTCTGTCTCTCTCTCTGTCCCTCCTTCTGTCTTTCCCTCTCTATCTCTATGTCTTTCTCCTTCTATCTCTCTCTCTGTCGCTCTATCTTAATCTTTCTCTCTCTGCCCCTCCATCTGCCTTTTCCTCTCTGTCTCTCCCTCTCTCTCCTTCTATCTGTGTCTCTCTCTCTCTGTCTCTCCATCTGTCTTTCCCTTTCTGTCTCTCCCTCTCTCTCCATCTCTCTGTCTCTGCCTCTCTCTCTGTCCCTCCATCTGTCTTTCCCTCTCGGTCACTACCTCTCTCTCCTTCTATCTCTGTCTCGCTCTCTGTTCCTCCAAATGTCTTTCGCTCTCTGCCAATCCCTCTCTCCTTCTCTCTGTCTATCCCTCTCTCTCCTTCTCTCTCTCTCGGTCCCTCCATCTGTATCCACCCCCCACCACCTGTCACTCCCTCTCTCTCCTATCTATGTCTCTCGCTCTCTATCCCTCCATCTATCCTTCCCTCTCTGTCACTCCATCTCTCTCCTTCTCTCCCTTTCTCTCCCTTACTCTCTCTCTCTGTCTTTCCATCTGTCTTTCTCTCCCTGTCACTCCCTCTCTCTCCGTCCATCTCTGCCTCTCTCTATCTCTGTCTCTCCATCTGTCTTTCCCTCTCTATGTCTGTCCATCGATCTCCTCTCTCTCTCTGTCCCTCCATTTGTCGTTCCCTCTCTGTCACTTCCTCTCTCTCCTTCTATCTCTGCCTCTCACTCTCTGTCCCTCCATCTGTCTTTCCCTCTCTGTCTCTCCATCTCTCTCCTTCTATCTCTGTCTCTCCATCTGTCTTTCCCTTTCTATCACTCCCTCTCTCTCTCCTTCCATCTCTGCCTCTCTCTGTCTCTCCATCAGTCTTTCCCTTTCTGTCACTCCCTCTATGTCCTTCTATCTCTCTCTCTCTCTCTCTCTATCCCTCCATCAGTCCTTCCCTCCCTGTCACTCCATCACTCTCTCTGTCTCTCAGTCTGTCCCTCTATCTGTCTTAGCCTCCCTGACACTCCCTCTCTCACCTTCTATCTCTGGATCTCTCCCTGTCTCTCCATCTGTTTTTTCCTCTAACCCCTCTCTCCTTCTCTCTCACTCTGTCCCTCCATCCGTCTTTCCCTCCCTGTCACTCCCACTCTCTCCCATCTCTGTCTTTCTCTCTGTCTTTCCTTCTGAATTTCCCTCCCTATCACTCCCTCTCACTCGTTCTATCCCTGCCTCTCTCCCTGTCCCTCCATCTGTCTTCCCACACCCCACCCATCACTCCGTCTCTCTCCTTCTATCTCTGTCTCTATCTCTCTATCCCTCCATCTGTCCTTCCCTCCCTGTGACTCCATTTCTCTCCCTTTCTCTCTCTCTCTCTCTCTCTCTCTGTCCCACCATCTGTCTTTCCCTCTCTGTCTCTCCCTCTCTCTCCTTCCATCTCTGCCTCTCAGTCTCTCTGTCCATCCATCTGTCTTTACCTCTCTGTCTCTCCCTCTCTCTCCATCTATCTCTGTCTCTCTCTCTCTGTCTTTCCATATGTCTTTCCCTTCCTGTCACTCCCTCTCTCTCCTTCCATCTCTGCCTCTCTCTCTCTCTGTCTCTCCAACTGCCTTTCCCTCTCTGTCTCATCCACACTCTCCTTCTCTCTCTGTCTCTGCCTCTCTCTCTGTCTCTCTGTCTCTCTCTCTCTGTCCCTCCATCTGCCTTTCCCTCTCTGTTGCTCCCAATCTCTCCTACTATCTCTGTCTCTCTCTCTGTTCCACCATTTGTCTTACCCTCTCTGTCACTCCCACTCTCCTCCTCTCTATCTCTCCCTCTCCCTCCTTCACTTTCTCACCGTCCCTCCATCTGTCTTTCCCCCCGTGTCACTCCCTCTCTCTCCTTCTATCTCTGACCCTCTCTCTCTCCGTCCGTCTGTCATTCCCTCCCTGTCTCTCCATCTCTCTCCTTTTATCTCTATCTCTCCATCTTTCTGTCCCTCTCTGTCTCTCCCTATCTCTCCTTCTCTCTCTGTCTCTCACTTTGTCCCTCTGTCTGTCTTTCCCTCCCTGTCACTCCCTCTCTCTCCTTCTATCGCTGTCTTTCTCTCTGTCTCTCCATCTGTCTTTCCCTCCCCATCACTCCCTCTCTCTCCTTCCATCTCTGTCTCTCCAACTGCCTTTCCCTCTCTGTTTCTCCCAATCTCTCCTTCTATCTCTGTCTCTCTCTCTCAATCCCTCCATCTGTCCATCTGTCCTTCCCTCCCTGACACTCCCTCTCTCTCCTTCTCTCCCTGTCCCTCCATCTGTCTTTCCCTCCCAGTCTCTCCCTCTCTCTCCTTCTATCACTGTCTCTCTCTCTCTGTCTTTCCATCTGTCTTTCCCTTCCTGACATTCCCTCTCCCTCCTTCCATCTCTGCCACTCTCTCTCTCGCTCTGTCTCTCCAACTGCCTTTCCCTCTCTGTCTCTCCCAATCTCTCCTTCTCTCTTTGTCTCTGCCTCGCTCTCTGTCCCTCCATCTGTCTTTCCCTCTCTGTCTCTCCCCTCTCTGCTTCCATCTCTGTCTCTCTCTCTCTATCTCTCCATCTCTCTTTCCCTCCCAGTCACTCCCTCTCACTCTTTCAATCTCTGTCTCCCCCTCTCTCTCCTTCTATCACTGTCTCTCTCACTGTCTTTCCATCTGTCCTTCCCTCCCTGTCACTCCCTCTCTCTCCTTCCATCTCTGCCTCTCTCTCTTTTTCTGTCTCTCCAACTGCCTTTCCCTCTCTGTCTCTCCCAATCTCTCCTTCTCTCTCTGTCTCTGCCTCTCTCTCTGTCCCTCCATCTGTCTTTCCCTCTCTGTCTCTCCCTCTCTCTCCTTCTATCTCTGTCTCTCTCTGTCAATCCCTCCATCTGTCCATCCGTCCTTCCCTGCCTGACACTCCATCTCTCTCCTTCTCTCTCTGTCTCTCTCTCTGTCCGTCCATCTGTCTTTCCCTCGCTGTCACTCCCTCTGTCTCCTTCCATCTCTGCCTCTCTCTCTCTATCTGTCTTTCCCTCTCTGTCTCTCCCTCTCTCTTCTTCTACCACTGTCTCTCTTTCTCTCTTTGAATCTGTCATTCCCTCCCTGTCACTCCCTCTCTCTCCTTCCATCTCTGCCCCTCTCTCTCTCTCTGTCTCCAACTGCCTTTCCCTCTCTGTCTCTCCCTCTCACTCCTTCTATCTCTGTCTCTCTCTCTCTATCTCTCCATCTCTCTTTCCCTCCCAGTCACTCCCTCTCACTCTTTCAATCTCTGTCTCTCCCTCTCTCTCCTTCTATCACTGTCTCTCTCACTGTCTTTCCATCTGTCCTTGCCTCCCTGTCACTCCCTCTCTCTCCTTTCATCTCTGCCTCTCTCTCTTTCTCTGTCTCTCCAACTGCCTTTCCCTCTCTGTCTCTCCCTCTCTATCCTTCTATCTCTTTCTCTCTCTGTCAATCCCTCCATCTGTCCATCCGTCCTTCCATGCCTGACACTCCCTCTCTCTCCTTCTCTCTCTGTCTCTCTCTCTGTCCATCCATCTGTCTTTCCCTCCCTGTCTCTC